>NC_044033.1:289673068-290005294 GCF_901765095.1 Microcaecilia unicolor
GCATAACGAAAAGGGAGATATTGGCCTGTGAAGGGGAACATATACTCCTGATCAGATTAGTCCCGGAAGTAATTTTTTAAAACTTTAAGTAAATTATTCGCGTACTAGGGTGACACTCAGCAGTTACTTCAAGATTTTGGAAATTAAAATTGAGATTTTTATGTTTGGCTATGTAACTGGATGAGTGGGAAGACACATTCCCACCCCCAGCGCACACCATTTCCGGTACAAGTCAGGACGATCGTTAAGATCTGAGCATCTCAACAGCTCTGTTTGCTTTCTCCAATGATGTATCACTATGTGGATACAAAGATGTGTGCATTTTCGATTGCTAGTCCTTTGCTATGAAATGGTTTGCCCAAGCATCTAAGATTATGTGATAATGCTCAGCATTTTAAATGATTTTTAAAGGCCTTTCAAGAAGGATGAAGTGTATTGAAAAAACTGTTTTCAGCTAATTGAGTTGATGTATTAATTGCTGATGATTTTTGTTGTTTGTTATGTTTTAGCATTTTTATTCATTTTATGTGTGTGTTTTTGTTACCCACTTTCTACAAATGTAGAATACTAGAGCAAGTGGCAGACAATGTGTTTAATCACTTAGAACAGCACTATTGCTGGTGTAATCACCTGCACCTCCATGTTAGGCAGAACATGTGCAAATAATATTATGCTATAATTTATGTGTGCATTTGCTGGCTCTGCAAATGCACACGCTCACCAACAAATATGTGCCATCAAAACATGACGCTCTAATCTTGTTTTGGATGTCTGAAAGCTGGCATTTAGATGTCCATATTGCATGGACGTCCAAATCCCAATTTTACAAAGGCAGGATGTAACACTGCAATGCATCCGTATGGCAAAGAGGTGTGGTCTGGACGGGACTAGGGAGGGCCCAAAATATGAACGTCCAACTCTGATCACAGAAGGGGAAGGGAAGACCAAGTCTAAAAAGATGGATGTTCTTATTTAGACCTGGTACTTGTCCAGGTTACAGAAAGGTGCTCTGACTGAGCAGCTGTCCACTGGAGGAATTAAGGCACAACACCTCCTTAATCCCCCAGTGGTTGCTGTCCCCCTGAATGTGAACTTGACAAGGGATATCAAGCTCTCTGACAGCTTCAGGTATTATGGCTATTCTTAAAGGAACATGTTGATTTGAGGAGTAGCCTAGTGGTTGGAGCAGTAGACTAAAGACCAAGGAACCCATGTTCAAATCCCACTTTAGCTCTTTTTTCTTTTTATTCTGAGCCCTCCAGGAATAGAAAAAATACCTACTGTACCTGAATATATAAGACACCTGCAAGCCTGAAGGCTAGTGAAGTGGTACACAAACAGCTGAAGTGAGATGTGAACCTGGGGCCCACTGCTCTAACCACTGGGCAGCACCTTGGCTCTGCATGGACCTTGGTGTAGCCATGGACATAGGCAGTGGCGTAGCTAGGGTAGTTGGCACCCGGGGCCGGTCATTTTTTAACACCCCCCTCCAAAATCTAGTACAGGCATGCCGAGAATACAAAACACTCAGGACTTAAAGAGCAATTCTACCATACCATAAGCAGTCATTTCTATGAATCACACAACATAGTAACATAGTAACATAGTAGATGACGGCAGAAAAACACCTGTCCATCCAGTCTGCCCAACAAGATAAACTCATACGTGCTACTTTTTGTGTACCTTGATTTGTACCTGTCCTTTTCAGGGCACAGACCGTGTAAGTCTGCCCAGCACTATCCCCGCCTCCCAACCACCAGTCCCGCCTCCCACCACCGGCTCTGGCACAGACCATATAAGTCTGCCCAGCACTATCCCTGCCTCCCGCCACCGGCTCTGCCACCCAATCTCGGCTAAGCTCCTTAGGATCCATTCCTTCTGAACAGGATTCCTTTATGTTTATCCCATGAGTGCTTGAATTCTGTTACCGTTTTCATTTCCACCACCTCCCGCGGGAGGGCATTCCAAGCATCCACTACTCTCTCCATGAAAAAATACTTCCTGACATTTTTCTTGAGTTTGCCCCCCTTCAATCTCAAGCATCTTAAACACTACAGTGAGCACTAGAACATCAATTCACCTATTGTAAAACGAAACCAGACAGAATAGTACAGATTGTCGATCCTGCACAGTCAATGCCAACTGAAAGCCATGTCTTTTTCACAAACACAGATACACCCTAATCCACTATAGAATAAGTAATAATAAACTTTCTATTTAGACAAAAATTAAACTGAACCCCCAAGATGCCAGACTCTGCATACAATGCAACACCACAGAAGCAGATGTAAATTTGAAAAAAAAACTAACAAGAACCAATCACCACTTTACAAATTAACAAATAGAAATAAAATAAATATAGAAAATAAAATAATACCATTTTATTGGACTAATACATTTAGCTTTCGGAGGCCAAAACATCCTTCCTCAGGTCAATACAGTATAATGCTGTTACAGTATCCTATCCTGACCTGAGAAAGGGGTTTTTTTCTCCGAAAGTTAGCCAAAATGTATTAAAATTAGTCCAATAAAAAGATTACCTTGTTTACATGTTCTATTATAAACATTTATTAACACAGCTACAATACTACTTTATCCAACAGCAAAAAATAAAATATATATTTTATTTACAGTTTGTTGTCTCTGGTTTCTGCTTTCCTCATCTTCTTTTCACTTCTTCCATCCAGCATCTGTCTTTGTTCTCTCTCTGCCATCCAGTGTCTGCCTTCTCTCCCTGCCCCTTCCATCTACATCTGCCCTCTATCTCTGCCCCTTCCATCCACCATCTGCCCCTGTCTGCCCTCTCTCTCCCCCTTCCATTCACTGTCTGCCCTTTCTATCCCTTCCATCCACTGTCTGCCCTTTCTCTCTGCCCCTTCAATCCACCATTTGCCCTCCCTCTCCCATCCATCCAGGGTCTGCCCTCCCTCTCACTCCCCCTTCCATCCAGGATCTGTCCCCTTTCTCTGCCCCTTTTTTTCAGCCCCCAGTTTCAGCCCCACTATCCCACCAGTCCCCAGTTTCAGCCCCAGCCCTTTTCTCCCACCAGTCCCGAGCTTCAGCCCCCAGCCACTTTTCCCTGTCCCTTTTTCAGCCCCCAGTTTCAACCCCCAACCTTTTTCTCTCACCAGTCCGGAGCTTCAGCCCCAGCCACTTCTCCCTGTCTCCTTTTCAGCACCCAGTCCCCACAGTTTCAGCCCCTGCCCCTTTTCAGCCCCCAGTCCCAGTACTAGCTCTCTTATCCCACCTACCCTCCTTTTTAGCCCCCAGTTCCAGCCCCTTCATCCACATGCCTTGCATTAGGGCCCCCCTTTTCAGCCCCAGACCCATTCTCCCACCTGACCCAGGCATGCTCCATTTTCTCACCAGCCCCAGGCATGACCCCTTCTCAGACCCCAGTTCTAGCCCCCTTCTCCCATCTGAGAACCCCACTCCCACCCCCTTCTCCCATCTGGGATCCCCTTCTCCCATCTGGGCTCCTCTTCTCCCATCTGGGCTCCCCATCCCCTTCTCCCATCTGGGCTCCCCATCCCCTTCTCCCATCTGGGCTCTCATCTGGGCTCCCCTGCTCTCATCTGGGCTCCCTACCCCATCCCCTTCTCCCATCTGGTCTCCCCACCCCATCCCCTTCTCACATGTGGGCACCCCATCCCCTTATCCCATCTGGGCCCCCCGACCTGACCAGCCTCGCCTACCAGCTCCGTCGAAACAACAGCCCTCTTCTCCTGCCACCACCCTGCCTTTTAAAAAAAATCAGTGAAGCAGAATGGCAGGCAGCGCCTCGCGTCTGCCCTGCTTGTAAAAGAAGTAGATCTCCTCCTCGTCGTCGGGCCTCACTGTGTCCTGCCCTCGCGGAAATAGGAAGTTACCTCAGAGGAGGGCGAGACACAGTGAGGCCCGACGACGAGGAGGAGATCTACTTCTTTTACAAGCAGGGCAGACGCGAGGTGCTGCCTGCCACGCCGCTTCACTGATTTCTTTTAAAGGTAGGATGGGAGCAGCGGGAGTGGAGCACCCCCCCCCCACCCGCTGACACCCGGGGCGGACCGCCCCCACCGCCACGCCCTTGCTATGCCACTGGACATAGGAGCTGGTATGTGTCCAGGGAGGGGTTATTTTCATTGGGCTTAGCACCCCCAATAATTTTGAAAAGTTGTCCCCTATGGCCATGGATGCTTATGCTGGACATTTCCAGTACATACTGTACCCTGTTCTAAAACACATGGACATCCATATTCTCAGCTGGATGTACTTTCTAAGTGACCACTTATGTAACTTACTTTGAATACATTACATTAGTCTTATACTGTGCAACATCCTCTATAGTTCCGTGCGGATCACAAGATAACAAGAGAACCAACACATTTTGCTGGGAAATATACAACAGGTTAAAACTATCACTAGCTCAAATAACACTGCTTTTAGTTGCTTACGAAACATCAATTAGCAATCGAGCTAATTTTGATACTTTTTGCAGGGCTGTCTACCACCTTATTGTGATAGCACTGTTGGATAAAGTAAATGGGAGTTTTTATTATAATCTATACTTGCCTCCCTTATTTTCTCGGAGTGATTCTGATATTCCAATGGTAGAGACAGTTATGAGGGGACCATTTCTGTGCTAGGAGAATGATTTTGAGAAGATTGTGGCAGCCAGTAAAACAAGTTGTGTATCCACCTCTAGGTTCACCCTCAGCCCCAATGAATCAGGGGACCAGCTACACATGCACCACGAATTCTATAAAAGCCACTAAAATTGCATGCACAAATTTGGGCACATGCAATTTAATTGAAAGACAAGCTAATTTGACCCGACAATTGGCTTGTTAAATTTAGGCATGGGATCCTTTCCTAAATTTTATGTGCAAGTACCTCATGAACGGTTACAGAGGAAATTGGAGGGTCATGGGATAGGAGGAAATGTCCTATTGTGGATTAAAAACTGGTTGAAGGATAGGAAACAGAGAGTGGGGTTAAATGGGCAGTATTCACAATGGAGAAGGGTAGTTAGTGGGCTTCCTCAGGGGTCTGTGCTAGGACCGCTGCTTTTTAATATATTTATAAATGATTTAGAGATGGGAGTAACTAGCAAGGTAATTAAATTTGCTGATGACACAAAGTTATTCAAAGTTGTTAAATCGCGACAGGATTGTGAAAAATTACAAGAGGACCTTACGAGACTGGGAGACTGGGCGGCTAAATGGCAGATGACGTTTAATGTAAGCAAGTGCAAGGTGATGCATGTGGGAAAAAAGAACCCGAATTATAGCTTCGTCATGCAAGGTTCCACGTTAGGAGTTACAGACCAAGAAAGGGATCTGGGTGTCGTCGTCGATAATACACTGAAACCTTCTGCTCAGTGTGCTGCTGCGGCTAGGAAAGCGAATAGAATGTTGGGTATTATTAGGAAAGGTATGGAAAACAGGTGTGAGGATGTTATAATGCCGTTGTATCGCTCCATGGTGCGACCGCACCTTGAGTATTGTGTTCAATTCTGGTCGCCGCATCTCAAGAAAGATATAGTAGAATTGGAAAAGGTGCAGCAAAGGGTGACTAAAATGATAGCGGGGATGGGATGACTTCCCTATGAAGAAAGATTAAGGAGGCTAGGGCTATTCAGCTTGGAGAAGAGATGGCTGAGGGGTGACAGGATAGAGATATATAAAATAATGATTGGAGTGGAACAGGTGGATGTGAAGCGTCTGTTCACGTTTTCCAAAAATACTAGGACTAGGGGGCATGCGATGAAACTACAGTGTAGTAAATTTAAAACAAATCGGAGAAAATTTTTCTTCACCCAAAGTATAATTAAACTCTGGAATTCGTTGCTGGAGAAAGTGGTGAAGGCGGTTAGCTTAGTAGAGTTTAAAAAGGGGTTGGACGTGGATGGCTGGTACATAATAATTTGGGGTGGTGGTAAAAAGACTAGAATATAACAGTTCTAATTGCCTTTGGTTACTTGTAATCCTCTGCCTTTATCCCACACACATGCTCCTAAATGGCTTTATAAAATAACCTACTTGAATAATCCCGCACAGTTACACTTGCTCTACGGTAGGAGAAACTTTGTGCATCTATTTGCCAGTAGGAATCTGTGCATTTTGTGTGTATTTTATAAGAAACACCCAAAAAACAAACAGGCAAACGATCTGCAAGATCTGAGAAAACAGAAAAAAGAGCAGACCACGTAAAAAGTAAAATGATATTTATTTCCAAATCATCAAAACAGCAAACAATTTCTTTTAATTGCCCAACATGGCCATGTTTTACCCTACAAGGGCTGCATCAGGGCAGGGATGGCCCAAGGCAAGATGCCACCTGAGGCAGGGCTGAAAGGCTGCCACCCTCCACCACCGAGCCAAGTTCTGCCCCCTTCCTTCCTCCACTCCGTTCCCCGATTTTACCTTCTTTTTATGTTTTTTAAAAGCCGGCAGAGGCAGCGACTCCTATACACTGCCCTGCTGCTGGCGCCGGCGTTTTCTCTACTGCGGCTGCCTCTGAGGAAACAGGAAGTTACATCAGAGAGGCAGCTGCAGTAAAGGGAAGAGGATGGTGACAGGGGCAGGGAAGTGTATGGCAATCACTGCTGTTGCCGGCTTTTAAAAAATGTTAAAAGAAGGTGAAATCAGGGAACGGGGTGGAGGAAGGAAAGGAGGAGATGCCACTCCTGAAAGAGTGCTGCCTGAGGCCCCTGCCTCAGGTGGCCTATTGGTCGGGCCGCCCCTGCATCAGGGGCTAAACAAATAACCAGCAGAAGCAGTCCAATGTTTTCCCTGCCTGGTTACTGCAATACAGCACATTTGCATTTGTAGGCAGCCCTGTAAGCCAGGTTGCTGTGGCTGCTGCAACTGCTGCTTGTAAAAGCAAAACCTCTTGCTGTATTATTGCAGTAACCAGACATGGAAAACATTGGACTGCTCCTGCTGGTTATTTGTTTAGCCCCTGATGCAGCCCTTGTAGGGTGAAACATGGCTATGTTGGGTGATTAAAGGAAATTGTTTGCTGTTTTAATGACTTGGAAATAAGTAGCATTTTACTTTTTACGTGGCCTGCTCTTTTTTCTGTTGTTTTTATCAGAGACATGCATAACTACTGATGCTGCCTCTACTTAGATTGCACAAGAGTTGGTGCTATGTTTTCAAAGTGTTTGCCTTTTATATCCATGTTTTTTTTTTAATTTTTATTTTATATTGTAATTTCTGACTCTTGATTTGTATCTCACCTCGAATCTCAAGGGAGTTGGCGGGTGATAAGTCTGTTATAACATAACAAAACATAACAAAAGAAATAGGGGAGGACAATGTTCTTCCACACATAAAGGAAAATTTATTGTAAAGCCAATTGTTGTAACAGCACCACAACTATAGCACAGGCCTGACATAGGAAAAGATATTTTTAATAATGCATGCCTGTAATAAATGGTATAACCATTTATTCCAAAATCCTTTAAAAATGAAAGAAAACCTAAGAATAAGACCAAAAAAGACAAAAAAGAGTCAACGCTGTATGTTTTTGATGAATCTCTCGGTTTTCTGCCTTCTTTTCCAAATAAACCACCCATTAATGATTATATAAAGCATAAAATCCACAGCCTATCCTGTCTGACTTCCAGTGAATACTAGTAAAGTTTTGTTCTGCATTCAGGAGTAAAACTCAGGGTCAGTACAAGGCCTGGAGTGTCAAAAACCAGAAAGAGGGCATGTGCCAAATGTGACCTGTGGACCAGGGGTTTGGAAAGGTTCAGCAGCAGGGTCTCAAGCTGTGACTGTGGGAACCATGAAACAGCTGATCCTGCTAACTAGGAAATGACTGATTTAGCAGGTAAACAGAGTGTGGGCAGTGGCACTGAAGCAATGGCCCAGTTAACCAGTTGTGATAAAACCTGTTTTCTTACATGAGCCAGTTCCTGTTTAATAAATGCTCTCTAAACCAGGCTACAACCTGATTCAGATTTCAGTGTCTACCGTTATTAGTAGAGATACATTTTTCAATCAGCTTATGCTACTCAATTGATGGGGGTTTTCCCCTCTGAATTAGATTTAGATCTTGGATTTAATTTGCCTTTGCAAACCCATACCAAAGGCAAATTACAATCCAGACACAGTAGGCCAAATAAAATTCCTCTTATTTTTCATATCCATTTTCTCCCCCTCTCCAGATGACATGCCTGGGGAACTTCCAGGTCTCTTACTGCTAAAAAGCTAGAAGGAAGTCT
The DNA here is from genome assembly GCF_901765095.1 of Microcaecilia unicolor. Taxonomy (NCBI): domain Eukaryota; kingdom Metazoa; phylum Chordata; class Amphibia; order Gymnophiona; family Siphonopidae; genus Microcaecilia; species Microcaecilia unicolor. The sequence continues at coordinate 289,681,284 of NC_044033.1, forward strand.
CTTCTTGTGCTGCCAGGAGGGGTCATCAACTTAACCTCTTAGGGCTGGACTGCATTACCTCTCCAATAAGCCCTGGGCCACTCTGGCAGCAGTGCTACAGACAAAATAAAGATCCTGTCTTACATGCCACATTTACAAAATGTTTAAATACCCTGCACGCCATCAGTGTGGTCCTTTTCCCACTTGAGAAGGGAGAGTTCAGATGCTAGGCTAAATGTGAGCCTTTATTTCAGCTTCCACTCAGCTTTACAAATAAACAGACTGCAGCAGGAATAGTCCAGATTTAGGAATTTAAGGAATTTTTTTTTCAAATCTTGAAACCCAACACCATGAGTTCAGCTGTGCTGATTTATTACAGCTATGGGACGACAATGTGGGCCCATTTGTTACTCTAAGTCAACTGTCTGATGTACTTATCGTTCATAGAACTTCCCGACCTTACTGGACTGCACATCCCTTCTCCATGCCAACAAATAACAATGCTCTCTAGAGAGGAAAGTTTAGGGTTTCTTTGGTGTTTGAATTATGCACAATGTCTATTCCCTGTTATTTTGCGGTTGGGTAGATATTTGTAATGTGGTTTGGTTATTAGATTGGTCATCTGTTTGTTACTGATCCTTTTTAAACAAAGAAGGCCAACAAAAATGTGAGAAACCGATAGCAGACAAGGACTTCAAGTCCATGTCCAGTCTCCTCGTTCCTGATGCAATTTAAATCACAGTGAGGCTCAGGCGTTCCTCTTCCCTTCTTTGCAGCCAAGGTCCCTGTGCTTATCCGCACCCTCCAGTGGGAAGGAGCCTTCCATATATCCTCTTCTGCAAAGGAATATTTCCTTATGTTATTCCTCAGTCTACCCACTCTGAGCCTCATACCGTGACCTCTTGCTCTTGCATTTCCTTTCTACTGAAATATATATTTGTTTTCTGAGGCATCTGACTCCTATTGCAATACTTAGGATAGCACTTTTCATAACCAACAGCAAAATGGGTTTCAACAGTAAAATAAAACAAATACCACAACACATCACTCATGAACCAGAACAATGAGTACCAAGCACTGCATGGCCGCAGCCCAAAATCAACCCAGCTCAACAAAGGCCAATTCGTAATAGCAAGTCTGTCTTAAATATTTTGTATGAAGTCTCAAGCTGAATAGAAGGCAATGAATTCCACAGTAAAGGGGCTAAGAAGAAAAAGGCTGAATGCCGTCTAGACTAGAGACCAGCACACATGGGCCGGAATAGAGAAGATTCTGTCCTGGGGAAGGAAGAGAACTCAAAGCCTGTAAGAGGTCAGCAAGGTGGATAAAGAAAAAGGATGCCAGTATAGAAAGCCTTGTGGATCAAGAACAGAATCTTAAACCTAATCCTGGATGAAACTGGAAGCAAGTGTTGTTTAGCTAGTAATGGGGTCACATGGCAAAAGAAGTTTTACAGCTGTATTCTTCAGGAAAAACATAAGGAAATTTGTTTGGAAGCCTCTTGATCTCAGAAACTTTAAGCTCACCACACACTGGGTTAGAATGGCCTATCATATTCCTCCTCTCTCTTCCCCTCTAAGGCATACATACTTCAGCCCTTAAGTCTTATCTCATAGCACCATTTTGCCTCTGCTCTCTCTGTATTCTCTTAACAACTGCTGTCTCCAGAGCTGGCCATCATTTTTAAGCAGGCAATCAATCCTCCCACTTTGTACAGGGCATAACTGTTTCAATTGCGTTGTGTGGCAGAATAATAATCTCTCCCTCTTCCAAACACACACATACACCCACTGTACGGATTCTCAAATTCAACCCACCAAAAAATTAAGGATCATGATTTAGTTATGGATTGATAATGAGCCAGACAGTTATTTTAGGGTGGGCCCGAGATCAAAGTAGGTGGGCCAAAAATTTCATGTCTGCAACCCCCCCCCCCCTCCCTCCATGAACTAAAGCAAAACCCAAATTTAACTTCTGCCTCCCCTCTTGGTGCCCTTCCCTATGTAAATGAAATACCTGTGCTGATGGGGATCCAGAAGTCCTGCCAGCCAAGGACCTCCTTCTTGCCAAACAAGCTTACTTCATGGGCGGCTGCTGACACAGTCAAGGGTTCAAAGGTTACATTTATTTGATCGATCGCCAAAGGCAGTCAAGGGTTCAAAGGTTACATTTATTTGATTAATCACCAAAGGCCGAAGCCATCAAAGTGATTTACATAAAGTAAAATTCCACATACAGGACAGTACATTGCATTTTTTAAATTTTACAATATAAGCAAATAGAGCAGAACAAATAAAATAAAATAGTAACAAAGCAAATATAGATAAGCAAATATGAGCAGATGCAGGCAGAGGCAAGCAAACAGTCCTGTTGTGTCTTGCAGTATCCTAAGGCCAGAGCAAAGAAACAATGGACAACCAAAATTTAATCGGAAAAGGCCAGCTGGAAGAGATGAGTTTTAAACATAGCCTTAAGTGAAGGGAGAGAGATCTCAGTACGCAAAAGGACAGGCAAGTTGTTCCAAAGTGACGGTCCCACCACACTAAACATTACTTTTCGAAACGTAAAAGTCCCCGAACTGTTGCTGCCAGATGCTGGCCTCTGCATATGCTCAATTTTGCGACAGTGTGAAAACTGAGCATGTGCACGGTGGAGGTGCCTCCAGCTGGCAGCAGCCTCTCAGGGACAGTGCTGGCAGCTGCCCAAGAAGTAAACTCATTTGGCGGGAAGGAGGTCTGTGGCTGGGCAGGGCTCGAGGATCCCCATCAGCCACACTATGGGAGATGAAATTTTGGGTGGGCCTGAGCACAAATTGTATGGGGCCCGGCCCACCCATGGCTAATGAATATGGTTGTTGGGCAGACTGGATAAACTGTTGAGTTCTTTATCTACTCCTCTCATAGCTCAGATCTCACTCTTGATCTTAGCTAAAAAAAGGACATAATACTCAAATGAAATCTTACTAAGAACCTGTACAGGGCATTACCTCCTCCTTGACTTGTGTTTCCTATGCACTCTAGAATTCTTGGATCTTGTGTCACTTGCCTTGTAGAAAAGGAAAATCTTCAGAAAACCTTTTGCGGAAAAAAAGGGGTATAAACTGGATTTCCTGCCTTTATCTGTCTAGTAAGTGTGACATCCCTTGTCCAGTCTTATCACTGCACCACAGGGAACTCTGCATTGGCCTTTTCTCAATCCCATTTGCCATTCTGATATGTTTATTGATTCTCCTTTGAAAGACAGTGTCTAATTGATTTGTTGTAAACTGTGGTGAACCCTCTTTAGGGGATACAGTGGTATATAAAAAATGTAAATACCGGATTTCAAAATACCTTTTGGAACTCCCCCTAAAATCATAGGTCAGGAATCTTGGGATTCTCATAGACTCATCGCTCACTCTGATTCTGCAAATTCAAACTACCTTTAAAAATTGTCTCTATCACCTATGGCAGTTATGAATCTCCTTCCATATACTGAAAGCATGAGTCTGACCACAGTGGTCCATGCCATCAAGACTGGATTATTGTAGTGCTCTGTACACTGGTCAAATCAAAAAGAGTTTGCATCAGCTCCAACTAATCCAGAATGCTGCAGCATGACTGATAGAAGGCTGCAAGTGTCGTGACCACTTCACACCCTTCCTGCAAAAGCTACACTGGCTACCAGTACCTTCCAGGGCTAAATGTAAAACTGTTTGATTTTCAAGGCCCTCAGACGAATGGGCCAGAGTACTTAAAGAATAAGTTACCCTTTACACATCTTTGAGACCTCTAAGATCCTCTCAAAGAGCATCACTATTTGTCCCCTCATCAAAGGAAATTGGACAATGTGATACCCGCCAGTGAGCCTTCTCAGGAGTAGCCCCCAAGCTATGGAATTTACTGGACACTACCACTACTTCAGGAAGCCTGGCTCTTCTCCCAAGCCTTTAATACATAGGGCGGCTGACTATACACCCATTCTGCACCTGGACTAGCTTGCTAGACACACTGAGGGGCATTTTCGAAAGAAATGTCTAAGTTGGAATTTGGACGTCTTTGTAGAATGTCCAAATTCAGAGACGGGGAAAAGGTCATTTTCAAAAAAAGATGGACATCCATCTTTGTGTTCGAAAATACCTTGGACGTCCTTGGATTTGGACGTCTTTGATTTTCAGCCATTTTCGAAACCAAAGACATCCAAGTCTAAAACGTCCAAATTCAAGCCATTTGGACATGGGAGGAGCCAGCATTTTTAGTATACTGGTCCCCCTGACATGCCAGGACAGCAGTCGGGCACCCTAGGGGGCACTGCAGTGGACTTCATAAATTGCTCCCAGGTACACAGCTCCCTTACCTTGTGTGTTGAGCCCCCCAAAACCCACTACCCTCAACTGTACACCACTACCATAGCCCTTACGGGTGAAGGGGGCACCTATATGTGGGTACAGAGGGTTTCTGGTGGGTTTTGGAGGGCTCGCTGTTTCCTCCAGAAATATAACAGGTAGGGGGGCCTGGGTCCGCCTGTCTGAAGTGCACTGCACCTACTACTAAACTACTCCAGGGACCTGCATGCAATGTCATGGACCTGAGTATGACATCTGAGGATGGCATAGAGGCTGGCAAGTAATATTTTTAATTATGTTTTTTGAGGGTGGGAGGGGGTTAGTGACCACTGGGGGAGTAATGGGAGGTCATCCCTGATTCCCTCCAGTGGTCATCTGGTCATTTTGGGCACCTTTTTGTGCCTTATTCGTAATAAAAACAGGTCTGGGTGAAAGCGACCAAGTTTTAGTCCTGGACGTCTTTGCTTTTTTCCATTATGGCTCAAAGACGTCCAAGTCTTAGGAACACCCAAGTCCCACCTCAACCACGCGTCCGACATGCCCCCTTGAGATTTGGATGTCCTTGCGACAGACTTCTGAGAAAGACGTCCAAAATCGGGTTTCAATTATACCGATTTGGACATCTCTGTGAGATGGATGTCCAAGTGCTGATTTATGTCACTTTTTGGACGTCCATCTCTTTCGAAAATGAGCCTGACTGTAACTTAGACCAGTTCCTTATATCTTGATTAACTATACATAGAACTTGCCTTGAGTTTAGACACCCATCTATTTATCCCAGCTGACTCGGTATCACACATCTTGTCCCCATTTATAAATCTGCACTTGGCCCCTCAGCTGTGTTGCAGAAAAGCATTAGTATCATAGCAATGTTATTTGAATGTTCTAATTATTGGTTCCTTTTACTATGGTTCACTGAAAAATGGCCTGCGGTAGTGTAGGCGCAGGTTTTGGGCACGTGCAGATCCATTTTTCAGCGTGCCTGCAAAAAATGCCTTTTTTATTTTTGCCAAAAATGGACGTGTGGCAAAATAAAAATTGTCACACGTCCATTTTGGGTCTGAGACCTTACCGTCAGCCATTGACTTAGCAGTACGGTCTCTCGCGTTAACCGTGCGGTAATCACCTCCGCGTGTCAAGTCAGAGTTACCACTTGATTTTCACTGCGGGCCAGAAAAAATATATTATTATTATTATTTGTAGCATTTGTATCCCACATTTTCCCACCCTTTTGCAGGCTCAATGTGGCTTACATATTACCGTAAACGGCGTTAGCTGATTCCGATCTGAACAAATACATGGTTTGGATTAATTCAAAGCGATATTGTGATAGAATGAGGTACATATATGGTAGGTACAGTTGGGGAGAACTTAGATAGGGAGAGCGGAGGAAGTGTTATGTGATGTCCATTGCGGTCTTTGGTTACATTGTGTCGCAGATGTCCAGTTATTTTATGTTGGGTCAGTGGGGTATGCTCTTTTGAACAGTTCTGTCTTTAGGTGGTCGAGCGTAGTTTTTACTGCTTTTGGGAGTCTGTTCCACAGTTGTGCACTTACTTATGAAAAACTGGATGCATAGGTGGATTTGTATTTGAGTCCTTTGTTGCTCGGGTAGTGGAGATTTAGGTATGATCGTGCAGATTTTGTGGTGTTTCTAGTTGGCAAGTCTATGAGGTCTGTTATGTATCCCGGTGCCTCACCTTATATAATTTTGTGAACAGTCGTGCAGATTTTGAAAGTGATGCGTTCTTTGATTGGTAACCAATGCAGTTTTTCTTGGAGAAAAATTTTTTTTTCTGGCACATAGTAACATAGTAGATGACGGCAGAAAAAGACCTGCACGGTCCATCCAGTCTGCCAAACAAGACAAACTCTTATGTGCTACTTTTTGTGTATATCTTACCTTGATTTGTAACTGTCATTTTCAGGGCACAGACCGTACAAGTCTGCCCAGCACTATCCCCGCCTCCCAACCACCAGCCCTGCATCCCACCACCGGCTCTGCCACCCAATCTCATGTAAAAAATGAAATTACCGCACGGGCCACGGGGTAGCCAGGCAGTAACTCCAAATTGGCGTGCGTTGGGCATGTGTAGGCGCCTACGCGGCTTAGTAAAAGGGCCCCTGTGTGTTCATTAGATATTCTATCGCTATTATGCTTACATCATATTATGTCTCTGTTATTTGAATTTCAGTGCCGTTAAATGTATATATTTTTGATCCTGTTTCATGGTAGTCCTATTATTAGGTCTCAGTTTGCTGCTTTCAAGTTTTCCTCTTTCATTCTGTCTATGTCTATACTTGTTCACTTCACTATTGTTATGCTGTTAGCAAAATTGTTTGATGTTAAACTGTACCTGCTGTACACCGCCATGGGTGAATCGCTTCATAAAGGCGGTTAATAAATTCCAATAAATAAATAAAATATTGATATTGATATTGAAAACTTTGCCTAGGTGCTGACACAGCATGAGAGATGCGCCTAGTTTTTTTTTCTTCTTTACTCCAATGCAAAATAACAAAAAAAAGATGTTTCTACTGAGGAATCTGCAGACTGAGACCAAACTGGACCAATATACTTTATTACACCTGCCCCACAGCAGCCTAAAGTTTGCTAGTTTCAGTGTATCTGATTGTCAAAAGACAAAAAGAAGAATGCTAGGTCAGGGGCAGCCCTTCTACGTACCCACTGCTTACTTTAGATTTTGTTATAGGACATACTTCAAACTTTCAGTCAGGTTTTAATATGTAAACTAATCTTTATCAGAGACAGGGAAAGTGGTAGAACTAGAGGTCATGAGTTGTGGTTGCAGGGTGGGAGACTTAGGAGTAATATCAGGAAATACTTTTTCACAGAAAGAGTGGTGGATGCCTGGAATGCTCTCCCGCAGGAGAGTGAAGACAAAAACGGTGACGGAATTGAAGAATGCATGGGATAATTTTGGCATTTATAATCCGCTTAACCGTTAAGCTCTAGGCAGAAAACAGACCAGTGAAGGATAAAAAGTCAGTTACAAAATTAAACAAATTCTAACAATCTTTGCAAGGTTTGTTTTACATAAAACTAGTTATAACAATAACTAAGAAGAACTTACTTTTACAGAAAAAGTTAAAGATCTGAAAATTTAAGTATGGCCCATAACCTTACAATGCTACACAGTATGGGAATAGTGCTTAGTATAGTGGAAAGTATTTGTTCAGCCTAGTTGTGTCCATAAAGTTTTAAAGTGTGAAAGTGTTCCACAGTCATTCACTCCAAACATTCCAAGTTTATAGTGTTTGATCAGTCGGGATCTTATAATTCTAGAGTTTATTAAGAATGAGCAGTGTACTCTAAAATATTTTGGGCTAGATTCTATATCTCTCACTTAAAAAAAATTCAGCACTGAAAAAAATACGCCTAGGCATATTCTATAAACTATGCCTAAAGCAAGGTGCGGTTTATAGAATACACCCAGAGCCTGTTTTCTGCAACTACATTTAGTCGCGGCCATATACGCCAATGAAAACCCGGTGTAAAAGTTGACGCCTACATTACAAGCGGAACGGGCAGATTCTGCATCACTTTATAGAATACACTTAGGGCCCCTTTTTCTAAGCTGTGGCATAAGGGGGCCTGCGCTAGCATTGATGTGTGTTTTCCACATGCGCCGAGGCCCCCTTTTACCACTGCGGGTAAAAGGGAAGTCTCTCTTTCCTGCAGGAAATGGCCGTGCGGCAAGTAAAGCACCCCATCCCCACCCTACCCCCATCCCGAATCCGCCGACCCTATCTCAGTCCCCGTCTCATCCCCGCTGGTTCTGTCCCTGTCCTCGCCCCATCCCCTTTGGCTCTGTCCTCATCTGCAGAAGCCTCGAACACTTATGATTTTATATTTAAATCTTTTTATTAAAGTATAAAAAGGAACGATATGCTGTGCAACTGTTGTTTAGAAATCACAAATAGAAAACAATAATAAAAATGAGCAATTTGTCTTCTTAGAAGATGTGCTGGTAGCAGGAATGTACAGGATCCCTTATGCAAATTTTGCTAGTTGTGGCGAGCATGTTTGTTTTTCCAAAAAATCAAAATATCGTTGTCTGCATCACTCAAACATAAATAACAGTCCAGTTCATTAATAGGCTTCAAAGCAGAAAATGACACGGGGACAAAGTTTGTCCTCATCCCCACGGGCTTACCGCATGCTGACTCGGGACTACCGCCGGCCCAACGTGGCCGCCAGTGCAGTGGTGTAGCAAGGGCGGGGCTGTCCACCCCGGGTGTCAACAGATGGGGGGGGGGGTGCTCTGCTAGCAAATCCCTACCAGCTCCATCCACCCAGCAGCTGTGTGGTGCGGCGCCTCGCATCTGCGCTGCTGTAAGAGAAGAAAATTGCCTCATCAGCCCTTCCCTCACTCTGTCCCGCCCTTGAGGAAATAGGATGTTACATCAGAGGGCGGGACACAGTGAGAGAAGGGCCGCTGACGAGGCGATTTTCTTCTTTTACAGCAGCGCAGAGTCGCACGAGGCGCCGGGTGGACGGAGCTGGTAGACAGGTGGGGACTCAGTCGGGGGGGGGGTCGCCGTGTTGCCGTGCCACCATGTCACACCGGGGGGAGGTGCTGTGTTGCCCTGCAGCTGGGGGGGGGGGGGGTGCGAGCAGCAGCAATCCGCCCCGGGTGGCAGTGAACCACAGAATGCCACTGCGCCAGTGGTAGTTCTAGCTTGAGTGAGTGCCATTTCCACCGTGCTGGAAATTTTTTTTTTATAGTGCAGCGCCAACCCAGCAGTAATTGGGCATTGCCGTACGCTGCCTGGTTACTGCTGGGTTACCGCGAGAGCCCTTACTGCCATCTCAGTGAGTGACAATAAGTGCTCCCTGCTGCATGGCCACGCAGTGTTATCTTGTCGCAAGGCTATTTTTTGGGAGGGGACCTTTTTACCCACTGCAGTAAAAAGGGCCCTGACGCATGGGAAAAACAGCCCCTTCTGCTACTGCAGGGCCCTTTCTCCCACAGCCAGCGCTGTGCCAGGGGCGGGGCAGTGGGGGCAGTCTGCCCCTGGTGCACACTGCAGGAGGGGTGCAGGGAGCAGCTGTATGGCTGTCGGCTCCTCAGGTTCCCTGTTCCTTTTACTTCCTGGTCCGGGGCAGAGGGAGCAGGGAACTGGTGGAGCCAACAGCCGCCCGGCTGCTCCCAGCACCCCAGCAGGTAAGAACAATGCACCCGGGGGGGGGGGGGGGCTTGGAGGTGATGCACCAGAGGAGACAATGACGCTGCACCCAGGGGGTGTCAAGCTGCACCTGGGGTGGGGACGCTGCACCCGGGGGGGGGGGGGGGAGTGCGTAGCTGCAATTCACCCAGGGTGGCAGCCGACCAAGGAACACCACTGCCCGCAGCTTAGTAAAAGGACCCCCTCAGTGCTGGGCCCTATCAGGTCATCAGCAGTACCCAGAAGTATGGTCAATATTCAGTTCTGTACCATCATAGCTAACCAGGCAAAGTTAGGATTGCTATTTATGTGCTCCAACATGTCTGATTAGCTATGAAGGCAAGGTACTGAGCATTGCCTGTGCTTGCATAACTGCTGGCTCTGCTCCCTGACCACCCTGGCACTAACTGGTGAGGGCCGCAGCAGATAGACTGAGCTGTTAAGTGCCATTGAATATCTGCTCCTGATCTTCTCAGCACAATTTAGCCAGGCATGATCCTCTCTAGCCCAATTACATTATTTTGAATTTCATACTCTGAAAGAATACTCACCGTTATAATATCCTACAGCTATATAAAAATATATATGACCTTCATAGTTAAACAGATTAAAGGTGCTAAAGCTATGCTATGCTATATTGTTCTTATAGTCCGCTAAATTCCAATTGGATTCAAAATGGATAACACAAAAAGAGATTCCACATATTAGGGGAATTACATTCAATCTTCATTGTCTTGTAAACAAACTTTTTCAGAAAAAAAATAAGCCTAAAACTTTTCAAAAAGAAATATACGTCTGAATTTTCCGAGTCTTCAGCGGTAAGTTGTTCCAAGTTTTCGCTCCCTGGTACAAAAATGAAGACTCTAAATACAATTTCTTTTGAATCTTCTTAACAGATAGATAGTTTAACTTTAAACTGAACAAGCTGAACAAAAAGATGACGAAAAATCAAGATAGTGGACTAACCCTCGGATTCTATATATGGCATGCTGAGTAGTGTGCATACATTTGAGTCTTTGGCCAATTTACGTGCGCTACTAAATTAAGTAACGAGCCAATTAGTCTTGATAACTGGCTGATAATGACCAATTATCAACACGAATTGGGCATAAGTGGAATTTACGCGCACTTCTTTTTAGGCATATTCCAGTGGTTCCAAAATCTGGTCCTGGAGGCTCCAGCCTGTCAGGTTTTCAGCATATCCACAATGAATATTCATGAGATAGATTTGCATTTAGTAGAGGCAATGCATGCAAATCTCTCTCATGAATATTCATTGTGGATATGCTGAAAACCTGACTGGCTGGGGTGCCTCCAGGACCAGGTTTGGGAACCACTGGTAATCTAAAAAGCGGCATGCTTAAACGTGTGCAGCCAAAAAGGGAGCATGGTCATGTGAGGAGTGTGGGTGTGTCGAGGCCATCAATCACATCTCTGAGTGTGGTTATACAATTCAGGGGTGCATGCCTACATTTAGGCACAGGCATTTACACCAGCTTTTCACTGGCACAAATGTCTGTCCCTACTGCCTTTAAACATGCTGTGGTCACACCTCTCCTTAAGAAGCCTTCACTCGATCCTACTTGTCCCTCTAATTACCGACCCATCTCCCTCCTCCCTTTTCTCTCCAAATTACTTGAGCGTGCTGTTCACCACCGCTGCCTTGATTTTCTCTCCTCACATGCTATTCTTGACCCACTACAATCTGGTTTTCGCCCTCTCCACTCAACCGAAACTGCGCTTACTAAAGTCTCCAATGACCTATTACTGGCTAAATCCAGAGGTCTCTATTCCATCCTCATTCTTCTTGATCTTTCCGCTGCTTTTGACACTGTCGATCACAGCATACTCCTCGATACCCTGTCCTCACTTGGATTCCAGGGCTCTGTCCTTTCCTGGTTCTCTTCCTACCTCTCCCTCCGCACCTTCAGTGTTCACTCTGGTGGATCCTCTTCTACTTCTATCCCTCTGCCTGTCGGCATACCTCAGGGTTCTGTTCTTGGTCCCCTCCTCTTTTCTATCTACACTTCTTCCCTCGGTTCATTAATCTCATCCCATGGCTTTTCCTACCATCTCTATGCTGATGACTCCCAAATCTACCTTTCTACCCCTGATATCTCACCTTGCATCCAAACCAAAGTTTCAGCGTGCTTGTCTGACATTGCTGTCTGGATGTCTCAACGCCACCTGAAATTAAACATGACCAAAACCGAGCTTCTCATTTCCCCCCCCAAACCCACCTCCCCACTCCCCCCGTTTTCTATTTCTGTTGATGGCTCTCTCATTCTCCCTGTCTCCTCAGCTTGAAACCTTGGGGTCATCTTTGACTCTTCTCTCTCCTTCTCTGCTCATATCCAGCAGATTGCCAAGACCTGTCGTTTCTTTCTTTACAACATCCATAAAATCCGCCCCTTTCTTTCCGAGCACTCTACCAAAACACCCTCATCCACACCCTTGTCACCTCTCATTTAGACTACTGCAATCTGCTTCTTGCTGGCCTCCAGTTTTGAACCGATTGGAGAGGGGAGAGGTGACTAAGTGGATCGGTTCAAAACTCTGCTGCCCGTCTTGTCTTCCGCCAGGGTCGCTTTACTCATACTACCCCTCTCCTCAAGTCACTTCACTGGCTCCCTATCCGTTTTCGCATCCTGTTCAAACTTCTTCTACTAACCTATAAATGTACTCACTCTGCTGCTCCCCAGTATCTCTCCACACTCGTCCTTCCCTATACCCCTTCCCGTGCACCCGCTCCATGGATAAATCTTTCTTATCTGTTCCCTTCTCCACTACTGCCAACTCCAGACTTCGCGCCTTCTGTCTCGCTGCACCCTACGCCTGGAATAAACTTCCTGAGCCCCTACGTCTTGCCCCATCCTTGGCCACCTTTAAATCTAGACTGAAAGCCCACCTCTTTAACATTGCTTTTGACTCGTAACCACTTGTAACCACTCGCCTCCACCTACCCTCCTCTCCTCCTTCCTGAACACATTAATTGATTTGATTTGTTTACTTTATTTTTTGTCTATTAGATTGTAAGCTCTTTGAGCAGGGACTGTCTTTCTTCTATATTTGTGCAGCGCTGCGTACACCTTGTAGCGCTATAGAAATGCTAAATAGTAGTAGTAGTACTGTGCTTAAATCTAGGCACATCCACCTGGCCTATGCATTATTCTATAAACCACGTCTGAATGTAGATGCGGCTTAAATAAATCAAACATTATAATACCGTGCTAGCGATTCCCAGCATGGCAAATGTGTTGCAGTCCTTGGGTTGCATCGCATTTGCCGCATGGGAATCGCTAGCGCGGTTTAGTAAAAGAGGATCCTGATTGTGAGCCCTCCGTACAATAAGATACAATAATCCAGGTATGGGAGAAGAATGGCTTGTGCCATACTTCTAAAATTCTACAGATGTAATTATACAGGTGTATTACCCTCAATTGTCTTAGCCTAAAAAATAATTTTTCCATTAACGCTTTTAATTGTAATTCAAAGGACAAATTTTGAATCAACAATAACTTCAAGTACTTTCAAATGATCTTCAATTTGTAATTTTTCTCCTGACTCTAAAGTAAGATGTTTCATTGGCAATGACTCATAAGCTCCAAACCATACTATTTTAGTCTTCAATCTATTTGACTTCAAAAAATTTGCATCAGTTACCAACTAGCTGATAAAACAACCTGATAGAATCCCTATGCAGTTTGCACTGGAACTATTAAAACAGCGCTCACCGTTGTCATTGTGTACTGGAAGGTTGCAACTGACTGTACAGTTTTGCTTTGCCTTTTTCAATTGCACCTCACTCTTGTGTCTTCCATCATTTTTGAGAAACACCAATCTCATATAATTACCCAAACTGATTTCAGTGGTCTGTGCCTATGTACTCAAATTCATTTACCCCTGAGCTTTACAGAAGTGGTATTTATCCTGCCTTACAGTATAATAATGGAACACCACAGCCCCTCGCCTAAGGGATAAAAGCTGCTCTGCCTTTGATCTACAGATCTGTAATAATAATCCTGGTTAGAGAGAGAAATTGTGTATGAATGGTATATTTGTTTAGTTCCTTCTTCAGTGTGGATGTTTTTGTTTGTGCAGTCCTATCAATGATGGATTTCCTAGTTTTAAATTAAAATGTATATATATATATATATATATATATATATATATATATATATATATTTTTTTTTTTTTTTTTTTTTTTTTTTAATGTAAACCAGTCTGATTTGTTTGGGATAAGTGATGGTATAGTAAATAAATAAACAAACAATAAACGAGAGATAGAGAGAAGGATAAAGACCTTGGAGATAGAAAAAGGGACCATTAGGAAAGGAGATATGGTGGGAAAGAGCTTAAAAGGAACAGAAATATCACATCCTAGCTGGGGTCAACTAACATAAATGCAGCAGTGTGTTGCAAGAGTGTATCAGAGAGATTCTCTATCCCGCTCCCTTCAATTTGGACACTCAAGAAAAAAGAACACATGTGAACGTAGCAGAGGCTTTACCTTCGTTGTGTCTGTTCATCTGTCACCTTAGAGTGGGGCATCTACTAACACTGATTTCACCTTCGCTCGCTCACGGGCTCATCTTTGGTGTGTCTGCACAGGACCTGGGTTAGGCAGGCAGTTTTCTCTCTCTCTCTCTTTCTCATGCTCTGCCTCTTGTGGTTTTGAGAATTCACAGACAGACCTGATATATACAATGCTCTCTTTAAGCTGAATTTTCTTTCTCAGTATAATTTCCGTGATAGGTTTCGAAATTACAACACTTGACCCCCTTTGCGATCTCAGTTTCTATGGGCTGGATTCACTCATAATTGTTTTGGCCTCTGAAGGTGAACAGTGGGAAATTTTGGGGGGTCTATCAAATAATTACTGTCATAAAATGAGATGTTGAAGATGTGCACAAAAACATATTGATATTGGTTTGGAAAAATGTATTTGGAGAATGCAGAAGGAGGCACCACCATACATTCTCCATCAAGGTACCTGCTGTGCCCATACACAGCCGCAGAAACTATGATTCTGCTTCCTAAACCAGGCCAGCCCAAATCATGCATGTTTTGTTCAAATAGGATTGAACTATTTTATGCAAGTTGGTGAGTATCTTTTGGCTGCAGTTCTTTTTATTAAGTCTGAAATTTGGGCAAATGAAGCCCTTTGTATAGGATCCCATGTTTGTCATGGGCTCCATGGCATGAACAGAACAGGTGCCCTGACAATGGAAAAACATCAACTCACTTCCCCATTCTTTCTTCCTCCTTGCAACAGCCCAGGTGTCCACTTAATTGATCTTCTGCTTTTCCCTCTCCCTAAATACCCTCTGTCCTTGTTCCATACATTTTTGGATGCTGCTTCTTCTCTTACCCTCCCTTCACCTCTATAGATGCATCCACTGCCCTTCTCATGAAGAAATATTTCTTATGCTACTCCTGTCATGGGAGTGTGGAGCCATGGAAAGTCCAATACTATTTATTTAAAATGTATCACTTTGCAGAGATTAATGTGATTGCTTTTCTGGGACAATAACTAAAGAGGCAGTAAATTATGTTCTGCCCTAAAATGTAACGGATTCTCCTTTCTGACTTTATGTAACAGTGCACTGTCTCCTCCTGCCATCTAATCATTACAAAACTAGTGGCAGATTTTGGAAGGAAAGATGCATTTCGACTCTTTATACTTTCTGGCCCTAAATAAAACAAAGCTTGTGAAAATAAGTAATTTCAGTACTTTCAGCTCATTTAACTTATGCAAAACTCCCCCACTTACTTTGTTTTATTATAGAACCAAAATATATATTAACTAGTAAAAAAGGCCTGTTTCATTATGAAATGAAACGGGGGCTAGCAAGGCAATCCTCCACCCTCCCTCGCTGCCTTGCTCTGTCCCCTCCGAGTTCCAGACCCCCTCCCACCCTCCCTCCCAGTTCAAAGCCACCCTCCCTCCCTGCCTTTCTCCCTCCCTCCCAGTTCAAGGCCTCCCTCCCAGTTCAAGGCCTGCCTCCCTCCCTCCCTCCCAGTTCAAGGCCGGCCTGCCTCCCTCCCAGTTCAAGGCCCCCCATCCCTCCCTCCCACCCACCCACACAGGCCTCACAGACTCCCACCCACCCATTTCAAGGCCCCCTCACAACCCTCCCACCAAGATCCAGACACCC
Source organism: Microcaecilia unicolor (assembly GCF_901765095.1). Taxonomy (NCBI): domain Eukaryota; kingdom Metazoa; phylum Chordata; class Amphibia; order Gymnophiona; family Siphonopidae; genus Microcaecilia; species Microcaecilia unicolor. The sequence continues at coordinate 289,696,935 of NC_044033.1, forward strand.
CCCTCCCTCCGATTTCAACACCCCCTCCTCCGCGTTACGGACCCCTGGACCCCCCCATGCCGTGACCCCCTCGACCCCTTCCACCGTCGTGTACCTGTGCTGACAGGGGACCCCAACCCCCGACAGCCGAAGTTCTGTTTTCGTCTGTGCTGGCATGTTGCTTGCTGAATGATCATCTGTTGAAGTTTCTGCATGCGTCTGATATCAGACGCACGCACAGAAACTTGAACAGCTGATTATTCATGAAGCAACGCCCCGGCACAGTTACGCGACGGCAGCGGGGGAGTGTTTTCGTCTGGAAGGGGGATCCAGGGGGTCGTGGCAGGGGGGTCCAGGGGTCCGTAACGCAGAGGGGGGGTGTTGAAATCGGAGGGCGGGCGGAGTCTGGAACTCGGTGGGAGGGGCGTGAGGGGCACACATCATGATGGTGCCTAGCAGACCACAGAAGCCACGGTCCCAGGCAGGACAGAATGTTGGAGTGAGAATTATATATATAGAAAACATGTTGAGGCAGTGTTGGGAACTAAATATTAATAAATAAATTGAAACAAAAGAGTTAGCTTTTTTTTTCCCCACACTAATGCCAATGTAACATGAAACACATTGGTTCCACTCCCTACCCAGCCCCAGAGACAGGAGTCATCACCACCCTAAAAACAGTTCCCAGGGCAATGCCCTGGTCATCCCATCTAGTCAATCCCAGATTCTTTCCCTCCCTCCCTGAGTCTTTTCCCCTCTCCTTAACCCATTTTTTCTCTTCTCCCTCATCCCTCTTCTATGCCCTTTCTCAGGCTCACTCCCTCCTAGCCAGCAGGACAGTGGCACTGGCTCTTTCTCCCCTGCTGCAGGGCTTCATGTGCTGCATCTCAAACCATCACAGAGTCAGTAGCTTTCACTGTATTTTCTCAGTGCTTCACAGGTACAACTACCTCGGCACCCAGTCATAATAGCCCTGACAAAATAGCCCCAACAAAAAAAGCCATGAGAAAACAGCCTTGTAATAAAATAACCTTTGACATTTCACACCCTAACAAAATAGCCCTTAACAAAATGGCCCCTCCCACAAAACAACCCTTGACAAAATAGCCTCTAAACAAAACAGCCCCCTAAGAAAAAATAACACATCACAAAAAATATAATAAACTACAACTGAAATCTTCACTGATAAATACTCCTACCAGCATTCAATTGCACAAAGCACAAATTCCTCTTCAGCCTATATCTCACTCTGTCATCCAACCTACCCAGGCCTCCTTCTCCTCCTTTCCTGCTATCACCGAAGTGGAAATCACCCATCTCCTCTCCTCCTCGAAAGCCACCACTTGTTCCTCTGACCCCATCCCCACCAACCTACTCAACACCATCACTCCTACCATCACCCCCACCATCTGTCATATCCTTAACCTCTCTCTCTTCACTGCATCGGTCCCGGACACCTTCAAGCATGCTGTGGTCACTCCACTCCTCAAAAAACCATCACTTGACCCTACCTGTCCCTCCAACTACCGCCCCATTTCCCTCCTACCCTTCCTCTCCAAGATACTTGAACGCGCCCAGCCGCTGTATTGATTTTCTCTCCTCTCATGCCATCCTTGATCCGCTTCAATCCGGCTTTCGCCCCCTACACTCAACAGAAACAGCACTATCTAAAGTCTGCAATGACCTATTCCTCGCCAAATCCAAAGGTCACTACTCCATCCTCATCCTCCTCGACCTCTCCGCCGCCTTTGACACTGTCAATCACAACCTACTTCTTGACACACTGTCCTCCCTTGGGTTCCAGGGCTCTGTCCTCTCCTGGTTCTCCTCTTATCTCTCCCATCGTACCTTCAGAGTACACTCTCATGGTGCGTCCTCCTCCCCTATCCCGCTCTCTGTTGGAGTTCCTCAGGGATCTGTCCTTGGGCCCCTTCTTTTCTCAATCTACACCTCTTCCCTAGGCTCCCTGATTTCTTCTCATGGTCTCCACTATCATCTTTATGCCGACGACACCCAGCTTTATCTCTCCACACCACAAATCACTGCGGATACCCAGGCCAAAGTCTCGGCCTGCTTATCCGACATTGCTGCCTGGATGTCCAACCGCCACCTGAAACTGAATATGTCTAAGACTGAACTTATTGTTTTCCCACCCAAACCCACTTCCCCTCTCCCTTCACTCTCTATCTCAGTTGATAACACCGTCATCGTCCCCGTCTCATCTGCCCGCAACCTCGGTGTCATCTTCGACTCCTCCCTCTCCTTTTCTGCGCACATCCAGCAGATAGCCAAGACCTGTCGCTTCTTCCTCTACAACATTAGCAAAATTCGCCCCTTCCTCTCCGAGCACACCACCCGAACTCTCATCCACTCTCTCATTACCTCTCGCCTTGACTACTGCAACCTACTCCTGACCGGCCTCCCACGTAGCCATCTATCTCCCCTTCAGTCCATCCAGAACTCTGCCGCACGTCTTATCTTCCGCCTTAACCGATATACTCATGTCACCCCTCTCCTCAAGTCACTTCACTGGCTCCCAATCGGATACCGCATACAGTTCAAGCTTCTCTTACTCACCTACAAATGCACTCGATCTGCGGCCCCTCCGTACCTCTCTACCCTCATCTCCCCGTACGTCCCTACCCGTAACCTCCGCTCTCAAGACAAATCCCTCCTTTCAGTACCCTTCTCCACCACCTCCAACTCCAGGCTCCGCCCCTTCTGTCTCGCCTCACCCCATGCCTGGAACAAACTCCCTGAGCCCATACGCCGTGCCCCCTCCCTACCCATCTTCAAATCAATGCTCAAAGCCCACCTCTTCAATATCGCCTTCGGCACCTAACCACTTCACCTCTTCTCAGGAAAACTTATCTACCCCAACTTGACATTTCGTCCTTTAGATTGTAAGCTCTTCCGAGCAGGGACCGTCCTTAATTGTTAATTTGTACAGCGCTGCGTAACCCTAGTAGCGCTCTAGAAATGTTTAGCAGTAGTAGTAGTAGTAGTAGAAAACAGCCTTGTAATAAAATAACCTTTGACATTTCACACCCTAACAAAATAGCCCTTAACAAAATGGCCCCTCCCACAAAACAACCCTTGACAAAATAGCCTCTAAACAAAACAGCCCCCTAAGAAAAAATAACACATCACAAAAAATATAATAAACTACAACTGAAATCTTCACTGATAAATACTCCTACCAGCATTCAATTGCACAAAGCATATATAAATAAACAAAATTCTAGAGCTACAAACTGGTATTCATGATCTGTTCTGCTATTTAAAGAAACTATTCTTCCATCAACATGCTACCTTATCCTGATTGGCAAGGTAAGATTATTAGGAAAAAAAATGCAGTGCCATATTCTGGGCAGCCTCATCGGGCCCTTTTGTTGGTGTGGGGGGGGGGGGGGGGCTAATTTGTCAGGGGTTATATTGTGGGCAGGCTGTTTTGACAGCACTGTCAGGGACTATTATGTCGGGAATTTTTTTTGTTTGGAGCTTTTTTGTCAGGGCTATTTTGACCAGGTACAAACTACCCTGCCCTTCTTTGCACAAACTTCTCCCATTCCCCCATTCTCCCTCCAGTGTTGCTTGTGGGGTCAGGGCTGGTGTTAAGACATTCAGGGGTCCAGTGCAGAAACCAGGGAGAGAGCCTAAACGCTGACCTTCAGCCTATGCCTCCTTTAGCTTGAGGCAGGTTTAGGGCCCCCCTATGGTATTGGGGCCCAGGGCAATTGCCCTGCTTGCCACCCCTTAATGCTGGCTCTGTGTGGGGTGGGGGTGGGCCATGCGCAGAGACTACAGGCATTTCAGAGCCTCATTGGCATGTCAGTAGGGTAGAAAAGCAGGGCCACGTGTACGTGAGTCACTTCGTAGTGCCATCACCACCCTCATTCCACTCCCCCCACACCAACATTACTGTCTGCCTTCTTCCCTTTCAGATTCCCTCAGGTGGATTTGGAATGGCTGCATAATTCAATTAAGCACAGGCATTTTAGTTTTAATAATTTTTATTGATGATTCTGCATACAAGACATAACCACAAAATTCCAGATATAAACATTGAATCTCGTAACATGTTTACCAACATACAACATTCAACACAATCATGAAAGAATTTTTGTTTTTTACTTTTCTCCCCACCCCCCTCCATTCCTAAAGTCTAGTATTACCCCATATGAACCATTCTACTATATTACCACATTTACACCTATCTCCTCCCCCCTCCCTACCCCTTCCAAAATTTCCTCCATACTTCAAGGATCCCCTTTTACCTGAGTCCCTCTCTGATCATCATTTACTAATCAACCTGAATGATTACCAATTTAACTTATTATTCAGTTACGGATAACATCGCCTTCTCAAGGTTGTCCTCTTTCCCTCCCTGTCCTTTCCCTCCCTGTCCTTTCACCCAAACCTCTCCAGTAAAGAATTCCAAACTCCTATTCCTTATGATTATCTCTCTACAAAGTACAGAACTTGTTTAGAACAGCACTTCTTGCTCTGTGGGAGATGTTCTGTAAATAGCTGTTCCAAATATTACAAAAGGCCTTTCTTCTCTTTGGAGTGGCCCCTGCTTCCCGTGCCTCCCAAAGCATTAATTCGTGAAAGCAATTTCTCCAGTGCCAGAAAGATGGAGGTTCCTCCAGCATCCAATACTTAAGTATACATTTTTCACCACCGCAAATGCCTTATACATTAAAAGAACTACGTTTTTGTCTGATACCCCAGTAGCCTCCCGTTTATTTAATAGTACTCCTTTCCAAGAATGTATTATTTTTTGGCCAAGAAGGTGTTCTAAATACTTCTGTAATGTACTCCAAAATGTTTGAACTCTTTCACATCTCCAGAAAGCATGCATAAAAGTGTTGTTCCCATTTTTACATTTAGAACACGTAGCATCTAATGCCAGGCTTTCAAGGCAGAAACTAGGTTCCTGAGCCCTTGGGCCACTGCCAGCAGTGGCAAGCAAAACCACCCCACACCAGAGACAAGGCAGAACTCTTACAGAAACAGCTAGACTTCACCTGCGCTTGACCGCCCTTCCCCAGGAGTTGAGCCCCTGGGTGCAGGCGGCCGGCAGGACTTACCGGACAGGGCAGGCACTGGATACCAACTAGGCTGAACAGGGACAGAGGATCAGAGGGGAAAGGAATATACATGGGCAGCAAGGCAGGAAACTGGGCTAGGACTCATAGACAGACAATACTACACAAAGCAGGGAATGGACAAGCTAAAGGACAGGAACTGAAAGCTGCCACGCAGCCACTGAAACAGGGTACAAATACTGACAAGAGACAGGACTGAAAGCTGCAGAGCAGCCACTACAACAGGGTACAAATACTGACAGACAAGAGACAGGACTGAAAACTGCAGAGCAACCACTAAGCAAGAGACATAGACAAACAGAAACTAGACAGGGAATACAGACCAGAAACAAGACTAGGGAAATAAGCAAATAAACCTAAGCTAAACTACACACAGATTAACTAGAATCAGACAGGGAACAATACAAGAAACCAGACTAGGCAGAAGTGCAACAAAGCACCAACAAACCAGGGACCTTAGACGATGCAAAGGCAAACTCAGAAGGTTTCCAGGTGGTAATGAACCCATCAGCAGCTGAACTCAGCTGCAGGAATCATGAGGCAGCTACGGGTGAGGCTAGCTGCCAAACTTCAAACCAAGTCTGGAGGGCTGGAATATCTGGACCGGACCTGAAAGAAAGTCTGGAAAGTCTATGGCAGCCACCGGTTCTGGCCACCAGAGGGCAAGAGGAACACAAACCAAGACACAGGTAGAAAGCATACTGAAGCACAGAGAGGCTTAACATACACAAGTGCAGTATAATGGAGTAATCAGAGCCATGCTGGAAGCAGCCAGCACACAGAGACAGAGACAGAACTAACTCAGGAAGAACAGAAAGAAGCCAGCTTAGAAGCTGACCGCCAGAAATAAGGTGAGTCTGAGAGGGGACACGACCAGAATCATGACATCTAATATCCAGCCTGCTCTCACTGCTTGCAACTGTGATATATAACCCCTATGTAATATCCTATACTGGTTTTCCTGAAGCTTGGCACTACCTACTTGCTTTGGGATATCTTTTATCAGCTTTGCAAAGTTTATTCCCTTCAATTCGTAACCCAAATCTTTACTCCATGCCAATTTGAGTGAATCATAGTTATGAGGGGGTATAAGAGATAACAGGACTTTATGCAGACTTGAAATTGAGACCATGCCATAAACATCCCCTCGAAGAAGATCTCGAAGCTTCTTGCCCAGCTTTGTTCTTAATGCTTCTCTATCTAAGCTTGACCAATAATGATGTAATTGTCTATATGCAAAGTAATCTTTATGAGTCATAGATAACCTTTGTTGCAGGTCTTGAAAACTATATAAATCTCCCTCTTCATTAATTGTGTGTGCAATTAAAGTGGTACCTTTTATTGCCCAACTCTCCACTAGCCCCTTCTCCAGACCTGGTTGGAAATCAGCATTTCCTTGATATTACTACTACTACTACTACTTAACATTTCTAAAGCGCTACTAGGATTACGCAGCGCTGTACAATTTAACATGGAAGGACAGTCCCTGCTCAAGGAGCTCACAATCTAAAAGACAAATGTACAGTCAATCTGATAGGTCAGGCAGATTGGGGCAGCCTATATGTTCGAAAGGTTAGGTTCCGAAAGCAGCATTGAAGAGGTGAGCTTTAAGCAAGGATTTGAAGATGGGTAGGGAGGGGGCTTGGCGTAGGGGTTCAGGAAGATTGTTCCAGGCATAGGGTGAGGCAAGGTAAAATGGGCGGAGCCTGGAGTTGGCAGTGGTGGATAAGGGTACTGAGAGGAGGGATTTGTCATGTGAGCGGAGCTTATGGGCAGGAACGTAGGGGGAGATGAGGGTAGAGAGGTAGTGAGGAGCAGCAGAGTGAGTGCATTTGTAAGTAAGGAGGAGAAGCTTGAATTGTATGCGGTATCTGATTGGAAGCCAGTGAAGTGACCTGAGGAGAGGGGTGATATGAGAATAACGGTTTTGGCGGAATATAAGACTGCGGCAGAGTTCTGAATGGATTGAAGGGGGGATAGATGGCTGAGTGGGAGGCCAGTGAGGAGTAGGTTGCAGTAGTCGAGGCAAGAGGTAATGAGGGCGTGGACAAGAGTTTGGGTGGTGTGCTCAGTGAGGAAAGGGTGAATTTTGTTGATGTTGAAGAGGAAGAACTGGTCACTAATATTTGGGTTCTGATTCCATATTTTCATAATAATACGCCAAATATTTCTTAAGGGTTGTAACAGTATACTTTTTCTACATATGAGCGGTAAACTTTTTCACTGAGCCTGTAATAAAAAGTTTAAATGCCACGGCTTGTATAGTACTCGTTCCCAGCTGGTTGGAGTGAACTGATCCGTATCTAACAGCCAATCCCTGAGATGTCTCAGCAGACAGGCCTGATTATACCTCCTAACACAAGGTAATCCCAGTCCCCCTAGTTCCCAGTTATCATATAAATATTCTAACCGTATTTTTGATTTCTTCCCTCCCCATAGAAATCTCCTACATAATCTATTCAGTTTTTGTAAATCTTTTCTCAATAGTTGCAAAGGCAATACTTGCATAACAAATAGCCATCTTAGGAAGATGATCATTTTAAATAAGTTATGTTTAAATCATTTTTATTGATTGTAACAGACAATTAAAACCTTTCTTTGCCGAAAAATGAAATTTATACATAAATCATTTTAAATAAGTTAATTCTTCCTATAAGTGACAACGGCAGGTGACTCCACTTCTTGTATCAACCTATCTATATTTAATTGATATATTTTTGAAGTTTCCATGGTCAGCCTCACCCCTAAATACAGAAATGATTCATTGGCCCATTTCAATAGGAATTTGCCCTGCCAACCCTCTAGTTGTTCCCCTTCTCTCTGCAGCGCTTCTGACTTCTCGAGATTTAACTTAAAGTCCGAGTAGTCCCCATATTCTACCATACATTCCAGAAGGGCTCCCACTGAGATCCTGGGATTAGTCACATGAACAAGTAAATCATCAGCGAAAGCTGCTATTTTAAAAGTTTTAGTACCCAGCTTAATGCCCTGTATATCTGGAGTCCTCTGTATATCCCTGATCAAGGGATCCAGAGTCAAAACAAACAAAAGAGGCAATAATGGGCAACCTTGTCTCGTACCCCGATATATAGAGAATGGGGGGACACTATTCCATTAACCCACACCTGCGCTTGAGGAAGACAGTATAGCGCCCTGATCGCCTCCTGAAAAGCCCCCTTTATACCATAAGCATCCACTCCAAATAAAAAATCCCATACCACCCTGTCAAACACCTTTTCGGCATCAAAGCTGATTAACATAGTTGGTGTACCTTGATTATTCACTGCTTCTAGTGTTGTTAATATTTTCCTTACGTTTTTTGGTAATATTTCTGCCCTGTACAAAACCCACTTGAGATTCTTCAATAATATCTGGCAGTATACGGGACAGGCGATTTGCTAGAACGTTTGCATACAGTTTGGCTTCATAATTGAGTAACGATATCGGCCTATAAGACTCTGGCTTCTGTATGTCCCGACCTGGTTTGGGTAACACTATGATCTGTGCCAATCTTAACGAATTGGGCATCCTTCCCTCCTTCACTACTGAATTAAACATGGCTGCCAAAGGTAACACTACTTCTTCCCTCAGTATTTTATAGAATTCACCTCTGTAACCGTCAGGACCTGGTGCCTTACCCAATGGTCCCTGCTGAATGGTCCAGGATATCTCCTCTATTGTAAAAGGAGCATTGAGCATGGCCAGGCTGTCCCGGCTTATACAAGGGACAGTCTGTCCCAAAAAGTACATGGAACTCTCTAATGGGGGAGGGCTTGGTTGTGAATACAAATGTGCATAATACTTTGTCATAATTCTATTAATTTGTGCATCCTTATTCTCCAAGGTTCCTCTGGCCGAGTATAATGCATTTATCTTAAAGGGCCCCTGCCGGGGATGTGCCAGGCAAGCTAGCAACCTCCCACTTTTGTTTGCATATTTATATAATTGATATCTATAGTAGGTTTGTTGTTTTGGGGGGCTATAATGAATCCTTTCATTCAGAGTTTGCTGCAATTCCAATAGCTGAGTTTTTAATTGTATGCTATGGTGTCTACCGTATGCTTGCCTTAACCTTATTACCTCTTTTTCCAAACGGCGCAACTCCCTCTCCCTAACTTTCTTCTGGTGACTGACATATGCCATAACCTCTCCCCTAAGCACTGCTTTAGCTGTTTCTCAGTATAAAATTGGGGTTTCCCTATGGGCCTGATTAGTTTCTTGGAACAACTGGTATTTTTGTGTTATAAAATCAGTAAAGTCTCTATCTTTGTATAAACGAGCAAGAAACTTCCATTGGAAACATTGGGGATTTGCTTCAGGCAGTTCCAAAGTTACCCTTACCAGTGCATGATCTGATATTTGAATGGGACCTATGCTTGCCTCCCGCACCCCTCCAAACAAATTACGAGAAATGAATATATAATCGATCCTGGACATGGTGGCATGTGCATGAGACAGGTGAGTATAATCACGTTCTACCGGATGTAAGGTACGCCAAACGTCCACCAAATCCAGGACTTCACTCAATACCTTGATTCCACTAGATTCAAAACCGGAACCCCGTGACCCCCCATGTGATCTATCCAGATTCGGGTATCCCACAGCATTGAAATCCCCTCCAATCAAGAAAGAAATCCCTTCAAAACCATTTAGATGGGTGAGAATTTTTTTCTAAAAAGCCTTGTTGTATGTGTTTCGAGCATATATATTACATAGAATTAATGGTTGATGTCCTACTGTTGCATGCATCAACACAAATCTTCCCTCATCGTCAGCAATGATTGTATGAGTGGCCATCTGAATCCCCTTCCTGACTAATACAATGAGTCCCGCTCTTTTAGCTCGCGCAGGAGATTCAAAATAGGATCCCACCCACCATTGACATAGTTTTTGGTGTTCCCTGGCATTTAAATGTGTTTCCTGAAGGAAGGCTATGGACACTTTTTGTTTATGGAGTGTCTGGAGAATTTTTTGTCTTTTAATCGGTGAAGAGACACCCCCTACGTTCCATGTCACTATTTTAAGGGCCATTACGTGATACCATTGAACAAATGATATGGAAAACTGATACCTTCTCTCTTTGAGCGATGAGGGCATCCCAGCCAGTACCCTCGTCATCCCCCCCCCCCCCCTTAAATTTGACTCCATGGCAATCACCCCTTTCTGTTACCCAGGATTCTCCTTTTGATGTCTCTTTCCCCTCCCAGACCTTGAAGTACATTCTCGACTGTGTTTCTCCCCCTACCCCTTCCTCTCCCATCCCATCCCCCACCCTTCCAACCCAAACCCACTCCTAAAGGGCACCAAAAGTGCTCTGCTTCCGTATCCCCGATCAGGGACCCCCCACCTAAACAAATGTGTCCGTTCAACATATTCCCTCCTCCCTTCCTTAACTATTAATACCGCTTAGTCTTTTACTCTCTGCAGACAATGTTCATATTCAGTTCTCAGTGTCTCTTCCGCACCTCCATCTTCTATCAAAGATCCCCAAACTCTCAATAGGGAGTCACCTTATGTCTTAGATGTACTCGGTCTCTCATGCTCCAGTTGATCCACAAATGTTTGGGCTGCTTCTACATTTTCATAAAATTGTACAGTTCCATTATGCTGAATTCGCAGCTTGGCCGGATACAGTAGGCTGAACCGTATGTGTAATCTGTGCAAACGACCACAAACCATAGAAAATTGTTTACTTTGAAGAGAAACTTTAGTGGAATAGTCCTGAAAACACAGGATCCTATGCCCTTCGACTTCTAGCTTTCCTCCACTCCTGAGGGCTGCCAGTATTTCCATCTTATGATGATAGTGGAGCAGTTTAAGCATTACCACCCTGGGGTGGTCGTTGAGAGCTCTCCTGGGGCCCAACTGATGAGCTCTTTCTATCTGTAGCGGCCCCGCGGTACTTTGAGTCTGCAAGGATTTAGAAAGCCAAGTTTCCAGGAAACTCCTCAGTTCCACCTCCTTTATCGATTCTGGTATTCCAATCAATCTAAGGTTGTTCCTTCGAGAGTGATTCTCTAAATCATCCACCTTGTCCTCCAAAGAAGTCACAGCTTTCTTTAAGCATTCAATATCTGTAGTTGATTCTTGGGTTGTGGCTTCCATTTCTCCCAACTGCTGCTGGATATCCTGGAGGTCTGTAGTGAAATTAGTAAGCCGCCGGTCCATTCCATCTAATTTGTCTATTACTTGCTGTAGTTGATGACTCATGGCCTCTTCAACAGCCATTTTCACTTCCATCACTATTTCGGATGCCCATGCGGAGCTTACCGATAGTGACGGAGGAGAACCCTTTTCCGCCATCTTTGAACCTCCTCCTCTACTTTTTTCCACCTCCTTTTTCTTTCCTCGGGCCACCATACAGAAATTTTTATTTGAAGACTTCACTCCTGTAATGGCCACCTATTATTTCAATGAGTATTTTCTTCCAAGCTGCCCTTTGAATATGATACTCCACAAACCTCAGATTTGTCCTCCAAAGTCTCTTTTTTTATTTTACATTACCTTGGCTCCCCCTTCACACTGCAATCTGGATTTTAGCGGGAGGGACACGTAGGTACAGTTTGAACCACGCTGCAGGTTCTTAATCTGCTCACGATTTAGTGACAGTAGTTTGCTAAACTTGCTGCTCTTATTCTCTCATTATGGTATTCAGATGCCTCCCATACTCTAGGCTTGCTCCCGTTCTTATGTACCGTAGTTCTCGCTTCACCTCTTCTTCCTTTCTGCCCTTCCCCCCTTTGGGATCTAAAATCTTGCCTGTTTTTGCGCTGCCTCCGGTTCCTCCGATTCAACCCCCCTGACTGCAGGCTGGGTAGGTCTCCGCGTCCTCTGTAGTCGGTCCGGGGTCCTATACTACCCTCCGCTGACTTTACCACTCCAGAGAAAACGCTCGTGGCGCCATATGGAGGAAGAGCGATCAACCGCGGCTGTTTTCTCCCGCTTCTCGGGTGTGCTCCAGGCTGTTTCAGTTCTAATTGTTTGGCTTGATCCTGGTGTCTTCAAGAGGTACTTTTCCCTGCTGCGCTGGGTGTTGGGAATGTCCGTAGCGAGGATCTCCGTTCGGGGAATCCTGGAGCTCAAGTTGTTGCGGCCATCTTGACCGACAGCTCCACAAGGTCAGGCATTTTTAGAGTTTGTTTCTTCCAATGATATCTCCCACTTCCCAATGCACTTTCCAGTTCCAAGCATTCCACTAATAACAACAGAGCAGAAACATCTGTGGCATGATCAAGAGAGCAAGAATGCCCCCATCAGGCACCCCCAGCTCTCAACATTCGGCTGATCTTCCTTTTCAGCTTTGTTTCGCTCATGATTAAAACACTGACAGAGCAATAAATTACTTAAAATGATGTCACCTGATGGGGTGTAGATAGTTACACAATCTTATATATTTTTTAGGCTGTCAGTATCCACTGGGTCCTTAGATCCTGCTCAGTATTGTATGACATCACTATATCCTACTATTACAGGGTATGGAAATACAATTATATTACAACTGCAGGGAGGGAAATACAGTGTTAAAATCAAAGTGCAACACAGAATATGATGGCAGACAAAGACAAATTGGACCATCCAACCTGCACAGCTGAGATTCTTCTCCAATTTTCTACTGCTCAGGGGAAATGGGCATTAAAGAAGTGTTGTTACTTATAAAGTGATCAGTGTCTAGAGTATATGTGGTATCAATTGACCCCCCCCCCCCCTCCAGTTTTCTGTAATATCTTCTTCTCTGCTAGTTATTTATCATCCATGTCCCTTTCGCAACTCAACACGATGCACAACCTACTAATACAGTCATACACATGAAATATTAAAATAACAATAAAACATCTGTAATTGATGAGAACTCAGACCGTTACCATCTTATTAATCAATCAAAGCAACATTTCTCTTCTTTCCTACAGTGCAAATAAGCTGAAAGGAATTCCCTCGTACTTCAATGCCGAAGAAGGAAGGCCACAACTGAGGAGGCATGAGCTTTATTATGTTCTGAGATTTTTTAGGCCAACTTACTCATCTTAGAAAGAGATTGCCCAAAACTAACAGGTAGAAAACTATTAAAAACAGAGGGGGGAAAAGCAGCAAAAAAGTATTCAGTGGCCTAAACTGGTCTTTTAAGGATTTTTAGCCTGATATCAAATTGGTGTATTAGTTTCTTCCTCTTGCAGGATGTGTGGAAAATTCTTACATTGGTCAAATTAAGGCTATCAGAGACCGCAGGGAATCCTGCTTTGCCCAGAACGAGTATGGCCTGCAGACCTTCTCAAGGGAGACATTCCAAGCTGCTCCAGTCTTTCCACAGACTGTAAATGTTTCAATCCCCTAATTAAGTTAAGTTGCCTTTTGCTGTTATTTTTCCCAGCTGTGCTATGTTCCCCTTAAGGGAGGCTGAAATTTTACACCAAACTCCAGGTGCAAGCTCAATGAGGCTGTAGAGCCAAAATTCCACTTTTCATACAGCTTATACTTGATGTCTTCCTAGCTGTAGCTTGACATTCAATTAACATTTGTAACTGGTAACCACAAAAACACGTTGATTTTTTTTCAGGACTGCTACAGCTCAGCTCCTTGATGATTTTAGGCAATTGTTACCACTGCCAAGGTGAATAGCTTGACAGAGGGATAGAAGATGGGAGAGCAGCAAAGTTAAAAATATGGTGCTTTCAATTAAGAACTTTGAAATTCATCTCCCTGATTGGTCGTCATTTGCGTCATTCTCTACTACTTCTTGAATCTTTCTTTAAAAGCATTGCTGCTGAGCTAGCCCACACAATTGATTCTCCAAATATTTGTGCTCATATATTACACCATATAGTTGTGAAATACGGTTTTCCATACAGCTTATACTTGATGTCTTCCTAGTCATAGCTTGACATTCAATGAACATTTGTAACTGATGATGAGGAAGCTTGTGTGCGCCTCATGCCTGGGTGTCTGATAGGGAGGAGGTGCCTCAGGACCAGTCCAGCTCACCTCTTCCTTCTCCTCTACTTCTGTTTTGGCTGTTTCTGTTGCCTGGCTGAGGGAAGCCAAATCAGAGGTAAATTCTACGCCTCAGGGTATATCTGATATCTTCTGTGTGTGCTTTGCTCATGAATGTTTTCACTGATATACACTGTCAGCTAACACATTTGCTTATTTCCGATCTGACAAAGAAGGGCAACCTTCGAAAGCTAATCAATAAATGTATTAAGTTATGTCCAATAAAAAAGGTATCATCTTATTTTCTTTTCCATGTTTTATTTTGTTTGATTTCTATTGATAACCTTAAGAGTGGACTAACACGGCTACCACACTCCTCTACTCATGTTTCAGGAAATTATGCAATTCTGTGTCTGCTCACTAAGAACAGAATTCTGCAGGTGCATAACCATGTAATTCCTGGAGGATGTACTAAGACAACTGGGGAAGGTCTTGTAGTCCTAGGAGAGAAGTCCTAATACCAAAGAACTAGGTCGAGGCTGGCAGAGTAGAGCCAAAAAGCCTGCAAGGGGGCAGAGGAATCTGAGGTACCGTGTACATGGGAGAGCGATATCAAAACCAAGAGACAACACTACCTGTGTGCGTGTGAAACTGAATTAGGAGGGATAGCTAAGAGGGGCAATGCTGGCTGAGTACTGAGGCAAGTAGAGCCAGGCTGCTAAAAAGACGGGAGCTGAAACCTATATCCCAGGGACAAGAAGGATCCACTACTATGAGAGAATGGGTGGAGTTCTAAGTGTCATTCTAGAAAAGGGAGAAGCAATTCCCTCAAGCATCATCACTGACAGAGAGGAGTGCAGAGTCCCAATGCCACTCACCCCGACCTACAGCAACAATCAAGGCATAGTGCTTGAGGACCCCCAATTGAGAAATTTCTTTGTATGTGTCCAGAGAGGGGATATTTCAATTGGGCTTAGCACCCGCAATAATTTTGAAAAGTTGGTTCCCATGAATCAAGGCGTGTATTGCCTTTAAGTTATGCACTTTGGCATATCCAATCATTTTTGGTTATGCTTTAGGATACATGCCTGAATTGATTAATTTACCTCTACAAAATGCAATATAAGGAATTATCTTACTCTCCATTGTCCTAGCTGTCAGAAGTTGTTTTATAAGTCAACTAGTAAAAAAGGCCCGTTTCTGACACAAATGAAACAGGCGTTAGCAAGGTTTTCCTCAGAGTGTGTATGTTTGAGAGAATGTGTGTGAGTGTGTCTGTGAAAGAGAGAGTGTGTGTGATTCTCCTCTCTCCCCTGCCCCCCCCAGCCACCCAGCGATTCTCCTCTCTCCCCTGCCCCCCCTCCAGCCACCCAGTGATTGTCCTCATTCCCCTGATTACCTCCGTCGAAGCGGCTGCATTATTGAAAGCCCTGCCCATCTCTAGCCTTCCCTTCGAGTTCGTTCCCTCAGAGTCCTGCCCACGCGGAAAGAGGAAATTACGTCAGAAGGCGGGACTCTGAGGGAACGAACTCGAAGGGAATGCTGGAGACGGGCAGGGCTTTCAATGACGTGGCCGCTTCAACAGAGGTAATCAGGGGAGCGAGGAGAATCGCTGGGTGGCTGGAGGGGGGGCAGGGGAGAATCGCAGGGTGGCTTGAGAGAGACCTGTGAAGTGACGCATGCACAGAACAGCCTCTGATACGTCCCTCATGCTGGTGACGTCGCATTCCTTTGCCTAGCAACTCAGCAGGGTTCCCTTCCCTCTCACTGTTCCGCCCTTGACGTCATCACATTTTGACACGAGGGCGGGACAGAGAGAGATGGTTGCAAAGTTACGAACCCTTCACTGCAGTCTGCCACGGAGTCAGCTTCAGAATGTTGGAGGTGCAAATTATTACATTCTGTAGGATTTTCTTTTCAATGTACAAAGTGGTAGAACTCTCTGCCCAAAGATTTAAGAGGTTTGAACAGTCACTTAAGTTTTCGGAAACATCTAAAAGCCTTCTTTTTTAGAAAATGTTTTACTGAAGTTAGTAACTGAGGCTTTTAATGATTTTTTAATTAGGATCTGTTCTTTGTCTCGCTGATTCAATTTGTTGCTATAGGGCCAAATTCTATAAATGACGCCTTAAAAATCGGCACAGAAAAAACACATGCTTAGCACAAATGTATGAACTACACCTAAAGTTAAGCGTAGTTTATAGAATATGCTAACACGCCATTCTTGTGACTAAAATTTAGGTGCACCCATTTAAGCCACCTAAAGCCAGGCTTTTCAGCTGCGCGCTTTAGAATTTACGCGCACCATGTTATAGAATACGCCTAGAATGTCGTGCATATGAATTCTAATTAAAACCAATTAGCGACAGTGCGTATAAGTTTTAATTAAAGCCAATTAGTGTCGCTAATTGGTTAAGTACCAGTTATTGGCGATGATTGGCTTGTTAATCAATTGTGCGTGCAATTTGGCAATGCAATCAGATTATCACGCACAACTTAAGGTACCATTTATAGAGCTTGGGGGACAGTGATCAATTTGTTAGAATTTGTTTGTGATTTTTATTTTAAGCCGCATTGAACCAAAGTAATTTTGGAAATTGTGGGATATAAATGCTGAAACAAATCTACTATAATAAAAAGCACCTCCAACGTTCTGAAGTTGACTCCGTGGCACTGTGGCAGTATAGGGTTCGTAAGTCTGTCATTCAGCGTTTCATTGACTCTCACTGTCACGCCCTCATGTCGTCACAAGAACGAGGAACCAATCAACGGTGTGAAAAAATCGCCCAACACGCCTGCCCGGTCCGTCATTGCAACACGCATGAGGGTGTCGTCGCCCCTCCCTTCCTCCCTTCCAGTTCCAGGCCCCCTATCTCTGATTTTTAAAAGTCATCTTCACTTATAAAGTCAGGGTTACAGCTGCCGGCAGCAGCGGTAAAACGCGTGCAGGCTCGGCCCTTCTCTCTCTTTCTCAGCTGTGGTCCCACCCTCATTTCCTGTTTCTGCAAAGGCGGGACCACAGCTGAGAAAGAGAGAGAAGGGCCGAGCCTGCACTTGTTTTACCGCTGCTGGCCGCCGCCGCAACCCTGACTTGGTAAGTGAAGATGACTTTTAAAAATCGGAGGGAGGGGGCCTGGAACTGGAAGGGAGGGATGACGACCCTTGAACTGGGAGGGAGGGGGGCCCTAGAACTGGGAGGGAGGAGGGAGAGAGGGAGGGGGACCCTGAAACTGGGAGGGAGGGAGGGACGGAGGGAGGGAGGACCCTGGAACTGGGAGGGAGGGGGGACTGAAACTCGGAGGGAAGAAGGGAGGGAGGGACCCTGAAACTCAGAGGGAGGGGGGAGGGGGGACCCTGAAACTCTGAGGGAGGGAGGGAGGGAGAGACCCTGAAACTTGGAGGGGGGAGGGGACCGTGAAACTCGGAGGGAGACGACCCTGGAACTCGGAGGGAGGGAGGGAGGGGGACGACCCTGGGAGGAAGGGAGATGACTCTGGAAGTCGTAGGGAGGGAGGAAGGGAGGGGGACGACCCTGGAAGTCAGAGGGAGGGAGGGGACGACCCTGGAAATCGGAGGGAGGGAGGGGATGACCCTGGAAGTCGGAGGGAGGGAGGGAGGAAGGGAGGGACAACCCTGGAACTCGGAGGGAGGGGGGATGATGACCGACCCTGGAACACGGAGGGAGGGGAGACACTGGAACTGGGAGGGAGGGGGAACCCCTGGCACACACTCTCAATCTCACACACACACTCTCTCTCTCACAGACACAATCGTACCCAGTCTCACTCTCTCTGTCACATACACACACTCGCACATTCACTCTCTCTCTCACACAGTCACTCTCACACACACTCTCTCAAACATACATACTCCGAGGAAAACCTTGCTAGCGCCCGTTTCATTTGTGTCAGAAATGGGCCTATTTTACTAGTAAATCAATAAAGAAGAGAGAAGAAGTATGAAGTTCAGAAATCAGTATAGAGTTCAGTGGGTTAGCAGAATACTTTTTTCTATATGTTTGTCTCCCACTTGATGGTCTGTGAAGTACGGATGAATTGACTTTTACTTACCCAGGATATTATATTTTTAACCAGAACCACTGTAGTTGTGGTCAGTATGAGGAGGTGAGTGTTGAGACACAAAAGAACAAACAGGTGAGTGGCTGGTTCTGGCTAGGGCCTTAAGGAATAATTCTGCCCCTCAGGACCAAGAAAAACTAAACCTGCAAAAACTCTTGCAGCCACCAAAAACTATGCTCCGCTCAGGGGTCTGCTACATTATGATAATAAAAATGTTTTAAAATGAATCGTAATAGGAATTTTATGAATTGTGTTAATAATTGTCATTAAAAGTGGGATATTTAATGGAAGAAGTTATAAATGTGAGCTGCCATTAGGACGTGTTATTTTATCTTGCTGTACACCACCTTGAGTGAATTCCTGAATTCTTGAGTGGGCCCTATGCTAAAATAGCAGGAGTTAGTGGTAAAGTAACATGTCATAACGGTAGCTCATGTTGATAATTACGCCCCTAATGGCAAATAGAAATAGAATCAGGCAATTTGGTGCACTGTCCTACAGAAACAGGGCAAGGGGTGGGGGATGGATTATGGTAGTGATGTCAGCAATGTGACACAGATCTCTCCTAAAGTACACTTGTTAAGAAGTCTTGTCTCTTGATATGGCATTCTTAGTTGACCTGCCCAAGGGGTACACTTCCAAAGAGTACCATGCCTTCTGTTGTTCATCATTTTATTGGTTGGGCTTGCACAAGTGCAGAGACTGAAAGAACGGAGGGCCTGCAGCCAATGGGATAGAACAGCCAGACCCTTCACCTCCTCCAGATGTTCCTGCGTGGCTCTCAGCCCAAGGACATGATTTCTGAAGGGACACAGCTGAGCCACACCTCACTGGTAGGGAGCTGATGGACAGGGATCACTGATATCATCCATGTTTTTATTTTATGGCCCAGTGAGGTCTGTTTCTTGCCAGCAGTGTGGTATTGCAGTTTTACAGCTTCAGCCTTTATACAAAAAAGAGTGATGGGGATCAGCATTCCATCAGCACAGTCAATGTCAGGTGCCAACTGATTCCATTTCTGCTGGTCAGGCTGACCCAGTCCTGGGTTTACTCCATTGCACACAGGGACTTCTACTTTTGATCACTTTAAAGCGGGATTCAATGCCTATGCATGTGTTGGAAGCAATATCAGATTTGAATCAGCCTGATAAACAGAAATGAATCCAGGGACAACTAGCACAGTTCCCTCATTTCTCTCCACATCTTGATCTTCACATCTTCCCTCAGTATTGTTCTTCCTCACTTGAATTCCTATACTTGACATTAATAATCGCCAAATCATAATGAAAACAGTTACATTACTCAAGAGATGGTGTTATGTCCCTCAGCGGCGCTAAACCCAACAATCACAGATATGGGGAACTAGCCAGTGCCTGTTGGCATGATATTACACACATTTGCAATTTAAAAGCAAAAGACTGCACTCACAAGTAGATAGTAAGTGGAACATAGTGTGGTAATGCAAAGTAGATGTGTTCAGAAGCCAGCAAAGCTGGAGTTAGATGCATTTATTTATTTGGATTTTTGCACACACATTTTTTTTCAGTCGTAGCTCAAGGTGAATTACATTTATGTATGCTGGGTATTTCTCTCTCCCAGGAAGGCTCACAATCTAAGTTTGTACCTGAGGCAATGGAAGGTTAAGTGACTTACCCAAGATCATAAGGAGAAGTTGACTACAGACTGAGACCTTCATTATTTTGCCTCTCTAAACTAAGTGGATCTTTTACTAAGCGGCAGTAAGTCCAACGTGGACTTACTGCTCACTAATCCAGAACTACCACCGGGCTACTGCAGCAGCCTGGCGGTAGTTCCCACCCCCAGCATGCCCTTTCCTATCCAGCCTCTTCTTACTCTTATGGGATAAACATAAAGGAATCCTGTTCAGAAGGAATGGATCCTCAGGAGCTTAGCCGAGATTGAGTGGCAGAGCCGGTGGTGGGATGCGGGGCTGGTGGTGGGCAGACTTCTACGGTCTGTGCCCTAAAAAAGACAGATACAAATCAAGGTAAGGTATAGACAAAAAGTAGCACATATGAGTTTATCTTGTTGGGCAGACTGGATGGACCGGGCAGGTCTTTTTCTGCCGTCATCTACTATGTTACTATCCAGCTTATAATTGAAAAAGAAAAACGCCTATATTGCGACCCAAATCGGGAGATAGACGTTTATCTCACAAAAACGAATAAAGCGGTATAATCGAAAGCCGAATTTGGACGTTTTCAACTGCACTCCGTCGCGGATGCGGACAAAGTTGATGGGGGCGTGTCAAAGGCGTGGTGAAGGCGGAACTGGGGCGTGGTTATAGGCCGATCAGAGATAGGCGCCTTTCGCCGATAATGGAAAAAAAAATATGCGTTTTTAGCGAGAATTTAGGGCACTTTTCCTGGACCCTGTTTTTCCACGAATAGGGCCCCAAAAAGTGCCCTAAATGACCAGATGACCACTGGAGGGAGTCGGGGATGACCTCCCCTGACTCCCCCAGTGGTCACAAACCCCCTCCCACCACAAAAATATGCTGTTTCACAACTTTTTATGTTCACCCTCAAATGTCATACCCACCTCCCTGGCAGCAGTATGCAGGTCACTGGAGCAGTTATTAGGGGGTGCAGTGGACGTCAGGCAGGTAGACCCAGGCCCATCCCCCCCCACCTGTTACACTTGTGCTGGTAAATGGGAGCCCTCCACACCGCCCCCCAAACCCACTGTACCCACATGTAGGTGCCCCCCTTCACCCCTTGGGGCTATAGTAATGGTGTAGATTGTGGGTGGTGGGTTTTGAGGGGGATTTGGGGGGCTCAACACCCAACGGAAGGGTGCTATGCACCTGGGAGCTCTTTTGCCTTTTTGTTTTTTTTTTGTAAAAGTGCCCCCTAGGGTGCCCGGTTGGTGTCCTGGCATGTGAGGGGGACCAGTGCACTACGATTCCTGGCCCCTCCCATGAACAAATGCCTTGGATTTATTCGTTTTTGAGCTGGGCGCTTTCATTTTCCATTATCGCTGAAAAACAAAAACGCCCAGCTCACAAATTGTCGAATAAAACATGGACGTCTATTTTTTCCCAAAATACGGTTCAGTCCGCCCCTTCACGGACCCGTTCTCGGAGATAAACGCCCATGGAGATAGACGTTTTCGTTCGAT
The DNA here is from genome assembly GCF_901765095.1 of Microcaecilia unicolor. Taxonomy (NCBI): domain Eukaryota; kingdom Metazoa; phylum Chordata; class Amphibia; order Gymnophiona; family Siphonopidae; genus Microcaecilia; species Microcaecilia unicolor. The sequence continues at coordinate 289,718,170 of NC_044033.1, forward strand.
TATGCCCCTCCACGTATTTCCGACACTGCAAAAATATTTTTTATTTTTGTAGCGCCGGTATTTACCCATATGTAATCAGGCAGTGACGCGCGCTGTCTGGTTACCGCCGGGTTAGCACGGAAGCCCTTACTGTCACCTCAATGGGTGGCGGTAAGTGCTTCCCCCCCCCCCCCAAAATGGCCGTGCCTCATGTTGTTTACTTACCCACGGCCATTTCTTTTTTTAAAAAAACAGCCATTTACCCACTGTGTAAAAGAGGGCCTCAGCATGGATCAAAAATACATGCAGATACCAGCTCAGGCCCCCTTTTACCTCAGCTTAGTAAAAAGGGGTCCTCAGTTATTTTGCCCACTTTAGTTCTATTGGACTTTAAGGAGTTCAGGATGTGGTACCTCCCTGTCTTATACTGACAAAACTGCTTTTTCATCTAAGAGTATAGTGTGAGAACCGAGCTATATTCACATGTTTAGGTTTATGTTTAATGGTTCTTGCTATACTGCCTATTACAGAGAACAAAGGTTTAAATTTCACCAGTCTCTAAAATGTAAATAGCCCAACTTTACATTTTAAACCATTGGAACATATCAGCTGGGAACTAAATTGAGACCTTTATTCACAACAGCTGCTTCTGCAGAATTTCAAGCTTCTGCTTCATAAGTTATAAATTATGTTTTCAGACAATTTTGAAACTGTAGCCTCCATCCTCAATGTTTTCCTTGTAATTCTCTTTTAAAAATAAAGTTCTTAAAGGACTCCTACTTCCTGCTGCTACATATTCTCTCTCAGATTCCCTAACAGAGGGATCCTTTTACTAAGGTGCGCTGAAAAATGGCCTGCGGTAGTGTAGACGTGTGTTTTATTTTTCAGCGCACCTACAAAAAATGCCTTTTTTTTGCCGAAAACAGACATGCGGCAAAATGAAAATTGCTGCGCGTTCATTTTGGGTCTGAGACCTTACCACTAGCCGTTGACCTAGCGGTAATAAACCTGGGTAGTAATGACCTACGAGCATCAAATGCCACTTGGCGCATGTCTGTTATGTGCACCTGAAAAGAAAAAATATTTTTCAGATGCGTGTATCAGACGCGCGCCAAAAGTGAAATTACCATAAGAGCCATGCAGTAGTCGGGTGGTAATTCCATTTTGGCATGCGTTGGGTGCACGAGACCCTTACGTAGCTTAGTAAAAGGGCCCCAGAGCTTGCTTTTCCCAATTCTTACTCAAGATTCTGAGCTTTCCTCTGATTTTCTTCCCTTTCAGCTAAGGTTTAGTTTCTTTATAACCACCAGATACTAAACAGAATTTATTTTTTATCTATGCAAGCACTGGTGCTTTATACTGGTCAATATTTCTAAATGACCTATCTTCAAAGTTACATAAAAACATAAGAATCGTACTAGAAGGAAATGAATCAAAGGATATGATGAAAGTTGGACAGTTTAAGTACCTGTTTCTACTTTAAGGCGCAAAATCAGATTGAGCAGGCACTGCGAGGTCGGCAACCACTTCTCACAAAAAGCTATAAAGCCTCTTGAAATCCACAATTCCTGTGACTTTCCCTTACGGTGAACGAGTCCATATCAGTACTAAGCAATCTCATGTCTTGCCATTCTCTCCAGTTCTGAAAATTTCATCAATCTTATCTTTGTCAAATATTTATTTGTTACCAGGTTTAAATCTTATCTCATCCACACCGTCACTGGTAAATGCAGAAAATTCTGCTCTCTGGTTTCTGCTTGCTGAAATCTCATAAATTGGAAATATTGGAAATATTATAAAGGCGGGAGGAAAACCCACCCCTAAATAAAGACTCACCATCAGGTCACTTGAAAATACTTCTTTTATGTGCACTGCCAGTCTCTTTGAGTCCTGTTTATTTTATTTTTGCATTTGTACCTCACATTTTCCAATCAGTTGTCAGTTCAATGTGGCTTACAATGTATTTCTTTTAGACATATTATTATTATTATTATTAGCATTTGTATTGCGCTACCAGACGCACGCAGCACTGAACACCTGACACAAAGAGACAGTCCCTGTTCAAAAGAGCTTACAATCTAAATAATTACATAGACATTTAGAGTGTACGCATGCCTTGGTTCAATTACTGTTAGTGGTCAAGTTACATGGTGTGTTTATTGGTGGTCATCTTGACTATGTAGGTTCATTCAATAAGAATTTTCTGAAGAAGTGTGCTTTCAGGTGTTTTTGGAATGTCAGGTACTTATTCGCGCATTTTATGACTTTCGGTATTGTATTCCGTATCTTGGACAAATGTACGTAAAGCTGGTAGAGTGTGATGACTTTTTTTTTTTTTTTTAATTTGAAAATTTTTTTTATTAGACACAGCTTAAAGAACACAATATAAGGCTATGCCGCCTTTAACATTCTGAGTAACATAAAACAGTTGAGTTACATCTCAGTGTATCATCAGTTTTAATAATTTTTTTTTCCCCCTTCCTCCCCCCCTCCCCCCCCCCCTCCTTTTCCCACCCTCCCCTATTCATTTCTGTCCACTTTTTGGTTATATCCCCTGTTTCTTACATTGTATTAGACCATAATTTCTCCAATTGAGTCCACTCTTTAGCATCAGGTTTGTATTTACCCAGTCTCTTATCAGTCAACTGTTCCAGGCCTGCAATATTCTTGATTCTCATCTTCCATGATGCAATAGTGGGGCCAATGCTCTGTTTCCAGTGAGCCGCAACTTCCAACTTTGCGGCTGCCAACCCCAATCTTTTAAGCCTCCTTTGCCATTTCTGACCCCTTTTGTTTCCCCAACCTAATAAGCACCATTTTGGCTCTCTTGGAAATTGTGTGTCCAGAATGTGTGTCAAGTGCATAGTAACATCCACCCAATAAGTTTGTATATACAAGCATTCCCACCATACATGTATAAAACTACCTATCCCGTCCTTACATCGCCAACATTGGTCGGATGCACTGGGATATATTCGTTTTAACCTGTCCGGCGTGTAATACCATCTACTTAAAACTTTGTAAGCATTTTCTTTAATTAATACACAGATAGATGCTTTTTTCACCTCCATGCACACCCTTTCCCACTCCTTCACATTCAGTTCAATATTTAGATCTCGCTCCCACACTGTCATATATGGTAATTTCTTCATTTTGTCTCCCCTTATATATCTATATAGCCTGGATATTCCCTTCTTTCCTCCCTCCAGGGTTTCCCATATGTTTTCCAATACCTCTCTTTCACGTGGATCGGACTGCAACCACCCTTGTCCCTTCATAAAATGCCTAACTTGTAAATAGGCGTAATGATCAGAATCTGGCAGTTCGTATTTCCTTTGAAGGGTTACGAACTCTCTTAGCACCCCTTCCGACATAAGGTCCCTGAATCTTTTCAGTCCCTTTCGATTCCACTCCCGAAATACCCCTCCCTCTCGCCCTGCGGGAAACTCAGCTTCTTGCCTAATATATGCTAAGGTAGAAGTTTTTACCCCCTTCTTAAACTTGTTCTTTAGTACATCCCAGATATGTTGCAAGTGGTATATGAATGGATTATTATGTCCCTGTTGTAAATTATTCATCTTTACAGATCCCCACACTCCTCTTTCCAGGTTACACCAAGAGGTTAAGTCTTGTTCCAGAGTCGCCACCGGTGATCTATGCCCTTTGCTCCATTCCGCCACCTGTTTCAACTGCGCTGCTTGATAGTACCACAATACATTGGGTAGTCCCCTTCCTCCCTCCTCCACCTTCCCCCACATAATTCTTTTCGATATTCTAGCCCGCTTGCCCCCCCACGCAAACCGAGACAAATCAGCTTGTAGTTTATTTAGAGCCGCTGTGGGAACCTCCAGCGGCAATGTTTGGAATAGAAACAACATCCGGGGAACCAAGTTCATCTTTATCACCGCTATCCTACCCCACCATGATAACAGTCCGTTTTTCCACCTGCTCATATCTGTACGCAGTTCACGGAATAACGGAGCGTAATTCAATCCATATATTTGTGTGATATCCCTTGAGATCCGAATTCCTAAATACTTAAAATTATCTCTTGCATGCCTGAAGGGAAATCTATGCAACAGTGCTTCCATCCCAATTTGAGATATATTGATATTCAAAATTTCAGATTTATCGTAATTAACTTTAAATCCTGACAATTCTCCGAAAGTTCGAATCTCATTACAAATGTAGGGTAAAGACTCTTCCGGATGACTTACATAAAAGAGAATATCATCAGCAAACAAAGCTATCTTGTGTTCCCCTGTTCCCGCTTGAAATCCTCGTATCAGTGTTGTCTCCCTAATCCTCTGTGCAAACGGCTCAATTGCTATAGCGAAGAGCAAAGGTGAAAGTGGACACCCCTGTCTAGTTCCTCTCTGTATCTGTACCGGATCTGAATATCCCCCATTGACCTTTATCCTTGCCATCGGTGCAGCATATAATCCCTGGAGCCAAGTTAAGATCCCCGTACCAAATCCCATGACCTTTAATACCTCCCATAAATAGTTCCACTCCACACGGTCAAAGGCCTTTTCTGCATCAGTTGTTAATAGCACCATATCCTCCTCCCGTTGCTGTGCCTCCCATATTATGTTTAATGTTCTCCGAATATTGTCAGCTACTTGCCTTTTGGGTATAAAGCCTGATTGATCCGAGTGAATTAACTGGGGTAGAAATGTATTAATTCTTTCAGCCATTACCTTCGCCAATATCTTGATGTCAATATTTATTAAAGAGATCGGTCTATACGAGCCGCATTGTGTTGGATCTCGACCTGGCTTAGGGAGGACCGAGATCCCCGCTTCATACATACTCTTCGGTAACTTCCCTGTTCTAAAACATGCATTTCCCACCCTCCCTAATACTGGTCCAACTTCCTTTCCCAGCAACTTATAAAATTTGGCCGTGTATCCATCTAATCCTGGTGCTTTTCCCCCCTTCAAGCCCTTAATTACTCCTTCTATCTCTTCTATCGTAATAGGTTTATCTAAATATTCCCTCTGATATTCCGTTAGCCTTTGTAGGCCTATCCCTTCCAAATATTGTTGAATTCCTACCTCGCTGACTCTCGTTTCTTTGGCATACAGGGCTGAATAATATTGTGCAAATCGTTCCCGAATCTCTTTATCTTGGTGGGCTAACTGATCTCCTACCCCCTTTATCTTGGTGATTGTATTGCTTATCTGTTGTTGTTTTAAACTTCGTGCCAGCATTTTTCCCGCTTTATTGCTATACTCAAAATACTTTTGTTTTATAAGTTTGCGATGATATTCCATTTGGCGCAATTGAATCCGTTGTAGCTCTGCCCTGCATTCTTTCAGTTCCCCCCATATGCCCTGATTTCGTCCCCCTTGATGTTGAGCTTCTAGAGTGGCTAGCCTTTGTCGCACCCTCAACTCCTGTTGCTGTCCCTCTCTCTTACGCTGGCTACCTCTCTTAATTAAATGCCCTCTCACCACCACCTTTAGAGCATCCCAAAGGATCCCATCAGAGATTTCCCCATTATCATTATGTTTTAAGTAGTCTTGTATCACTATTCTAATTTCTTCACAAGCCTCTGCAGTGTCCAACAAGGATTCATTTAGTCTCCAAAAAGTATGCCCCCGTTCTCTCCCTAATCCCTTCCAAGAGATCCAAATAGGTGCATGGTCTGATGCATGGATGGTTCCTATTCCCGAATCCCTTACCTTTCCCCATAAATTACGGGTACTCCAGAGGGTATCTATCCTAGTATAAGTACGTTGTGCGTGTGAAAAGAAGGAGTAAGTCCGTTGCCCCGGATGTTGCATCCTCCAAACATCAATCAAATCTAAATCCTTGACCATTCTCAGAAGCTTGGTCGTATTTGCCTGACCACTTCCCCTCTCCCCTTTAGAGCGGTCCAAGTCTGACAGAGCCCAGTTAAAATCACCCCCTAATATTATATCCCCTGCTACAAATTGGAGCAGTTCCAGCCTTAAAGCCTCAAAAAATGCACCTTGCCCCTCATTAGGAGCATAAACATTAATTAATGTGATTGGTTGGTTATTTACTTTACCTTTAATCGCTAAACATCTACCCTGGCTGTCCCTATATGTTTGCTCATGAACAAAGACAACTGTATCTTTTATATAAATTGCCAGCCCTCCCTTCTTCCCTCCTCTGGGGTCAGCCTGGAAAAATCCAGAGCCCATATTTTTATATTGTATTAGTCTTTCATCTTTCTTTTGAATATGAGTTTCTTGCAACATTACAATGTCCCAGTGCATTTTCCTGATTTCCCTATATATAATACTTCTTTTCTCAGGGGTATTCAAACCATTCACATTCCATGATCCCACTGTTATCCCACCCCCCTCCCTACCTCCCCCCTGCCCCTCCCCTCCCCGATTAGTTCCCCTCGACTGGCCTCCAAGCTTAGATGCCAGTTAGTTCCCTAAGGAAGTGTCGTTCCGATGGGGTTTTCATCTTCAATTTAACTTTCATGTCCCCCTTTACCCATAATCATCCCTCACATCCAATCCCCCTTTTAAACATAGAAAACAGAAATAGGAAAACATTCAATATTTCTTAACATAACTTCTCATATAACACATTGTACATAGTACCAGGTTTAGGTCCGGGCTATTGCCCTGAAACCAGTAGCTTTTCAAGTCTCGGCATCTCTCTCATGCCCTCGGTCCTCATATGTTGGGCTCCTTCTACTGTTGCCTCTGCTTTGCTGTTTCCATCCCCCCATACCTTTGATGGGTTTGTCTTTTTGGGAGCTTTGAGGAGTCGCTGTTACTTCTGGCAAGTCCGTACAGCCTAATGATGCCAATATTTTCCATGCTTCTTCTATTTGCAGTATTCTCTTTGTTTGGCCGCCCACTGATACCAGTATGCCGCTGGGATACAGCCATTTATATCTCAGGCCAGCCCTTTGCAGATATTTAGTGATATCTTTAAAGTCCCGCCTTTTTTGTAGAGTTGCTCTCGCCAGATCTTGAAAAATCTGAACCTTTACATTGTTCCATTCCACTTCCCCCATAGCACGTGCTTTCCGCCATATTGCCTCCTTAACTTGAAAGTCATGGAAGCATACAATTATGTCTCTGGGGAGATCACTCCTCTGTGGTCCCAAACTTCTGTGGGCTCTATCAATTTTTATTGTGGGCCCTTCCAGCATTTCTTGGGAATCTTTTCCTTGATTCAAAATATAGGCACAGATCTCTTTTACAGTCTTCTCTACATCCTTGTATTGAGATTCTTCCGGCAAGCCTTTAAAACGTAAATTACTCCTTCTGGAGCGGTTTTCTAAGTCCTCTATTTGCTGCTCTATGTTCAATCTCACTTGTTGTTCCGTATTTACTTTCTTTTTTAACGTTTTTAATTCTCCCGCCATTGCCTCTGTTCTCTCCTCCGTCTCAACCACGCGCTGTCCCATTTCTTTTACCTCTTCCCTGAGCTCTGCAACCGCCGACTGTATGCTTTTCCTGGTGTTGATCATCTCCGATTTGAGCTCTTGAAACCATCGAATGATTTCGCTCCTTTCCACCTCGGTTTCCTCCATATCGTTATCGGGTTCTTCTTCCTCAGTCGGCGCCATTTTAGCTCCGCTCTGCAATAGGGCCACGCTCCCTTTTTTAGCAGCCCGCGGCGAATCCGCCGAATACTTGTATTTCGCCAACTTTTTTCTAGCCGCCATACGTTATTATATTCCGTTTTCAGCGGTCGCAGGATTAATTATCTCGCTTTTATCATAGGGTAGACACTCTTTTATGGCTATAACCCGCGGAGCTCTACACTCTGGCTACCGACTACATCGGTGACGTCACTTCCTCCGGTCGAGTGTGATGACTTTTATTTAGGTCTTGACATCTGGGGAAGAGTAAGGTATGTTCTTGCGCCTTTTATTGCATTGCGCTTTCGAATTGATTTTTGCCGAATATTAGTCTTGCTGCTGTGCTGTTTGCAGTTTCTTCAATGATTGTGCCTTGCAGCCTGCATAGATTCCGTTGCAATAGTCAGCATAGCCAAGGACTGTGGATCAGACTAGTGTGCGGAATACATCTCTTGGAAAGTAGATTTTTATGCGTTCAATTTCTACTCTACAAAGGTGTGCTAGCATTTTTAGCACACCGTGTAGATGCCCATAATATTCCTACACATAATATTCCCTTACATATCACCCACAACTGTCTATTAAGAGAATAATAATGTATTAATAAACACTGATCCATTGCCCTGAGCTGAATGTGGGAAGGGAAGGAGAAACTAGCCACAACTAGAGTTCCACTATGATCTGAAAACAGAGAAAAGAGCAGGCAGTGTACTGTGTGAATGATGCCATTATATGTTGATTCTTATTTATTTGTTTGTTTGTGGATTTAGCCTGCTCTACTGATTACGCCCAGAACGGGTTTACAAAATATTACATCATAAAATTGTACAATAAGATAAGCAATTAATATACACACAAAATAAACAAAATAATAATTTAAAAAATGGCCCAGTTTTCTTTTTTTTTTCAAATAATGTTCATGCACTATATTTTCCCATTAGCGCAAAAGTCCCTACTGCCACTTATTTCGTAGGCAGTAAGGGCTCACGCACTAATTGCTTAAGGGTCCTTTTACTAAGGTGTGCTGAAAAATGGCCTACTGTAGTGTAGACATGTGTTTTGGACGCACATAGAATTATTTTTTAGCGCACCTACAAAAAAAATGGCTTTTTTTTCTGAAAATGGAAGTGCGGCAAAATAAAAATTGCCACGCGCCCATTTTGGGTCCGAGACCTTATCACAAGCCATTGACCAACGGTCTCAAGTAGTAACCGGATAGTAATGGTTTACACACGTCAAATGCCACATGCCAGAAAATAAACAATATTTTTCAGGCACACATAGTGGGTATGTGCCGAAATTGAAATTACTGCAAGGGTCACATGGTAACTTGGCAGTAACTCCAAGTTGGCACGCATTGGGTGCATGTAGGCACCTACATGTCTTAGTAAAAGGGCCCCTCAGTGTGCAGTGATTTAGCTACGCTGAGTAGCACAGTATTCTCCACCCCTAACACACCCCAGTGCTAAAAAACAAAATTTATTTATTATTTAGATTTTGCTCACACCTTTTCAGTAGTAGCTCAAGGTGAGTTACATTCAGGTACACTGGATATTTCTCTGTCCCAGGAAGGCTCACAATCTAAGTTTGTACCTGAGGCAATGGAGGGTTAAGTGAATTGCCCAAGATCACAAGGAGCAGCAGCAGGATTTGAACCAGCCACCTCTGGATTAGCGTGTGGGAACCACGTGCAGATGCCAAAATTACCTTGGGCTGCCTGAGTGCGCCCCACGGTAAGACATTTTAAGCTGCAGTAAGAACACATTAGTGCTTACTGTAAGCTTAGTAAAAGGACCCCAAAGGAATACTAATCCATACAAAGAGCAAGAATATGCATGCCTACAGGCACACTGAAGCTGGGAAGAACTGGCAGATGGAAAAGTGTCTTTCATTTAAGGAGCATCAGGGACAATTAGGTATACAGAGGGCCAATTTCTTCAAAAGATATTTAGGCGCTGACCCATGAAAAATCTCACATATTGCATCAAAGCAACATTTTAATAAAATCTGGCATGTCCAGCCTTGCTCTCCCTTTTCAGGTCACAGTGGAATTCTGACTCTTACTGTGACTTGCTCCTCTGGAACCAGAACTGAGGGAAGGAATAAATTGCAGTGTAGTAACACTTTATTATACTCTCAGAAGATAACTCTATGTGATACCAGATGATCTGTAAAACAACCCCTCCCACAAATTATCCCCACAACTGATCTATTAAACACCAAGATGGAGTCAGCAGTCCAGCAGCGAGAGGGGTGCTATCCAGTCTTTTGCATTGAGTGTCACATGTATGATTATCTCCCAGTTGGTGAGATGTCATATGTTTGCACCCGATGCAAAGAGCTCCTAGCTCTTAGAGAACATGTCCGTTCTCGAGGCTAGAGTAGCAGACTTGGTGGAGCTGAGGGAGACAGAGAGGTACATAGAGGAAACCTACAGGGATGTTGTAGAGAAGTCCCACCTCCAGTCTAGTAGCCCTTGTGCTACCTTGGAGGAGGGAGGTCTCCTAGAAGGAGAGCATCACCCTGGTGAAGTAAGAAGTACTCCTGTAGCCAGGACCTGCCCACCAGGGGATGTACTATCCTCTCGCACCGAGGATATGTCTCCAAGTGCTGCCCGGGAGGGAAAGGTTAGGACAGCTGTTGTAGTTGGTGATTCGATCATTAGGCATATAGATAGCTGGGTAGCTGGTGGACGTGAGGATTGCCTGGTGACTTGCCTGCCTGGTGCGAAGGTGGCGGACCTCACGCGTCACCTAGATAGGATTCTAGATAGTGCTGGGGAGGAGTCCACTGTCTTGGTACATGTGGGTACCAATGACATAGGAAAATGTGGGAGAGAGGTTCTGGAAGCCAAATTTAGGCTCTTAGGTAGAAAGATCAAATCCAGATCCTCTAGGGTAGCATTTTCTGAAATGCTACCTGTTCCACGCGCAGGGCCCAAGAGACAGGCAGAGCTCCGGAGTCTCAATGCGTGGATGAGACGATGGTGCAGGGAGGATGGTTTTAGATTTGTTAGGAACTGAGCAACATTCTGGGGAAGGGGAGCCTATTCCGAAAGGATGGGCTCCACCTTAACCAGGGTGGGACCAGGCTGCTGGCGTCGGCATTTAAAAAGGAGATAGAGCAGCTTTTAAACTAGAAATGGGGGGAAGGCCGACAGTCGCTCAAAAGCACATGGTTCGGGAAAAGGTATCTTGCAAAGATACCTCACAAACAGGGGAGATAGGGTTTCTGGATAGTGAGGTTGCACAACAGACCGTGGTAGGCCAGGTGCCCTTAAATACAACTAAAGATCAGACAAAAGATGGTAAAAAAAGATGGTGTCAGGTACTAAGCATCATGCAAATAGGAACAACAAACATACTCTGAAATGTCTATATGCAAATGCTAGGAGTCTAAGAAATAAGATGGAATATATTGCACTAAATGAAAAATTGGATATAATAGGCATTACTGAGACCTGGTGGAAGGAGGATAACCAGTGGGACACTGTCATACTGGGGTACAAAGTATATCGTAGTGATAGGGTGGACCGGACTGGTGGAGGGGTAGCATTGTATATTAACGAGAGCCTTGACTCAGATAGATTACAAATTCAGCAGGACACAAATCACACCTTTGAATCATTGTGGGTTGAAATTCCATGTATAAAAGGAGAAAAGGACGGTGATAGGAGTGTACTACCGTTCGCCTCACCAGGATGAGCAGGTAGATGCAGAAATGATAAAAGAAATCAGAGACGCGAACAAAATGGGCAATGTGATAATAATGAGTGACTTCAATTATCCAAATATAGACTGGGTAAATGTAACATCGGGACACGCTACAGAGGTACAATTCCTTGATGAAATCAAGGACAGCTTTATGGAGCAGCTGGTGCAGGAGCCGACGAGAGAAGGAAAAATTCTAGACTTGGTCCTTAGTGGAGCGCATGATCTGGTGAGGGACGTTATGGTACTGGGGCTGCTTGATAACAGTGATCATAATATGATCAGTTTTGATATCGACCTTGAAGTAACTGTACACAGAAAGTCAAATACGTTAGCGTTTAACTTTAAAAAAGGAGACTATGATAAAATGAGAAGAACGGTAAAAAAAAAATTAGGGGGGCAACTGAGAGAGTAAAAACTGTACAACAGGCGTGGACGCTGTTCAAAAATACCATCCTGGAGGCCCAGGCCATACATATTCCGCGAATTAGAAAAGAAAGACGGAAGTCCAAAAGACAGCCGGCCTGGTTGAAAAGTGAGGTGAAGGAAGCTATTAGGGCTAAAAGAAACACCTTCAGAAAATGGAAGAAGGAACCGTCTGAAAATAACAAGCAGCAGCATAAGGAGTGTCAAAGCAAATGCAAGGCGCAGATAAAGAAGGCCAAGAGAGATTACGAAAAAAAGATAGCATTAGAGGCAAAAAAAACATAGTAAACATTTTTTTGGTATATTAAAAGCAGGAAGCCGGCAAAAGAATCTGTTGGGCCGCTGGATGACCGAGGGGTAAAAGGGGCGATCAAGGAAGACAAAAACGTAGCAGAGAGACTGAATGAATTCTTTGCTTCGGTCTTCACCAAGGAAGATTTGGGTGGGATACCGGTGTCGGAAATGGTATTTCAAGCGGACGAGTCGGAGAAACTTACTGACTTCACGGTAAACCTGGAGGACGTAATGGGGCAGTTCAGCAAACTGAAGAGTAGCAAATCTCCTGAACCGGATGGTATTCATCCTAGAGTACTGATAGAACTGAAAAATGAGCTTGCGGAGCTACTGCTAGTGATATGCAACTTATCCTTAAAATTGAGCGTGGTACCGGAAGATTGGAGGGTGGCCAATGTAACGCCGATTTTTTAAAAAGTCTCCAGGGGAGATCCGGGAAATTATAGACCGGTGAGTCTGACGTCGGTGCCGGGGAAAATGGTAGAGGCTATTATTAAAAACAAAATTACAGAGCACATCCGAGGACAAGAATTACTGAGACCAAGTCAGCACGGCTTTTGTGTGGGGAAATCTTGCCTGACCAATTTACTTCAATTCTTTGAAGGAGTAAACAAACATGTGGACAAAGGGGAACCGGTTGATATTGTGTATCTGGATTTTCAAAAGGCGTTTGACAAGGTACCTCATGAAAGGCTACAGAGGAAATTGGAGGGTCATGGGATAGGAGGAAATGTCCTATTGTGGATTAAAAACTGGTTGAAGGATAGGAAACAGAGAGTGGGGTTAAATGGGCAGTATTCACAATGGAGAAGGGTAGTTAGTGGGGTTCCTCATGGGTCTGTGCTAGGAATGCTGCTTTTTAATATATTTATAAATGATTTAGAGATGGGAGTAACTAGCGAGGTAATTAAATTTGCTGATGACACAAAGTTATTCAAAGTTGTTAAATCACGACAGGATTGTGAAAAATTACAAGAGGACCTTACGAGACTGGGAGACTGGGCGGCTAAATGGCAGATGACGTTTAATGTGAGCAAGTGCAAGGTGATGCATGTGGGAAAAAAGAACCCGAATTATAGCTACGTCATGCAAGGTTCCACGTTAGGAGTTATGGACCAAGAAAGGGATCTGGGTGTCGTCGTCGATAATACACTGAAACCTTCTGCTCAGTGTGCTGCTGCGGCTAGGAAAGCGAATAGAATGTTGGGTATTATTAGGAAAGGTATGGAAAACAGGTGTGAGGATGTTATAATGCCGTTGTATCGCTCCATGGTGCGACCGCACCTTGAGTATTGTGTTCAATTCTGGTCGCCGCATCTCAAGAAAGATATAGTAGAATTGGAAAAGGTGCAGCGAAGGGCGACTAAAATGATAGCGGGGATGGGACGACTTCCCTATGAAGAAAGATTAAGGAGGTTAGGGCTATTCAGCTTGGAGAAGAGACGGCTGAGGGGAGACATGATAGAGGTATATAAAATAATGATTGGAGTGGAACAGGTGGATGTGAAGCGTCTGTTCACGCTTTCCAAAAATACTAGGACTAGGGGGCATGCGATGAAACTACAGTGTAGTAAATTTGAAACAAATCAGAGAAAATTTTTCTTCACCCAACGTATAATTAAACTCTGGAATTCGTTGCCGGAGAAAGTGGTGAAGGCGGTTAGCTTAGCAGAGTTTAAAAAGGGGTTGGACGGTTTCCTAAAGGACAAGTCCATAAACCGCTACTAAATGGACTTGGGAAAAATCCACAATTCTGGGAATAACATGTATAGAATGTTTGTACGTTGGGAAGCTTGCCAGGTGCCCTTGGCCTGGATTGGCCACTGTCGTGGACAGGATGCTGGGCTCGATGGACCCTTGGTCTTTTCCCAGTATTGCATTACTTATGTACTTATTACCCCCTCAACTACCCCACGCAATATACCTTCACTTTTCAAAACTATTCCCCAACAATTACACCTTCCACCATCTACCCCTCACCAACTTTCAACTCCTCCTCCAAATGCCTAAAGGAGAAGAGTTGCCTTAAGTGCAGCCCACGCCTAAGACAATTACAAAGAGACTGCTCACTGCTGTCCCAGGAGTGAAGTACTTACATCTCAAAGAACCAGGGTGAGGCTGAAAGAACTGAGCGAAGAATTCTGAGGTGACAGAGGAACCTAAGGTACTGTGTTTTAAGGGAGAGTGATATCAAACAGAGGGTAAAGATTTCAACATGCCATCTGTCTGATGTACCACCCAAAGGAGAACTAAATCAGCAGAGATTAAATCAGCAGAGCTTGCAGAGAGTAATATGCAATCTGAGCATAGAGTCATACAGCTAAGGAGATGCCCCAACCCATCATTAGCAAAGCCATTGCCTCCTGTGCTCCACACAGACACGTGCATTCAAATGGAGGAGCTGGAAGGAATTCCATGAGCCATGCTTCGTATGCTTTCCTCACTTGTTATACTCTCAGAAGATAATTCCATGTAGTACCCGATGACCTGGAACTAGGTCATAACCCCACATGAGGACCTCTGATCCTACGTTACATTCCCTGTTTGGAGGGTAGAAAAGGAACTGATTTATTAGAAAGCATGTACATATATGTGGAGGGGCATTTTTGATATGTGTAAATCTGATTTTGGACGTTTTGAGAAAAAAGTCCAAAAAGCTAACATGGCCACTTTCAAACCAGAAAAATATCCATTTTGTTTAGAAAATGGCCATTTGCTAGATGTTTTTGTGCTCAGTGCATCTATCTTTTAGGACCACTGTTGGAGGGAAAAAAGCATAAAAACAATCCATTGGAATGTATGGGGGGGGGGGGGGGGGGTAGCGTTCTTAGACTGGCCATGCAAACATCCCAGTACAGCAGCGGGGCACCTATGGAGTACTGCAGTGGACGTCACATAAAAGGTCCCAGGTAGACATCTCACCATTACACCCTTAACCCACCAAAAATCTACTGTACCCAACTGTACACCACTACAACGCAGATGTTACCCATATTTAGGTCTAGTAGGTTTTTGTGGGTTTGGAGGGCTGATACTTTCCACCACAAGTGTGGGCCTGAGTCCCCTTCTCTACAATGCACTGCATCAACCACTAGGCTACTCCAGGTACCTGCTTGTTGCTCGAATAGGACTGGCCATAATATCTGGAGATGTCATAGAGGTTGGTATGTGCTGTTTCACAACTTTGGGGGGTGGGATGGGGTCAGTGACCACTGGGGAGGTCATGCCTTAATCCCTCCAGTGGTCATCTGGTCATTTAGCACAACTTTTTGTAACTTAAGTGTGACTGAAACAGGTCTAGATCAAAACATTTAACTTTTAGCCCTGGAGGCTTTTTGCTTTTTTCATTATGGCAGAAAAATGTCCAAGTTTTGGGACCACTCAAATCCCGTCCCCAACACGCCCCCTTTTGATTGGCCCGCACTGCAGAGATTGTGATTTGGACGTTTTTTTCGCGAACATGTCCAAATGCCACTTTATGCTGTTTTTGAGATGTTTTTCTCTTTGAAAATGAGCCTCTATATGTTTTTCAAGGCTCAAACCTTGAATTAGTGTTAAAGCTGATCACCTGTCACTCCTGTTGTCTGATGCTCCATTTCAGGTTGCTCCTGGAAAGTAGCTCTAAGTATGAAAAAAAAACAGGGCTGATTTAAACTGAGGCCTGGTGGTCCTTCTTTTCAGATAGTTTGCTTCTCTTAAAATCCTGTTTCTCGATATGACCTATCTACCCTCACATCCTTATGAGATTTCCCTAACCTGCTATTCTTATTCCTATCCACAGGCACTGTCCTGCACAAACCCTTTGGATGCACTGAGGTATGAACACATGGAACCAGAACAAGGCATTAGCTGCGCCTTAGTTTTCTTCTCCTTGAATTCCCCCCCTCCCTCTTTTCTATCCTCCCTGTCCATAGAATGTATTCCTTCTTCATAACCGTTTTAAACACTGGCTGATATTCAAATGAAGTTATTCATCTGTAGATTTTCAGCCCTTATTCAGATACTATTGGTTGAAAGTCTGTCTGAATGGTCTGATCGATAGAAGAAATGGACAGAGAGAGGGTGGAACAAGGTAGGGCAGAGAAATTATCTAGATAGTGGCAGTAGTCAGCCACCATTAGATAAGGCCTAAACTAAGCAAACAGCCCTGGCGCAGTGACTGCATTGTACATATATTCAGTATAGTCGCTTCTATGTACAGTTGTGCTGAATGTATATATTAATTTGAACCAGTGCTGGCATTTAAATTAATATGGCTGCCATGTTGGTTCAATATCAGGCCCGTGGTCTTAAGTATTAGAAAGACAAGAAAAGGATTTCTTAAAAGATGGAAAAGCACAAAAATAATTGCACAAGAATTGCTCACTGTGCAAAAGGCTGCTGTTATGATTCCCATACTAACCATCACTGTGAATGTTCTGACTTTTAATTGTAACTTCCCATTACTGTTTTGCGGGACATGTACTGGGCCTATGCAACCTCGTGCAACATATTTTGCTGCTGTTCCTCTGATGACTGTGCAGAGCTTTTCCTGCTTACTCTTTTGTACAAAGTCTCTGCCTTCTCTGTGCTGGCTCTGAAAGGGAATATATACTCCTTGTAATTTTGTTCTTTGCACCATACAGGACAACAGTCAGAACAAAGATGGAGAGAAGGAAACCAGTGCATGCCTGGAATCACCTATCAGCTAGGGCAAGGTCCATTTCTGTCATGGACTCCAGATAGCAGCAACTCAAACAGTCCAACCCAAAAACAAGAAGGAAAGAGAAAAATATAGCAACTCTTATAAACCAGTTAAGATTATACATACGCTACAGGAGAGGAGAGACAGGGTTGATATGATATAGATATTTAAATATCTGAAATTAGGGTATTTAAGAGAATCACAAAGGCCTGAGCCAGTGCAAATTTGAAGGCTCCTAACCACCATACCTCTATTCAGGAACTCTAGACTGCCCCAACTTGACATTTCGCCCACTAGATTGTAAGCTCCTTGGAGCAGGGACCGTCCTTTTTGTTAAACTGTACAGCGCTGCGTAACCCTAGTAGCGCTCTAGAAATGTTAAGTAGTAGTAGTTTAATGGGTTCTTATTGTGTTAGATGCAATTGCAAAACAGTAGTTAAAATACTTCTAAGACTGATGCTTTATTTTTCTTTCTATCGCCACTCCTTTGTAGTATCTCCCAACTATTCAGCAAACTTTTATTTATTTATTTATTACATTTATACCCCGCTGGGAGTAACACTAGATGATAAACTTACTCTGTTGTTATAAGTCTTTATTTGTCCTACAACAAATTCACTCAGCTAGACCCTTTTTTGATGCTTCATCCTTTCGTTGCTGATTCATTCTTTAGTCATAACATCTAAATTATTACAACTCACGTATGCATGGTATCCCTCAATATCAACTAAGATGGCTTCAATTGATATAGAGTACAGCTGTTAAATTCACAGAGCAAAAAGATTCAATAGTGTTACTCCTCGCCTAGTGTCAGAACACTGGCTTTCAGCACATTACCAATTAATTTTAAAACTTTGATACTGGTTCACAAAATTACTTACGTAGTTACCCTTAGTTCTTTACTGGTCTTTTATCCCATATTCACCTTCTTGTACTCTTGTCATTATAGCAACATCCAATGGTAGTCCTTAGCCATCTCAAAAGCTAGAACATCGTCTTTTGATGTCATTGCACTGACCCTTTGGAATTAAATACTATTTGGACTTTGCCTCAAATTGTCATTAACAAAATTCACAGCTATTTCCTTTCACCCAAACTTGATTTGGGTTTTAGATCTACAATGTGTTTGCAAGCTCATGATCAGTGTTTGTCAATGCTCTTAACACATCCTCCCTTATGTTTATTTATTTAGATTTTGCTCACACCTTTTCAGTAGTAGCTCAAGGTAAGTTATGTTCAGGCACACTGAACATTTCTTTTGTCCCTGGAGGGCTCACAATCTAATTTTGTATCTGAGGCAACAGAAGGTTAAGTGACTGTCACTGGCCCAAGATCATAAGGTGTAGCAGTGGGATTTGAACTGGCCACCTCTGGATGTCAGGACTGGTGCTCTAACCACTCTCATCTCTCCCTACATTCCTCCCCGTGAATTCCGCTCACTGGACAAATCTCTCTTGTCGTCCCCCTTCTCCTCCATTGCTAACTCCGTTCCTTTTCCCTCGTGGCACCTTATGCCTGGAATAGACTTCCTGAGCCTGTACGTCTAAGCTCCATCTCTGTTTTCAAATCTATGCTGAAAACCCACCTTTTCACCACTGCTTTTGGCTCATTTGCCTCCCCTTGTTCCTTCTCACCCAATACTCCCCCCCCCCCCCCCCCGCACCCTTAATTGTCTTGTCTTAATTACCTTAATTGACATCGCCCTTAATTGTCTTGTCTGTCTGTATTACTTTTTAGATTGTAAGCTATATTGAGCAGGGACTGTCTCTCTGTGTCAGGTGTTCAGCGTTGCGTGCGTCTGGTAGCGCTATACAAATGTTAATAATAATAATAATAATAATAGCCAACTCCTCCGTCTTACAGCAATTTAAGAGGTCTCTTATTATTTTACCTTTTATTGTATCTTAAGCTGCCTTTGTGGGTTCCCTCATACTACATTATGATTTTAATATGCAAACTGCTTAATGTAATTTACAGGTGGTACAATAAATAAACCTGAAATGTTAGAAAAGACATTCGAAATATGAAAAGGAAAATGAATAAATTCAAGCTAGAAAAATTAATTTCATGCTAAGCTACTAAAGGGTCCTTTTACAAAGCTGCGGTAAGAACTAGAGTGTGTCTAACACAGCTACGCTGAGGTGGTCTGAGTTATTTTGCAATCTGCGTGCAA
The DNA here is from genome assembly GCF_901765095.1 of Microcaecilia unicolor. NCBI lineage: Eukaryota > Metazoa > Chordata > Amphibia > Gymnophiona > Siphonopidae > Microcaecilia > Microcaecilia unicolor. Next base: position 289,737,018 of record NC_044033.1, read on the forward strand.
AAAGATTAATTTTGTCGTTAAGGGAGCAAAGAAAGGGTGTTTCTATGCTAATCAGTTTAACATATCTGCATTCCCATACTCTGATTAGCGTGTGAGCCCTTACCTTCTACAAAACAGGTGGTGGTAAGGGCTCTGTGAGGGAACGAGTAGTGTAGGGGCAGGAAACAATCCCTCACTGACGAAGTTCTCTGCAGATGGCGCTAGTCTGCCAAAGCGGAGGTGACTCAGTTCAGCCATATGGCAGCAGGTGGCACTAGGCTGCAGAGGCTGAGCCTGAGTCAAAGGGGCGGGGCTCAGGCCAGGAGAGAGCTAAAAGCCTTGAGAGGGAAGGCCCTGATACAGAGGCTCCAGGTTCAGGTTGAACTAGTGAGCAGGAGGCCCCAATACAGAGGGCCACAGAAAAGGAGTTGAAGCCCTAGGGTATGTTAAAAATTGTGACCTGGCTGAGGCAAGCCACTTTTGCTTGGAACTGACAAGCCTTGCTCTGAGGGCTGGCTGGAGCCAGACCCTAGTAGTTGAAGAACTGAGAAAGACTGCTACCTGAATTGCAAGAGGTGTTTTCTCTGTGTTCCTGACCCTGCCTCAGGATTGAAGAAAATAAACACTTGTTTCAGTTATATCCCCTTTGTTTGGCTGTATTTTATAAGGACTCCATACTTTTTTTTATGGTCACGTGCTAACGGCAAAATTAGGGCTCCTTTTATTATTTTTTTAATTACATTTGTACCCTGTGCTTTCCCACTCATAGCAGGTTCAATGCGGCTTACATATTATATACAAGTACTTATTTGTACCTGGGGCAATGGAGGGTTAAGTGACTTGCCCTGAGTCACAAGGAGCTGCCTGTGCCTGCAGTGGGAATTGAACCCAGTTCCCCAGGACCAAAGTCCACCACTCTAACCACTAGGCCACTCCTAGTGAGGGTACTGCTTAACAAGCGCTGAATGCAAAGAAGCCCATGGGAATTCAATGGGTTCCTTCGTAATCAGTGCACACTAATTGGTAGCGCCGCTTCATAAAAGGCGCCCTTAGTGTGTGGCCATTAATGCAGAAAATGGAAAATTGGCCATTTTTTGACTGTGCTTAAGAGCCTTAGGACACAGTAAAGACCAGTGTAAGGCCTTAATATGCGGGAAATGACCAGTTTAATGGCACGCTAAGGCCACTTTTTAGTGCAGCTTAGTTAAAAAAAAAACTCCCTATATTTTTTTTAAAACAAATAAACCTTTTTTTTTTTTTTTTTAACTGAGGCCCTTTCTCTTTTTGAGACCAAGGCCCTGTTGACAACAGAAAGGGTGGGAGGAGATTAACAGAGCTCAGCTCTTAGAAAGAAAGGGTAGCTGAGCAAACTGGATGAAGCAAATGATCTTCATCTGAAGGGCATTCAATGCAAAATAGTTTGGGATGATGTATATTGGCGAGGGTGGAGGGAGATCTGCCTTTTTCCTGTTCTTTTGTAACCTATAGGGCCTGTGAAATGGTAATAGGTGAACTTCTGGCTTCTGCAGCCCCTCAATTATCTTTAATGCCCCCTAGACAACACCCCATCCCCACTTCCCCAAGACTTTCATCATTAAACACTTAATAAAGGCAATTTCCAAAAGACATTTATCAGGGTAAATAATTTGAAATCTGCCCATCCTCTCTGCAATGTATTGAGCGATGTGTTAGAACAGTGCCCTAAGATTCAGCACACGTGTTCTAACGCATGAGCTGAAAGACCTCTAACTTCCGATGCAGTAAACCAGTGGCTCCCAAACGTGTCCTGTGAGCCCCCCCCCCTCCCTAGCCAGTTAGGTTTTCAGGATATCCACAATGAATATTCATGAGAGATTTGTATGCACTGCCTCCACTGCAAGGAAATCTCTCTCCTGAATATTCATTATGGATATCCTGAAAACCTGACTGCAGTAAACTAATGACATGCAAATTACTGCAGCATTTAAAAATGTGCAATAAGAAAGATACAGCACACACTGCCAAACTGTATTGGCAGTCAGTATGTATATGTGTGTGTGTGTGGGGGGGGGGGGGGGGGTAAACAAAAAAAGCCCATTTAAAATCCATGGTGATCTGGGGGCTCCCCCTTACTTGCACTATTTCCTGGTGGCCCAATGAGCTTGGACCCTCAACCTACATGTGGAGTTCTGAGGCAGGAGGTATGCTGCCTCTCTGGCACTGCCACCTTCCAAAATGGGGCAGTTGTCTCGTGTCGCACTTCAGCTCAGATGACACTTTGCTCCATGGGGCATCTTTACTCCCTTGCTTCAACTAAGGGCTGCAGTAAAGAAATGCACCAAGATTTGTCGTGGTTTTTCATATCGGAAATATTTAATAATTTGGCCTTTTGGCGTGCCTGCCACATTATCCTTTGCCATGGTGGCTTCAAAATCTTCCCACATCATAATTTTCCCACACTAATCTTGCTCCTGAGTAAACTGCTTTGGAAAAGAACAGTGCAGCATATATCGACCCATCTGTGGGACTTTTAAATTAGTATGACTGTTTGAACTACTCTGCTTTGCCTTGTCGTGGCAACCCTAGGCTACAGCCTAGTCTTGTCTAGTGGTTAGGTCAGCTCCCATGTGCATGCCCTCCTCTCTCTCCTTTCTCACCCTATCTGCTGTTGCTTAGGTTTCTCTTTACACTGCTAAGAGAAATCCTCCTAGCAGCAGCCATTGGCTGTTATTTTAGCTTCTGCTACCTACGTTTTGTTCAGGATGTCCGGTCTGGAGATGTTGTTCTGGAGAGGTGGGGGCTGCCTCTTTCTGGGAAACCTTAGGGGTGGGGTGGGCTAATTGTAACCAGTCCTCCTGCACAATTCAAATCTTAAGTGACTGAGGAGAGGGCATCAGTGTGAGTCAAACAGGAAGCCACCAGAAGGAAAATGTAAGTCTTGCTTTAACCTGTCCAAAAAGTACTTATAAACAGGTGACCTATTTACTCTCAGCAAGAGTCCTAGTGTTGTCAGACAGAAAAGGCAACGCTTAATTCTATTGTGTGTTTTCCTTTCAGTTTAGGGTAAAGCCAACATTTGAGTCTGTGTATTCCCTTAAGTGTTTCCAAGTGCTGAAACCATAAGTACTATGGCTAAGTTTTCAGCCAAAGCAGTGGTGAGCCTCTTGATGCAGGGTTGGCAAGCTGTACAGCTCACATCCACACATGAGATACAAGTAGGCAGGGGTTCTTGGCCCCAGTCCTCAGAATACACTCAGCCAGTCAGGTTTTCAATATACCCACATGAATATGCATGAGATAGATATGAATAGAGTACAGGTAGTACATGCAAATCTCTCATGAATAGTTATTGTGGATATCCTGAAAAACCCCGACTGCCTGGGTCAGGGCCGTGCCAAGAGTCTGTGTCACCCCCCTGCAGAGGATCAGTTGGCACCCCCCCCCCCCCCCCCCGCAGATGAACAGTTGCGCGCAGCGCGCGCCCCCTCCCCCACGTGAAGGTGATTGCTGCCCTCCCATCCACACTCCTCTCTCCCCTGCCCTTCCGCTCCCATGTCCCAACTGCCCGCCCTCTTTCTCCCCCCCCCCAAGATCCCTTTTAAATTTACCTCCGTCCGGCAGCGAAGGCGCAGCGTCAGTGAAGGAGGCAGCGCTCCCGAAGTCTCGTTAGTCTTCCCTTCGCTCAATGTCCCGCCTTCTTCTGACGTCATTTCCTTGACGTCAGAAGACGGCGGAACAGTGAGCGAAGGGAAGACTAGTAGAGACATCGGGAGCGCCGCCTCCTTCACTGACGCTGCGCCTTCGCTGCCGAAGAGGTAAATTTAAAAGGGATCTTGTTGGGGGGGGGAGAAGAGGGCGGGCAGTTGGGACATGGGAGAGGGCGAGGCAAGCATGGCGCGGCGGGGCGCCCTCCTGCCGTGCTTACCTCGCTTACCGTGTTGGCACGGCCCTGCCTGGGGTGCCTCCAGGAGCAGGTTTGGGAACCACTGCACAATGCAATTCGGCAAAATGAGAACTGAATAAGTCTGGGGGGAAAAAGGCACAAGGCTTAATTTGTAGGCAAAAAGAAAGTGCAGCTGGGGGGAGGGGAGCAGAAGCAACAAGTGAGGGGGGGGGGCTAGATTAGAGTACAATCACTGTTCTGGGCTCTGCTCCAGGCTCAGCCACCCCCCCTCCCATGATTCATCGGCAGTGCATCTTGTCAGCAGGTCTCCCTTCCACTCTTTGGCCAGAGTTGACCCTAATTAGCCAGACTGCTTCAACACTGGCTCCTGCTCCCTCTGGCACCAGTTGTTTCTCAGTTCTGACTCCCACCTTCGTGCCTCCCTTCAGTTTAGAGGCTCCTCACGGTTGCATATGAATAGCATTTCCCAAAAATGACCAACAACTCCAGTCATATCATAAAAGGATTTTCTTCTTTTATTTCTTACAGTCCAAAGTTCATCATTCTTACAGCATTTTATACCGTTTCATCCTCAGTCACTGACATTTGTTTATATACATACGAAGACACAGCTCAATACCTTGGTTCAATGAAGAACTGAAAAAACTAAAAACACAAGTCAGGAGACTCGAACGCTCATGGCAAAAAAACAAAAAATGAACATACACTCAAAGCCTGGAAACAAATGCAAAGAAAATACAAATATACAATAAGACAAACCAAAAGAACATACAACAAAACCAAAATAGGACCAGACTACAAAGACGCACATAAACTCTACCAACTCGTGAATAAACTAACAGACACCACACCGGTTACCACAGCCAGCACAGACGCCCCATCGGCAGACCAACTTGCCAAATACTTCAATGAGAAAATCACAAAACTTCGATCCACACTACCACTCAATACCACTAATCACGAAAATTTTATGGATTACCTGGACCCTACTCCTGGAATGACTTCGATCTGCTAACCGAAGAAACCATCACTCAAGCACTCAACTAATTCTCCAAAACCCATTCCAAACTGGATATCTGCCCCAGTAGTCTAATAAGGTTCGCCCCCAAATGCTTCATAACAGACCTTACGTCACACCTGAACCACATGCTACAACACGGACTTTTCCCCAAGGACAAAGGAAATATATTACTTACACCCATACCCAAAGACTTAAAGAAAAAATTAAATGACACAACCATTGACCAGTAGCATCCATCCCCCTGATAGTAAAACTAATGGAAAGTATGGTAACCAAACAACTCACCAATTACCTAAACAAATTCACAATACTACATGAATCACAGTCAGGATTTCGATCCAACCATAGTACTGAAACAGTGCTAACTACTCTCATAACCAAATTTAAACAACTAATTGCAACTGGAAACAATGTGCTACTCCTACAATTTGATATGTCCAGCGCGTTCGACATGGTCAGCCACCAAATACTCCCGAACATCCTAGACTACTTCGGGATTGGACGAAACGTACTACGATGGTTTAAAGGCTTCTTAACAGCAAGATCCTATCAAGTGATCTCAAACTCAAAAACGTCAACACCATGGAAACCTGAATGTGGTGTACCACAAGGATCACCCCTCTCACCAACCCTCTTCAACTTAAGCCAAATCGCTATCCAAGGACTTAACCCGTACATCTATGCTGACGATATCACAATATACACCCCGTTCAAACAAGACATAACCGAAATCACAAATGAAATCACACAGCCTCCAAATAATGAACTCATGGGCGGACGCATTCCAACTAAAGCTAAACGCAGAAAAAAACACAATGTCTCTACCTGTCCTCACAATACAACACAAACAAACCCAATACCATAAAAACTCCAGACTACACACTTCCGGTCTCAGACAGACTGAAAATTCTGGGAGTTACAATTGACCAAAACCTCACACTCGAAGACCATGCGAAAAATACAGCAAAGAAAATGTTCTACGCAATGTGGAAACTCAAAAGAATCAAACCTTTCTTCCCAAGGGAAGTATTCCGCAGCCTAGTACAATCAATGGTGCTAAGTCATCTAGACTACTGCAATGCCATCTATGCCGGATGCAAAGAGCAAATCATCAAGAAGCTTCAAACCGCTCAAAACATAGCAGCCAGACTCATATTTGGGAAAGCGAAATACGAAAGCGCCAAACCCCTAAGAGAAAAACTACACTGGCTCCCACTAAAAGAATGAATTATGTTCAAAGTTTGCACCTTGGTCCACAAAATCGTCTATGGAGAAGCCCCGACCTACATGTCAGACCTTATAGACTTGCCTATTAGGAATGCAAAAAGATCATCACGCACATTCCTCAATCTCCACTATCCTAACTGTAAAGGGCTAAAATACAAATCCACATATGCGACCAGTTTCTCACGCAGCTATGGAATGAGACTACTTGTTGTGACACTGCTTGATGCTGATACTGCTTAATGTTGAAACCGCTGATGTTAACACTGCTTAATACGGATAAAGCTTGATGTTGACATTGCTTAAGGTTGATACCCTGATGTTAAGACAGCTAAATACGTGTAATGCTAACACCACACTTAGTCACTACTCAAAGTTCACCCCACTGATGTTGACATTGTCCAACGCGGTAACTGTTTGATATTCATATAATATCTTAGCTATTAACACCCTCGGACACAACCAAAACCATGAAACAACAGCCAACATGAACACCAACACATTGTTCATGATAATTTACTTCCTCCCCCTAATCTACCACGCATGGACTACCCCTTACATAAACAACAATCTACCCACAACATACACACCCTACAGGCAACCCACTCTCAACTCACCAGACCAAAAGATCAACAACCAACAAAAAGGAAAAACAAATACATACGGAAATAACCATCAGAAAGGAAAGAAAGGACACAACAAAGCCAGAGACCAGGAATACAGACAACTAATAAAAATTAACACACCTTCATTCCAAACCGAACCTTACCATTCGATCCAAATGGGATATGTAAACGCCAGATCAGTAGTAAATAAAACACAGATTATAACAGACTGGATCACTACAGATAATCTTGACCTATTCATCACTGAAACCTGGATCCACGACCTTAAAGACCCCATAATCTTAGACCTATGCCCACCAGGATACAAAATTACCCATTGGACAAGAGATGGAAAAAGAGGAGGAGGAATAGCCATAATATACAAATCCGAATTCACCATCACAACCACAGCTGAATCCATTCTGCCACAACTTGAAATTGCCTCGGTAAGAATCAATCACCCAAATTTGCAGGAACACCTTAACGTAGCCATACTTTACAGACCACCAGGCAACTGGCAAGATTCCCAAACACACTTCATGGACTTTATCTCAAACCTCATCATAACAGGAGATATCAACCTGCACCTTGAAGATCTCACCACAACAAGCACCCAAGAATGCAAAGAGTTCCTACAATTGTGGGATAGTGCTGGGCAGACTTATACGGTCTGTGCCAGAGCTGGTGGTTGGGAGGCGGGGATAGTGCTGGGCAGACTTATTCGGTCTGTGCCAGAGCCGGTGGTTGGGAGGCGGGGATAGTGCTGGGCAGACTTATACGGTCTGTGCCAGAGCCGATGGTTGGGAGGCGGGGCTGGTGGTTGGGAGGCGGGGATAGTGCTGGGCAGACTTATTCGGTCTGTGCCAGAGCCGGTGGTTGGGAGGCGGGGATAGTGCTGAGCAGACTTATACGGTCTGTGCCAGAGCCGGTGGTTGGGAGGCGGGGATAGTGCTGGGCAGACTTATACGGTCTGTGCCAGAGCCGGTGGTTGGGAGGCGGGGCTGGTGGTTGGGAGGCGGGGATAGTGCTGGGCAGACTTATTCGTCTGTGCCAGAGCCGGTGGTTGGGAGGCGGGGATAGTGCTGGGCAGACTTATACGGTCTGTGCCAGAGCCGGTGGTTGGGAGGCGGGGCTGGTGGTTGGGAGGCAGGGCTGGTGGTTGGGAGGCGGGGATAGTGCTGGGCAGACTTATACGGTCTGTGCCAGAGCCAGTGGTTGGGAGGCGAGGATAGTGCTAGGCAGACTTATACGGTCTGTGCCAGAGCCGGTGGTTGGGAGGCGGGGCTGGTGGTTGGGAGGAGGGGATAGTGCTGGGCAGACTTATACGGTCTGTGCCAGAGCTGGTGGTTGGGAGGCGGGGATAGTGCTGGGCAGACTTATTCGGTCTGTGCCAGAGCCGGTGGTTGGGAGGCGGGGATAGTGCTGGGCAGATTTATACGGTCTGTGCCAGAGCTGGTGGTTGGGAGGCGGGGATAGTGCTGGGCAGACTTATACGGTCTGTGCCAGAGCTGGTGGTTGGGAGGCGGGGCTGGTGGTTGGGAGGCGGGGATAGTGCTGGGCAGACTTATACGGTCTGTGCCAGAGCAGGTGGTTGGGAGGCGAGGATAGTGCTGGGCAGACTTATACGGTCTGTGCCAGAGCCGGTGGTTGGGAGGCGGGCTGGTGGTTGGGAGGCGGGGATAGTGCTGGGCAGACTTATACGGTCTGTGCCAGAGCTGGTGGTTGGAGGCGGGGATAGTGCTGGGCAGACTTATTCGGTCTGTGCCAGAGCCGGTGGTTGGGAGGCGGGGATAGTGCTGGGCAGATTTATACGGTCTGTGCCAGAGCTGGTGGTTGGGAGGCGGGGATAGTGCTGGGCAGACTTATACGGTCTGTGCCAGAGCCGGTGGTTGGGAGGCGGGGCTGGTGGTTGGGAGGCGGGGATAGTGCTGGGCAGACTTATACGGTCTGTGCCAGAGCCGGTGGTTGGGAGGCGGGGATAGTGCTGGGCAGACTTATACGGTCTGTGCCAGAGCCGGTGGTTGGGAGGCGGGGCTGGTGGTTGGGAGGCGGGGATAGTGCTGGGCAGACTTATACGGTCTGTGCCAGAGCCGGTGGTTGGGAGGCGGGGATAGTGCTGGGCAGATTTATACGGTCTGTGCCAGAGCTGGTGGTTGGGAGGCGGGGCTGGTGGTTGGGAGGCGGGGATAGTGCTGGGCAGACTTATACGGTCTGTGCCAGAGCTGGTGGTTGGGAGGCGGGGATAGTGCTGGGCAGACTTATTCGGTCTGTGCCAGAGCTGGTGGTTGGGAGGCGGGGATAGTGCTGGGCAGACTTATACGGTCTGTGCCAGAGCCGGTGGTTGGGAGACGGGGATAGTGCTGGGCAGACTTATACGGTCTGTGCCCTAAAGAGCATAGGTACAAATCAAAGTAGGGTATACACAAAAAGTAGCACACATGAGTTGTCTTGTTGGGCAGACTGGATGGACCGTGCAGGTTTTTTTCTGCCGTCATCTACTATGAGAGAGTTACTATGAGAGAACCAAACACGCAACCAACTCATATTAAAGGACAGACATTAGACATCATCACACACAAATTCGACCACGACTCAAACCTTATTTTAACAGGTGCAAAATGGACACCTACACCATGGTCAGACCACTATAAAGCAGACATCTCCCTCCAATGGAGAACGGAAGACTTACTTAACAAACAAATACGGAAAACCTACACCACGAGAGGAAAAATAGACCCGGTTATATTCTGGCAACAGATCTATCACAATGGATGGACAATAAAGGCAGATACAAACCAATTCCTCTTAGAATGGGACAATAGATGCAAATCAATACTAGACAACATTGCCCCAATTCAAACCAGAACCTCACACAGAAAGAACTCAACACCATGGTTCAACGAAGAACTGAAAACACTCAAAACACAAGTTAGAAGATTAGAACGTGCGTGGAATAAAAGGAAGGACGACCCCACACTTAACACATGGAAACAATTTCAAAGAAAATATAAATATACCATAAGACAAACCAAAAGATTATACTACAAAACTGAAATTGGACCAAACTACAAGGATACACACAAACTCTTCCAACTCGTGAATAAACTACTAGACACCACACCAGTCACAAACAACAGTAAAGACACACCAGGAGCTGACAACCTCGCGAAGTACTTCAAGGAGAAAATCGTACAACTGCGACTTAAAATACCTGTCAGCCCCATCAAATACGCTGTACTCCTAGACTGCCTAGACCCAAACCCTGGAGTATACCCAGCAGATAGAACCTGAACCAAATTCGAGTTACAATCGGAGGATCTCATCTCCCAAACGCTTAAAAGATTCGCCAAATCTAATTGCAAACTAGACATATGTCCAAACAACCTCATGAAATCGGCCCCTCAACAATTTATAACAGACCTAACGAATCACTTGAACTTCATGCTACAAAATGGAATCTTCTCGAAGGAGAAAGGAAACATTCTACTCACCCCCATACCCAAAGATGCAAAGAAAAATGCTGGTGAACTAACCAACTATAGACCAGTAGCATCTATTCCCTTAACAACCAAAATAACGGAAGGGATGGTGAACAAACAACTCACAAACTATCTAAACAAGTTCTCAATACTACATGACTCCCAGTCAGGATTTCGTTCTAATCACAGTACCGAAACAGTACTGGTCACGCTCATGACTAAATTCAAACAAATGATTGCAACCGGCAAGAACATACTACTTCTACAATTCGCCATGTCTAGCGCCTTTGACATGGTTGATCATGAAATTCTATTACATATCCTCGAGTACTTCGGAACCGGAGGCAATGTTTTCAACTGGTTCAAAGGGTTCCTAACCACATGATCATATCAAGTGACATCAAATTCGAGTACATCAGCCACATGGACACCTGAATGCGGAGTTCCACTGAGATCCCCCCTCTCACCGACCTTATTTAACCTAATGATGATACCCTTGGCCAAACTACTATCAAATCAAAACCTCAACCCATACATATACGCTGATAACGTAACAATCTACATCCCATTTAAACAAGATTTAAAGGAAATCTCCAAGAAATCACCAAAGCCTACACATCATGCATTCATGGGCAAGATGCATTTCAGCTGAAACTTAATGCAGAAAAAAACCCAATGTCTAATACTCACCTCTCAACACAATACGAACAAATTCACCACCATCAACACACCAAAACTGAATCTACCAATTTCGGATACCCTAAAATTCTTGGAGTTACCATTGACCGACACCTAACACTTGAGAGTCACGTGAAAAACACAAACAAAAAAGATGTTCCACTCAATGTGGAAATTAAAAGAGTAAGACAATACTTCCCAAGGACCGTCTTCCGTAACCTGGTACAATCATTGGTACTCAGTCACCTAGACTATTGTAAGCACTCTACGCTGGCTGCAAAGAGCAAATACTCAAAAAACTCCAGACAGCCCAGAATACAGCAGCCAGACTCATATTCGGAAAATCAAATATGAAGGCTAAACCCCTATGAGAAAAGTTACACTGGCTCCCACTCAAAGAATGCATCACGTTCAAAATATGTACCCTAGTTCACAAAATCATTCACTGCGAAGCCCCAGCCTACATGTCAGACTTGATAGACTTACCACCCAGGAATGCTAAAAATCATCTCGCACATTCCTTAATCTTCATTCCCCAACTGTAAAGGTCTAAAATACAAACTAATGCACGCATCAACCTTTTCATATATAGCACACAAATCTGGAATGCGCTGCCGCGCAACCTAAAAATGATCTGTGATCTAACCAACTTTCGCAAACTACTGAAGACCCATCTCTTTAACAGGACATACCACAAAGATTAACACATGTGAACTCCCCTACATGTATCCAAAAACTGTCTTAAAATGTCTCTTGTTATATTACTATCATGTTTTTCATTATCATGTAACCCAAAATCTTCTGTAATACCAAACGTCTATTCTCTTCTTATTTCCACTATTCATGATGTATTGTAAGCCACATTGAGCCTGCAAAAAGGTGGGAAAATGTGGGATACAAATGCAATAAATAAATAAATGCTCTACTGAAGGCCATAAAAACAACGCAAGACCTAACCATCTTCCGAAGGATACTGAAAACAGATCTTTTCAAGAAGGCATACCATCAACATCCATCTTAAATACTAAATAATAACATTATACACGATCTATACAAAACTAAACTTAATGATCAAGTACTACCACTTTAAACCTTATGTCGAATAGGGTCTCTCTATAGTCAATGACCTAATGTATGTTACAACCCAATTTATTACTCAGGAACCTTCTTGCAATACCATAATGTATTATTCTTTACCATGTATGTACGACATGGTATATATATATACACACCATGATCTGTTCCACAATATTATGTTCCATGTATGTTACCATGAATGTATGCACCTTAAACGCAATGCCATCTGTATCCTGTTAACCGGAAATGGCAACCGCCATTACGGCAAAATGTAAGCCACATTGAGCCTGCAAATTGGTGGGAAAATGTGGGATACAAATGCTACAAATAAATAAATAATCACAGTGTTCAATGAGGGTTCATCCTTCACCCTACTGGCTACAGTTTACTGCACTTCAATGCTACCTTCTATCCTCCCAGGTAGCTACACATTTCCAACTGATTCCAAAAGCTCATTCAGCCTGCAGTTCCACCTCTCCTCTTCTCCTAACGCTCTGGGTTACTTTCTGCCACAACTTCTTCCCCAGCTGCCTCAATTCTCTCCTTCCAATTCCAACCAGTTGAGGAAATACAGCAGCCAGTAAACCCCTCACCTTAGCTCCAGCAGCCTGAGCCAATGCAGACACCTCCATTCTCTCCTCTTCACTCTCACCTGCCTCCTCCAATTTATCCCATTCCATCACTTCCTCCTCCACCCAGGGCTCTCCCAGCTGCTCCTCATCTTCCTGATTGGAAATCATCTCCCAATCCTGTCCCTCCTCCTCCACTTCCTGTGAGTGCTGTATTGGGTCAGGTGCATTATGGGGATGGTAGTTCCTAACCTTATTCCTCACTCTCACCAATCTTTTATCCACCAGGGGGCGAGCTTCCTGCCTACATGGGATGTGTGCTTGCCTGCTTTGCTCCTTCCTGGGCCGCTCTCGCTTTCCCTGCAGCCATCCTCTCAGCAAGCCCTCACAATCTACTGTGACAATATTTTGCGAGGCACTATAATTTGTTCCTTAGCTCCTTACAGGCTGCCTGGAATTAAGGCGTTGAAGCAGAACTCCCTTGTTGCTCTGGAGCAGGGGGTTCTTAAGCTTTTTCATGTCTCACAGCCCTTTACCTGATTCATAAAATCCCAGAGCTTCCAAGTTACTCAGTTGCAGGAGAGAGATTTCAGGCCAGTCCTGGATTTCTGCCAACCTCAACATGATGCATTATGAGATCTGCAGCACTGATTTCAATGGGTAGCATCAGGGACTACAAACACCATACTGCATTCGGAGGTAAGCTTACAACCACCACTGGCAAAAAAATCTCCCTCCTGGAACTGGGTAATTTGGCAGCTCTGAAATTCTTGCTCCCCTTCCCATTTATACATCCAATGAATTCACACTTATGCTACAGAAATGTATGCATGTTGAATAAAATGGACTGTTTACAAACAATATGTACTAGGAAACATTTCACTCATATGTATTGCAACAATTATTCAGTAATTTCAGTCATTAGTCTACAGCCTTTGTCATGAAGACATGATCGTGCAACCCAGAGAAGTGCGCAAATGAAGGTAAAAAAAAACCCCCAACCAATCTGTGTTGTCATTATTGAGAGTAACCTTAAGATTTACAAGGATTTGCACAAGACATTTGGATTGTGGATGTTATGACATACAAGGAAATGCCTAAATTGGTGGGACTAAGTAACCCTGTAGATTTTGGAGTTGTGCAAGTTGAAGACTCATAAGGACACACCTTGGTGGCGGGTTCAACTGAAATTGTGAACTTTGAAGACTGGACACAGATTTGGTCAGCGTTCTCAACCAGAAGTGATGTTATTTACAGCACAAGTGATTTTGGATTTTACTTCTACGGGTCATCTATTTTGACATTAAAATAGAAAGTTTTCTCAGATAAGTATTAGAGTTTTTATGTTTATTCAATGTTATATTACATCAGGGTTGAGATAGATATGTTGAATAGCCAGGTTTTTAAAGGATGTATTAGTGTAATATAATAAAGTTATTTCGGACTTGTAAATCTGTGCCAACTGATGCATTCATATTATTTTATTGTGTTATGGGGTTATTGAGTTTTTGTACTTTAAATTGGGATTACATTTTAACTGGCAGACCTTTGACCATTCTTCTAATTTTGGACATCTCTTCCCATGGTTTCTACTCCCTCCATGGTATCCACTCTGTTATCTTCGTGTCATCCACAAAAAGGCAACCCTTCAGCACTGTCTCTCATAAATATATTACATAAGTACTTAAGTAATGCCATACTGAGAAAAGACCAAAGGTCCATCGAGCCCAGCATCCTGTCCCCGGCAGCGACCAATCCAGGTCAAGGGCACCTGGCAAGCTACCCAAACGTACAAACATTTTATATAAGCTATTCCTGAAATCGTGGATTTTTCCCAAGTCCATTTAGTAGTGGTCTATGGACTGTCCAACCCCTTTTAAACTCTGCCAAGCTAACTGCCTTCACTACGTTCTCCGGCAATTTCTCTGTGAGGAATTGTATCAAAGGCTTTGCTGAAATCCAAATAAATTACATCCAGCACGTCCTTCATCCAGTTCTTTGGTCACCCAGTCAAAGAAATCAGATTAATTTGGCAGGATTTTCCTTTGGTAAAGCCGTGTTGCCGCGGATCCTGCAACCTGCTGGATTCTAGAAAGTTAACTATCTTTTCCTTCAGCAGTGACCCCATTATTTTTCCTACTACTGACATGAACATAAGTACATAAGTATTGCCATACTGGGAAAGACCAAAGGTCCATCGAGCCCAGCATCCTTTTTCCACCAGTGGCCAATCCAGGTCACAAATACCCAGCAAGATCCCAAAAATGTACACATTTTATTTATTTATTTATTTTATACTGCTTATCCCAGAAATAGTGGATTTCCCCCAAGTCCATTTAATAACGGTCTATGGACTTTTCCCTTAGGAAGCTGTCCAATCCTTTTTAAAACTCCGCTAAGCTAACCGCCTTTACCACATTCTCTGGCAATGAATTCCAGAGTTTAATTACACGTTGAGTGAAGAAACATTTTCTCTGATTCGTTTTAAATTTACTACATTGTAGCTTCATCGCATGCCCCCTAGTCCTAGTATTTTGGAAAGTGTGAACAGACGCTTCACATCTACCCGTTCAACTCTTAGACCTCTTATCATGTCTCCCCTCAGCCGCCTTCTCTCTAAGCTGAAGAGCCCTAGCCGCTTTAGCCTTTCCTCATAGGGAAGTCGTCCCATCCCCTTTATCATTTTCGTCGCCCTTCTCTGCACCATTTCTAATTCCACTATATCTTTTTTGAGATGTGGCGACCAGAATTGAACACAATATTCGAGGTGCGGTCGCACCATGGAGCGATACAAAGGCATTATAACATCCTCATTTTTGTTTTCCATTCCTTTCCTAATAATACCTAACATTCTATTTGCTTTCTTAGCCGCAGCAGCACACTGAGCAGAAGGTTTCAACGTATCGTCAAGGACGACACCTAGATCCCTTTCTTGGTCCGTGACTCCTAATGTAGAACCTTGCATGACATAGCTATAATGAAGCTTACCAGCCTGTAGTTTCCTATTTCTTCCCTGTCTCTGCTTTTGTGAAGAGGGACAACATCCGCTCCTTGCCAATCCCGTGAAACCTCTCCTGTCTCTAAAGATCTATTAAATAAATCCTTAAGAGGTCATGCCATGATTTCTCTGAGTTCTCTCAGCATCCAGGGATGTATCCTATCTGGCCCCTTAGCTTTGTCCACTTTCAGATTTTCCAGTTGAATAACTAGTGAGATAATTAAATTTGCAGATGATACAATGTTATTGAAAGTTGTTAGATCACAAGAGGATTGTGAAAAACTGGAAGAGGACCTTACAAGACTAGGAGCCTGGGCATCCCAATGGCAGATGACGTTTAATGTGAGAAAATACAAAATGATGCATACGGGAAAGAGGAACCTACGTGATTCAAGTTCAATTTATTTGATATACCACAAAATTTCAAAGAAATCTAAGCGATTTACAATGAATAAACTAAATGGAAAGGGGAAATGAACACATATAGCAGCACAGAATACAAGAGGGCAATGGGAAAAGGAAAGATTACATGTCTACAACAGGAACAATGGGGAAAAGGAGAAAACATAAGGAAGGGGGATGCTGAACGTATATTTGCCAGTGAAAAGGAAATCTGAGAGGGGCATCAAGGAAAAAGTAATAAGCCTTCAATTGAGGTTTCAAAGTGCTGAAGGACTTCTCAAGTTACAAATATTGAGGAAGGGTATTCCACAGTGTAGAGGTCACGACACACAGGTACACCAGAAAATATCTGGAAAAATCTGGCAAAAAGAAGGAACTAAGAGCAAACCTTGGTCAGATGACCGCAGGGATTGTGCAGGGGCATAGGAAATCAAAAGAGAAGCCAAAAAGGACAGCAGGCCAGAGGAGCAAACACGATAAGACATCAACCTTAAAAGGAGTCTTATAAGCCAAGGGGAATATGTGTTCAGCAAGAAGGAGGGGAGTAACAAACAGGTCATGTTTCTTTTGATTATGAAGAAGTTTCACTGCATTATTTTGAACCAATTGCAGACAATGTAACTGGTAAGCAGGCAGACCAATAGAACAGTGTACAATAGTCAAGCTTAGACAGTGCTTTTTGTGCCGGTAATGCGCCGGTACAGTGTACCGGCACCTTTTTGAAGGTCCGAAGCTCTCCTCCCTCCCTCCCTCCCCCGAGCTAACCTACGGGGTCCCTCCGCTACTCCATGCCACCAACGACCCTCCTGCCACCCGACCCGGCCGGCACCTGACCCAGCATTTAAAAAAATTCTATGAAGCGGAGGCCCGGTGCTCGCATCCGAGAGCAAAAGAAGAAAAAATCGCTTCGTCGGCTGGCCTTCCCACTCTGTCCTGCCCTTGCGGAAGTTACATCAGAGGGTGGGACAGAGTGAGAAGGCCGGCCGACGAAGCGATTTTTTCTTCTTTACTCTCAGGTGCCGGCCGGGTCGGGTAGCAGGAGGGTCGTCTGGCGTCACGGAGTAGCTGAGGGACCCTGTAGGTTAGCTCGGGAAGGGAGGGGGGGCTCAGATGGGAGGGGGGGCTCAAATGGATATGGGTGGCTGGAGGGAGGGGGAGCAGGGGAACGAGGAGAGTCACTGGACATGGGTGGAGGGCAAGGGGGACCGGGAGGGGGTTGTTTGCTGCACGCCTGGACATAGGTGGATGGCAGGGGAGGGCAGGGGGGTCGCTGGACATGGATGGAGGGGAGGGGGTTTCTGGACATAGGTGGATGGCAGGTGAGACAGGAGGGTCGCTGGACATGGGTGGATGGAGGGGGGTTTCTGGACATAGGTGGAGGGCAGGGGGACAGGAGGGTCGCTGGACATGGGTGGATGGAGGGGAGGGGGGTTTCTTGACATAAGTGGATGGCTGGGGAGGGCAGGGGGACAGGAGGGTCACTGGACATGGGTGGATGGAGGGGAGGGGGGTTTCTGGACATAGGTGGATGGCAGGGGAGGGCAGGGGGGACAGGAGGGTCACTGGACATGGGTGGATGGAGGGGGGGGGTTCTGGACATAGGTGGATGGCAGGGGTACAGGAGGGGTCGCTGGACATAGGTGGATGGTAGGGGAGGGCAGGGGGGACAGGAGGGTCACTGGACATGGGTGGATGGAGGGGAGGGGGGTTTCTGGACATAGGTGGAGGGCAGAGGGACAGGAGGGTCGCTGGACATGGGTGGATGGAGGGGAGGGGGTTTCTGGACATAGGTGGATGGCAGGGGAGGGCAGGGAGGACAGGAGGGTCGCTGGACATGGGTGGATGGAGGAGAGGGAAGGGAGAGAAAGAGAAGAAATGCTGGACATGGGTGGATGGAGGGGAGGGCAGAGGAGGGTTGCTTGCTGGACATGGGTGGATGGAGGAGAGGGAAGGGAGAGAAAGAGAGAAGAAATGCTGGACATGGGTGGATGGAGGGAAGGGCAGGGGAGAGGAGGGCTGCTAGGCATGGGTGGATGGAGGAGAGAGAAGAAATGCTGGACATGGATGGAGGCGAGGAAAGAGTGAGGAAGGAGATGAGGGAAAAGGAAGAGAGGAGAAAAACTGCACATGGATGTAGAAAATAGGCAGAAGCTGGATCCACTGGACAGTCAAGTCTGCGGAGAACCCAGCTTTTATTTACGGATGTAGGGCAAGAAATGAAGAAGAAAGGTGGAAAGTAAAGAAATAGATGGAAAGGAAGCCCTGGAAACAGAGTTAAGAGGCCAGATAGCAGCAGAATTGGATACTGGGCCAGCATGATCCATAAAACAAAGTCACCAGACAACAAAGGTAGAAAAAATCCTTTTATTTTCATTTAGTGTCTGGAATATGTCCAATTTGAGAATTTACATCTGCTGTCTTATTTTGCACTGGGTATACTGGAGCAACAGCTTACAGAAATTATTTATAATGAAAAAAAAAATCACATTATTTTTTTCTCCTATACTAGTATAATATTTTCAATGATGTCTGTTTATATGTGCTATGGCTGGTATAAGGGATGTGGCTAACATGGGGGTGGCTATAATAGGGGTGGAGTCATATGTGGTGACTCCGCCCACAATGAGTACCGGCACCTTTTTTTCTACAAAAAAAGCACTGAGCTTAGACAATACAGAGTGGAGGAGGATACGGAGAGAGCTATGATCTAGAAGGGGGCAAACAGAACGAAGGCAAAGTGTGAAGAAAGAAGAGAAACCAGCCCTGAAATATGAGAATGAAAGGACAGAGTGCTGTCCAGGGTAACTCTCAGGAATCTAGTTGATGGAATAAAGGCATGAGAAACACCCTTGATTATAAAGCTAGGGGTCTCACAACTGGTTGGCTGGCTGGGGAGTGAGAGGAAAAAAATCATGGCCACTAACTTGGGTAGATTTAGCATCAAATGGTGTTCAACAAGGTTCCACATTAGGAGTCACTGCCCAGAAAAGGGATCTAGTGTCATCGTTGATGATACATTGAAACCTTCTGCTCAGTGTGCAGTGGTGGCTACGAAAGCATGGAAAACAAAAATAAGATTGTTAAAATGCCTATTGCTCCATCGTGTGACTGCATCTCAAATACTGAGTACAATTTTAGTCACTGCATCTTCAAAAAGATATAGCGGAATTAGAAAAGGTTCAGAGAAGGGTGATGAAAATGATAAAGGGGATGGGACGACTTCCCAATGAAGAAAGGCTAAAGTGACTAGGGCTCTTCAGCTTGGAGCAGACTGAGGGGAGATATGATAGAGATCTATAAAATACTGAGCGTAGTGGGAATGGGTAGATGTGACTCGCTTGTTTACTCTTTCCAAAAATACTAGTTCTACTAAGTAGTAAATTTAAAACAAGTCAGAGAAAATATTTCTTCACTCAACATGTAATTAAACTCTGGTAAAAGCAGTTAGCTTAGCAGGATTTTAAAAAGGTTTGGATAATTTCCTGAAAGGGAAAACCCAGTGCTTATTTCTAGCAAACTACTGAAGACCTATCTCTTCAACAAGGCATACCACAAAGATCTACCAATGTGAATATACGCAACTCCTCCACATATATTCAGAACTGTCTTACAATATCTGTTCGTTATACTACTATCATGTTTTATCATTATCATGTTGCCCAAGATCCTTCTGTAACACTAAATGTCTATTTTCTAATATATTTCCACCATTCATGATGTATTGTAAGCCACATTGAGCTTGCAAAGAGGTGGGAAAATGTGGGATACAAATGTAATAAATAAATAGGATAAGCAGCATAAAATCTGTTTTACTCTTTTGGGATCTTGCCAGGTACTTGAGACCTGGATTGGCCACTGTTGTAAATAGGATGTTGGGTTTGATGGACCTTCGGTATGCCCCTGTAATGGCAACTCTTATGTTCTTAACTGTCCTAACGGCCTTCACTGTCTGCACCAGACTCCACCTGACCTCTTCCTGCACCCTTTCGGTGTGCAGGCACTACTGCTTAAGAACTGCTGCTCTGGAGTCTTGTAAAGAAGTGGCAGAACTGCATTCCAGGATATTTCCACAAATTAAGCCCTGCACTAGCTACTCAATTTGTCTAAAAGTGTAGAACCAAAAATAATGACAGTTTTAGCATAATATGTAATACTAGTAAAAAAGGCCCGTTTCTGGCACAAATGAAATGGGTGCTAGCAAGGTTTTCCTTGGAGTGTGAATGTTTGAGAGAGTGTGAGAGTGAGTGTGAGAGAGAGAGAGTGAATGTGCGCATATGCGAGTGTGTGTGTGAGAATGAGTGTGTGTGCAAGTGCGTACAGTGTGTGTGAGACAGAGTGTCAGAGAGTATGTACTCAATACACAGACTCTCTGTGAGACTGAGAGTGTGTGAGAGTGCCTCAGGCCCCCCTCCCTATCTGGTCTCAGGACCCCCTGGCTCCTCCCCCCTCTGAGGGCTCAGGACCACCCCTCCCCCAGAGGGCTCAGGATCGCCCCTCCCCCTCCCTCTCTGAGGCTCAGGACCCCCCCCCCCCCCCCCCCCCCCCCGTGCAGCAGGCTTGTCAAGTCATTTAATAAGAACCAAACTCATCTTACTGTTTCTTTTTGGGTTTGGCAGCCTTTTCTGGGTTTTTCTTCACCTTCTGTTTCACTGCTTTAGCCCGGCTCTTACCTACTTTTTTGTGTTTAACCCGCTTTCAGTTTTGTGGGGCTTTTTGCTATTTTTTTTGTAGCAGCTGCTGACGGTTTCTTGGCTCTCTTCGGACTCTCTTTAACTCCCGCCGATGCCGCTTCAAGCAACGTTTTTTTTCTCCACGTCATAGCCCGACGCCGCCAGAGCCTTCTTCAGGGCAGCCAGGGACATGGCGCTGCGCTCCTGACTTGCATGCTTTCGCCGCTCCAGTTGGCTTCACCTTTTTGTTGGCCACACTTGGAGCCACTGTTGGTGCAGCGGCTGATGCTGTTGCCGCTGGAGCGGTTTCTGCCATTCTCCATTTCGTTCTGAGAGGGAGGGAGGCGCATGGGCTCGATGGCGGAGCGATTTCAAACCCTCGTCTGGTTGGTCACTGCTGCTTGTGCCGAACCCGGAAGTCCTGATGTCAATTCAGGAGATGGATAAAGAGAGCACGAATGCTCAAGGTTTGAGTGCCACGGAGTCAGCTTCAGAACGTTGGAGGTGCTTTTTATTATATAGGATATTGCCACCATCGTCCATGATCACACGTGCCTTTAAACAGCTGTGTATATCAGTACCACCAAAATAGGCATCAGAATTACTACTCCAACACCGCATCTGGACTTTTCCAGTAAGATCCCTAAGGCCTGTACTGCCAAGTTACCCATTCCAGGAGGGAGACTTTTTGGCTGATCCTGGATTTCTGTCAACCTCATCCTGGTGCATAGGAGTGGAGGAGTAGCCTAGTGGTTAGTGCAGTGGACTTTGATCCTGGGAACTGTGTTCAAATCCCACTGCAGCTCCTTGTGACTCTTGGCAAGTCACTTAACCCTCCATTGCTCCTGGTACAAAATAAGTACCTGAATATATGTAAACCACTTTGAATGTAGTTGCAAAAACCTCAGAAAGGCAGTACATCAAGTCCCATTTCCATTATGGTTCCCGCAGGAGTCAGGACCAATTTCAAAGGATAGAATAATGGAAACTACTACACTGTTTTGTGTGTTATATATAAAGTGCAGTACTGCGACCTGCGACGCCAATTTCTACAGGTGCTGCCGATGTTACTGCGTCACAAACGTGCTTAAGAAAAAAAGAATACGCTTTTTTTTTTTTTTTTTTAAGAGGCGGCCAAAAGCGCGCACGCGGGCCCAGTAAACAACGAGCCTCTGACTCATCTGGGCGCCTCGCAGAGGAAACGCGAGGGCCCCAGGAAAAACCCATCTCCTTCCCCTCTGCCCACGCATTATCAACCGAAAGCTGTACGCTATTTATAAGTCCGCACTGAGCAAAACAACTGGCAAGCGCCTTTGCTGCCTTCGTGACAGGGAATCGTCAGCACCATGCGTGGGCTCGCTCTGCTGCTGGATAGATCGGTGGCTGAAGGAGAGGGACGAGAGCTGCCTGCGTGTGAGAAAAAGAAACCCAAACATGCTACAACTACGTGTTCGAGCAGGGAAGCGGCAGCACCTCCTCCCCACCCCCTTCCGCTGCTGCGCGGGGTACCGACTACCCAGCAGCGGTGCAGCGCCACCAGTTGGCTAAGTAGTCAGCAGCTGATGGGGCTCAAGAAGGGAGAAAGGTGGTCATCCACCGCCTACTAGGGCCCAACGCGATTTTTTTTTTTGGGGGGGGGGGGGGGGATAAAGCTTGCTCTTTTTTTTCTTTATGTTTATTTTCTGAAATTTTTAATTGTCCATCTCACCAGTGCAGGGCTGTAGTTGGTATGAAACCATAATTCATTAAAAATGGATACACACAAAATCAGAAACGGCAAACATAAAAGAAAAATATTAATTATGCTCCAAGTAAAACCCTAAACATAGATAGTACAGATAGGCAACTGTGGTGTTGCAGCGCTCTGTATGCTTTGTAGCGCTATATAAATGCTAAATAGCAGTAGTAGTGTTAGATATCATGGAGGCCCAGGGTAGAAATTAAGGAGGGGACCCCAATCCCCTCTCCTCCCTCCCCCCCCCTCCCCCACCATTACCACTGCACATAAAACAACTTTAATGACTGCTGATAGACCTTCACCAAATACAGAACAAGAGATCACAAATTAGAAATATGAACACCAAAACTGAACTGGGAACCCCATGAAGTTAAACTACAACACTGGAAAAATAAAAACCGAAATACACTTCTTTTTGTACTGAACACAATCAGTGGCATAACCACAAAAGGGGGGAGGCCTAGGCTCCCTAAAATTAACAACTCCTTTGCTGTGGCTGGTGGGGGTCCCCAAACCTCACTAGCTGATGACCACCTCCTCATCCTCCCCCTTCTCAGGTTCAGCGATCAGAGCTCTCCAAGCTCTGCAGCCAGAAGCCCCCCCCCACACCTGTATGAAAACTGAACATGTATGATGGGTGTGGGAAAGAATTAGCAACTCAGGCATACTGCCACCAGTTGTAGAGCTTGGAGATTTCTGGCTGCTGAACTGAAGGAGGAGGTCTTCAGTTGGCAGGGCTTGAGGATCCTCACCAGCTTGATATTTATATTTTGCATTCAGGCAGGGAGAAAATTTGGTGCCCATGCATTTTGGGCTCAAGCCCCCTTCCTTCCCCCCAAATCAGCCATCTGCCTGTTCCACTGAATACAAAAACCATCTGTGATGCACATATCCCAAAGCTAATAATAAATTAAAAATGCAACACTTTTTTCTTCATTTGTTGTCTGGACATTTTACGTTTCCATCATCTTAGTCCCAGTTTCTCATTTCTGCTTTCTTGTCTGTTGCCTGATAATTCTTTCTGCTGTCCGTTTTTCTTTTTCTCCTCCCCTCTCTTGTTTCATTCCCTCACTATACCTGTCTCTAACACATTGATTTTTCCCTTTCTATTTCCTCCTTTTTTTTCTATCTCTTCTGCTTCTGTCCACTAAAATTTCACCCTCTCTTACACCCATCCCTTCTTTTTAATTTTCAGCAACCTATCAATTTTCTATCTCCTAACTCCTTTCCCAGCCTCCTATTTCCTTTCATCTCCCCATTACCACATTTCTTCCTATGTACTCACTATTCTCTCACTCATCTTGCCACCTCCTTTTGAACTCTCTTAAATGGTTCCACCATTTCCAGAATCGTCTCTCCCTCTCTCCACTTTTGTAGCCTACCCCAGTCTCATTGCCTGACATTTCCCTGTCCCTTTCCCCCCACCTCTTAGCACCTTCCTGTCTCACCTTTCTTCCCTCCTGCCCCCCTCCATGGGTCCATCTCTCCTCTCTCTTCCCACCCCCATGGTCCATCATTACTCCCTCTCTTTTCTGTTCTTCCCTCCCCCTTGATGTGGCATCTCTTTCCTCTTTTCATCCCATTATTATTATTATTACATTTGTATCCCGCGCTTTCCCACTTAAAGCAGGCTCAATGCAGCTTACATAGTAATGGAAGTACAATATAACAATATAATATAACAAATATAACAGAGTAATAATGTACTTATTCCAATAAATTGTACCCTTGAAACACAGTTAATCTAAAGGCTAGCAGTGTAGCAGACGGTATCTATCCAGTATCGATCCCTTCCTTCCACCCTCAAACCCAAATTTTCTCTCTCTCTCTTCCCTCCCTCTCATCAACAGGTCCAACTTCTTTCTCCTTATTTCAGACTGCTCTTCCATCCAACATCTCTTCCCCTCTCCCCTCCCCACCACTTCCAGGTCCATCATCTCTCCTTTTTTCATCCCAACTGCTCTCCCAGCCAATATCTCTGACCCCTCCCCCTGGGTCCAACTTCTCTCCCTTTCTTTTCCATCTCTCTCCCTGTTCTCTGTTTCTGGGCCCATCATTTTTCCCCTTTATCTCCCCCTACTCTCGGTCGAGCATTTCTCCCTCTTTTTGAACCCCCTTCCCTGATTTACTTCAAAAACAGCTGCTCCAGGGGGCCCCCTGTGGACCGGCTTATCTTTTCTCTCCATTCCTGTCCGGTGTCTCCCTCACCTTCCTGGTCTAACTTTAAGATGCATTTTGCTTCACGGGGTTGTCAGCGCGGCAATAATTTTGACATGCTGTCTTCAGCCTCCTTGGCGCTTTCCCTCTGCCACAGTCCGCCCAGGGGAAACAGGAAGTTGTGCCAGAGGTGGGATGGATTGCGCCCTTCCCAACTTCATCACTGAAAACCAGCCCTAGTGTCTAGTGGCACAAATCCCTCCCACCTCCACTGACCTGGGTATTGCAGTCCTTGAATGACCATCACCTGGTTCTACCAAGTCCTAAACTGGAACACCTAGAAGTAACCAGATATAGTGCCTTCCTTTTCCTCACACCCTATGTTTGGAATAATCTCCCCCTTTCCCTTCCTCTGTAGTGACCTATCTTTGAAGAGTTTCAAATCATATCTAAAGACCTGGCTCTTCCAACAAACCTTTGAGGTGATGGTATATCATGAGGTCCTAGCTTGAGTTTTTCAATGTCTCCTGAGTTTTGGTTCTTCCTCTATGTCTTTCTGAGTTCTCCTAGTGATTGAATGCCTTTCCCATCTTTTCTATTAAATGTATGATTTCAGCCTGTACACTGCTCTGCTCTGCTCTGCCCTGACAGCTAGAGAAGTCTAGTAAGTCACAATAAACTATAAACTAAACTATAAATCTGATGACTTTAAAAAAAGTCTTTGATATCTAGCGGGACCCACCCTCCCCAAACCTCTAGCCCAGGTTCCCCAGACCCTGTACCTTTAAATGAGGCAGGAGCAATGCTCACTTGCTCCTGCTTCTGCTGGCACCATCTTCAAAATGGGGGTGCCTGGCCCCATACCATCTATCCTTGGATGCATTGGGCAGGGACAGTCTAGCACCAGAGGCAGGAGCCAGTGAGCATAGCTCTTCCCTCATTATGGAGTCTGAGGGAGGTGGGCTAGGCGAGAGGTTGGGAGGTCCCTCTAGACATCAGAGACTTTTTAAATAAAAGTCAAGTCATTGGGTTGAGGGAGGGGTATCAATAGATGGCAGGGATGTTTTTTCAGGGGTTGGAGGGCAGTTTTGTTGGGGCTAAACGCAGAAAAGACGAAATGTCTCATCCTATCCTCACAATATAACACAAACAAACCCAATACTATAAACACCCCAGACTACACCCTTCTGGTCTCAGGCAGTCTGAAAATTCTGGGAGTCACAATTGACCGAAATCTCACACTCAAAGACCATGCGAAAAATACCGCAAAGAAAATGTTCTACTCAATGTGGAAACTTAAAAGGATCAAACCTTTCTTCCCAAGGGACGTATTCCGCAGCCTAGTACAATCAATGGTACTAAGCCATCTATATTACTGCAATGCCATTTATGCAGGATGCAAAGAACAAATCATTAAGAAGCTTCAAACCGCCCAAAACACAGCAGCCAGACTCATATTTGGGAAAGCGAAATACGAAAGCACCAAGCCCCTAAGAGAAAAACTGCACTGGCTCCCATTAAAAGAACAAATTGTGTTTAAAGTTTGCACCCTGGTCCACAAAATCGTTCACGGGGAAGCCCCGGCCTATATGTCAGACTTTATAGACTTGCCTACTAGGAATGCAAAAAGATCAGGATGCTCATTCCTCAATCTCCACTACCCCAACTGTAAAGGGCTAAAATATAAATCCACATACGCAACCAGTTTCTCCTACATCTGCACACAACTATGGAACGCAATATCGAAGGCCATAAAAACAACACAAGACCTAACTATTTTCCGAAGGCTACTGAAAACTGAACTGTTCAAGAAGGCATACCAATAACATCCATCCTCAATACTAAATAATAAGACTGCACATGAACTAGAAAAAAACGAACTCTTTATCACTTGAATGAATAACCTCTTTGTTAATAATGATCAAGCACTACCACTTTAACCCTTATGTCGATTATGGTCTCTCTATAGTTGATGACCTAATGTATGTTACAATCCTATTTATCACTCAGGAACTAATATGCAATACCATAATGTATTCTTCTTTACCATGTATGTATGCACCTTAATGCAATGCCTTTTGTAATTCTGTTACCCGGAAATGGCAACCGCCATTACGGCAAATGTAAGCCACATTGAGCCTGCAAATCGGTGGGAAAATGTGGGATACAAATGCTACAAATAAATAAATAAGGGGTTGATGCAGAATGTCAATGGGCATGGGTTTTTGGCTTGAGGTTTTTTTGTTTTGTTTTGTTTTAATGTCACCCTTCCTTTCAGTGCCTGAACCAATCACTACTCAGACACTAGTAGAAAGGGCAACAATTTGCAATAAGCAGTGGATTACTGCCACATAATTTGCATGATCATTTCTTATTGCATGGGTGCGGATATTTTTTTCATTAATCGTGCGGTAGAACCAGGGCACTGATCCAGTTCTACGTTATATCTTAGCTATTCTGCATAAATGCAGAGAACTGAGCAGAAGACTCAAAGGCTGAGCACAATGCCAGAGCTTTAATGCCAAGTCTGAGGAAGCATAGAAGGGTTAGCTTGCTCTTAATTAGATTGTAAGCTTAGTCGAGCAGGGACAGTCTCTTCATGTTCACGTGTACAGCGCTGCGTACGTCTAGTAGCGCTTTAAAAATGATAAGTAGTAGTAGTAGTTCTGCATTGCTTGAGATGATTTACAGTATGGCTGTTTCTTCTTTTTGCTGTGGGCATATAGAACCAGCAGCATTTTTCATAGGCCCCCTGTAGAGCACAGGTTAAAAAAAAAGTTGCACTGTTGAGAGGACGTGGTTCTAATCTGCACTAAGGGCAGCTAGAAATGCACACAGGTCTGAGGTTCAGCACACATCTGAGCATGTGCTGGAATGCTAGTGCATAAATAAATATTGGTATCACAAACATTTTATGCACAGAATAGCATTCCAGCAGATGTGTGCCAATACGTTTTCATGCTCACAGTTCCAGATGCCCTTAGTGCATACCATGTGCACATGCAACCATTGTGCTCTCCTAGGTTAGTGCTAAAGTTTTGCTTACTGCATCAGTGAGCAACAGTTTGGCTTCAGTACACAGCTCCAACACAATCTTACTTCAAACACGCCGTAGTCACACCACTCCTTAAAAAAACCTTCATTGGACCCTACCTGTCCTTCCAACTATCGCCCCATCTCCCTCCTCCCTTTCCTATCCCTTTCCTTTGCCTTGACTTTCTTTCATCTCAAGCTATTCTTGATCCACTTCAATCTGGCTTTCGCCCCCTTCATTCAACTGAAACAATGCTTGCTAAAGTCTCCAATGAACTGTTCCTAGCCAGATCCAAAGGTCTCTATTCTATCCTCATCCTTCTCGATCTATCTGCTGCTTTTGGCACTGTTGATCACAACCTACTCCTTGATACGCTGTTCTCACTTGGATTTCAGGGCTCTGTTCTTTCCTGGTTTTCTTCTTATCTCTCCCAGCGTACCAGTGTATACTCTAGTGGATCCTCTTCTACTTCTGTCCTACTGTCAGTTGGTGTACCTCAGGGATCTGTCCTGGGACCTCTTCTCTTCTCCATCTATACTTCTTGCCTTGGTACTCTGATCTCATCCCATGTTTTTCAGTATCATCTACGCTGATGACTCCCAGATCTACCTCTCCACACCAGAAATCTCAGCCGAAATCCAGGCCAAAGTATCAGCCTGCCTGTCTGACATTGCTGCCTGGATGTCTCAGCGCCATCTGAAACTAAACATGACCAAGACTGAGCTTCTTATCTTTCTCCCTAAACCAACCTCTCCTCCTCCCCCATTCTCTATTTCTGTGGATAACACTCTCATCCTTCCTGTGTCATCAGCTCGTAACCTTGGGGTCATCTTCGACTCCTCCCTCTCCTTCTCTGCACATATTCAACAGACTGCTAAAACCTGTCGTTTCTTTCTCTATAATATCAGCAAAATTCGCCCTTTCCTTTCTGAGCACACTACCAGAACCCTCATCCACGCTCTTATCACCTCTCGCTTAGATATTGCAACTTGCTTCTCACAGGTCTCCCACTTAGCCATCTCTCTCCTCTTCAATCTGTTCAAAATTCTGCTGCACGACTAATATTTCGCCAGGGTCGTTATGCTCATATTAGTCCTCTCCTCAAGTCACTTCACTGGCTTCCTATGCGTTTCCGCATACAGTTCAAACTCCTCTGCAGCTCCTCAGTAACTCTCCACTCTCATCTCCAGGGCCGGTCTTAAGGCGAGGCGGCCGCATAGGGCCCCGCGCTTAAGGGGGCCCCGCGCGGCATGCCTCAGTCAGCCTCCTCCGCTCCCGATTCCTGGCGCTATTTAAATTTACCTTCCTTTTAAATTTACCTCTGTCTGGCAGCGCAGCGTCAGTGAAGACGCGGCGCTACCGAGTCCCGACGTCTCTAGCCTTCCCCCTTCCCTTCGCTCAGTGTTCCGCCTTCTTCTGACGTCAAGGAAATGACGTCAGAAGAAGGTGGGCCCCTGAGTGAAGGAAAGGCTAGAGACGTCGGGACTCGGAAGCGCCGCCTCCTTCACTGACGCTGTGCTGCCGGACGGAGGTAAATTTAAAAGAAACAAAAAAGGAAAGGGATCTAGTGGGGGAGAAGAGGGCGGGAGGCCAGTTGGGACATGGGAGCGGGAGGGCAGGGCAGAGAGGAGCATGGATGGGAGGGCAGGGTTCATGGAAGGGAGAGAGAGGAATTGCTGGATAGGGATGAATGGAGGGGGCAGGGGTCATATGGGCATGGATGGATGGGAGGGTAGGGCTCAGGGAGAGAGGGGCATTGCTGGATAGGGATGAATGGAGGGGGCAGGGGCCAGATGGGCATGGATGGATATGGATGGGACTGGGCAGGGCTCAGGGAGAGAGGGAAATTGCTGGATAGGGATGAATGGAGGGGGCAGGGGACAGATGAGCATGGATGGATGGGAGGGTAGGACTCAGGGAGAGAGGGGCATTGCTGGATAGGGATGAATGGAGGGGGTCGGGGCCAGATGGGCATGGATGGATATGGATGGGACTGGGCAGGGCCCAGGGAGAGAGGATTAATTGCTGGATATGGAGGGGAGGGAGGAGAATTGCTGGATATGGACAGAAGGAGGAGGGAAGGGGAGAGAGGAACAAGGATGGACATGGATGGGAGGCCAGGGCCCAGGGAGAGAGGATTTACAGATGGTAGACAGAACACATAAGGACACAGGAGGATGGTGGACATGGTGAGAGAAAAAAATATCAAATGGAAAGAAGACACTGCATAAAACCGAAGACACCGGGACCAAAGCGAATAGAAAAACTAAATGATCTGACAACAAAGGTAGAAAAAAGTATTTTATTCAGAATTTATTAATTGGAATATGTCAGATTTTGGAAATGTGCATCTGTGGTATTTTGTATGTAAGTTTCAATTTTTCTAGTATTGCTGCATGCTGAGTCTGACTTCTTGAGGTAACTTTCCAGTTCAGTATTTTGCCTTCATATCTGTTGTGTCATGTGTTTTTCATGTGTGATCAAGGTGCAGTATCCTGTTAGTGTGTAGTATATTTGCAGCCCTTTTTGTTTTGCTTTTTTTCACGAGGTAGTATATTGGTATTTTAGAGCCTGGTGTAATTACAGTTCTGCCTTTCCACGCATAAGGTTGTAGCTTGTCCTGTCCTTGGATTTACTGCTGTTATGGTTTGGTAAGGTTATGAGTGTGTTTTTGCACAAGTTTGTGTATAGTGTTTTGCAGTGGAGAGATTGTGTGTCTGCACCTCTGACCCCCCGGGGTTATGAGAATTGGAACTACTAATTGTAGTGGACTTGAACTGAATAATTTCTGGTGAGGGGAGACTGGGCAGACTGGATGGACCATGCAGGTCTTTTTCTGCCGTCATTTACTATGTTACTATGTTACTAAGAGGGGGGTTTTCATGATAGCATTGTGCTTATTATTTCAATCAGTTTTTCTGTACAAATTTAGCTTCATTTGTCTTTATTTGAAATTTCATAAATAAAAAATGTTCTAAAAATTTAATAATCAATGGGATGGAGCGGGGGTGGGGGCGGGGCTAGGATGGGGCCCCACCAAATTGGTCTGCATAGGGCCCTGCACTTGCTAAGACTGGCCCTGCTCATCTCTCCCTACATTCCATCCCGGGAACTCCGTTCACTGGGTAAATCTCTCTTATCTGCACCCTTCTCCTCCACCGCTAACTCCAGACTCCGTTCCTTTTATCTTGCTGCACCATATGCCTGGAATAGACTTCCTGAGCCGGTACGTCAAGCGCCATCTCTGGCCATCTTCAAATCTAAGGTAAAAGCCCACCTTTTTGATGCTGCTTTTAACTCCTAACCCTTATTCACTTGTTCAGAACCCTTATTTTATCATCCTCACCTTAATATTCCCTTATCTCTTGTTTGTCCTGTTTGTCTGTCCTAATTAGATTGTAAGCTCTGTCGAGCAGGGACTGTCTCTTCATGTTCAAGTGTACAGCGCTGCGTACGTCTAGTAGCGCTATAGAAATGAAAAGTAGTAGTAGTAGTACTGCATCAATAAAGAATCCCCTCTCTATGCTGATAGCCCCAGTTGCCTGCAGCAGATTGGAGTAGATTCTGCAGCATAGTTATGCAATTATGTGGGCCTTTTGGAAAGGCGTGTTAGCATTTTTAGCACACTAAAAATAAGCATGCGCTAAACACTAGAGATGCCCGTATATTCCTATGGGCGTCTCTAGCATTTAGCGTGTGCTAAAAACACTACTGTGCATTTGTAAAAGACCCGCTATGTGACACATTTGCATATCTTTGAATTATTCTGTATAGAAAACAATTTATTTAAAATAGTAAAGTAAACTTTAAGAAATGGTTTCCCAGCCATGCTTTGTGTCTGAACAATTGATTTTGTTCTTTTGTAAGTTTAATAGGGGGATGAAATGTGGAAGCTAGGAGAGAGGGTGAGGAGTGGGAAGGACAGAACATTAGCCATTGAAGAGAAGAGGGAAGAGAATCGGAGAGAGAGGTGAAAGGAAGGAAGATTAGGATGGAGGAAAACAAGAACAAAAGATCATGAAGGAGAGAGAGAGAGAAGTGGAAGAGGTGAGGAAGTTCTGGCCAGATCTTGAAAGGGTACAGAGCAAGGAGAAAAAGATATTTTAGAATACTGAGGGGAGAGGAAATTCTTGGAGCTTGGTTGGGGGGGGGGGGGGGGGGTTACCGGGGAAAGAGAGGGAGGTGTCAGCCGTGCTCCCACTCACACTACACTTGAGCTTTAACCCCTTCCCTCCTTTCTCCATCCCCATGCAAGTGTAACCTGATGGAAGCTACACAAGGTACCCACACATCCAATATCCCTTCCCTTCTGCCATACAAACCAGCATTGGATCAGCTTGCTCTTTGGTTACTATACATCACCAAATAGTAGTAGTAGTAGTACGTGGCAATCCTTCAAAATGGGGTCTAGAAAATAATCATCCCATTG
This sequence comes from Microcaecilia unicolor, assembly GCF_901765095.1. NCBI lineage: Eukaryota > Metazoa > Chordata > Amphibia > Gymnophiona > Siphonopidae > Microcaecilia > Microcaecilia unicolor. Next base: position 289,768,961 of record NC_044033.1, read on the forward strand.
TCGTCATGTCTAGCCCAGTCCTATGCCACCTCCTCTTCTTTGCTTGTTGCTTTGAAGGGAAAGGTGGCCTAGTGGTTAGGGTGGTGGACTTTGGTCCTGAGGAACTGAGTTCAATTCCCACTTCAGACACAGGCAGCTCCTTGTGACTCTGGGCAAGTCACTTAACCCTCCATTGCCCCATGTAAGCCACATTGAGCCTGCCATGAGTGGGAAAGCGCAGGGTACAAAAATAAAATAAATGCAGGAGCAGGAGAGAGAAAGACCCCGAAAAAGCTTTCTTTCCCCTTGGAGGCAGGGCCCAGGGAATTTTGCTCCCTCTGCCCCCCCTCTCAGTGGCCCTGGAGTATGTTTGCAGTACTCAACTGGTGCATCGACATGACCACGTGGTTAACACAGCAGCATTTACTACCTCCTAAATAGGAGGCGGTAAGTGCTCCCATGTTAATATTTTTGCTAGTAGAACAGTGGGAAGTGGATCAGGCTCTTCAAAATTCTTAATGACACAAGTTTTATTGATAGAAGACTCAACACAGTATTGTGTTTTGGCCAAGGCCCTGCCTGCACTTTTGGCGCCATTTGCGGCGTCTTTTAAAGATTTTACGTTACCAGTGTTCTGCTTCAATAGGCGAGTTTCCACCCATTTTGAAAGCACCAATTACCTTAGGCTGCGTTTTCTCTTTTTTTAAGACCACTTGTTTTCAATGCCAATTGGCAAATTTACCATTGGATGGCTTCACTTGCCTGATAATATAGAAAGACTCCTGAGGCAGGCTCCTGGCTAATGGGCCAGCACAGGGCCCGCATAAAAGAAAAAAAAAGCCCTTTTTTTTAGGACATACTAAAAATGGGTTTAGCCATGAGATAGTCCTAGGATGTGCTAAGCCCATTTCTTAGCATATCTTAGTAAAAAGGTCCCAAAGTTAGGAGCATAAACCCTTTAGAGACAAGGCCCTAAATTTTCATTCCATATCATCAAGCTGATCAATCCATAGACTGGTGGGTTGTGTCCATCTACCAGCAGGTGGAGATAGAGAGCAAACTTTTGCCTCCCTATATGTGGTCATGTGCTGCCGGAAACTCCCCAGTATGTTCTCTATCTCAGCAGGTGGTGGTCACACACAGCAGCAGCTCTGGCTAGGCCTCCAAGCCTAATCCTTAGGTTTTGTTGAGGCCTGGGGTTGAGGGCTCTTTTGAGCAAGTGCAAACCTGGTGGTGCCAGGTCCCTCCTTTTCTCCCCCCTCCCGCTGGCTCCGTTTAAAAAAAAAAAAAAATTTTAAACGTCTTTAAAGGCGTTTAATTCGACGTTTCTTTAAACGTTCATTGCAGCTACTCACTGGGACACCAGTTCGTTACAGCTCGGAGCGGCAAGCAGGTAATTTTACCTTTTTATAGCGGGCAGGGGGTTCCCCGATTCTTCTCCTCGTGGCATATGGCGTCGGAGGGCGTGGGCGCAAAGGGTCGCTCCCCGGATCGCTGGAGCGCTTCTAGAGGGGATGCGGGGGTTTTACAACCTGATTCGCCCTTGATGGGTGACAGTTTAGTGACCGATGAATGTCCCGGTCGTTCCTCCGGCGTGGCGGTTTTTTCCCGCCATAAACGCCCATCCCCCGCTCCTCGCCTCCGCCATCTTGGCCGGCCACGCGGCTCGGACGGCTTCTTCGTGGGCTGCCCTTGAGGTTGGAGACATTAATGCCATGAACGCCCTTAATTTGGGCGACGGCACAAGCGGCTAAAGTTAAGCGCCGTTCTTCCCGCGCGGCTCCTTCGCGGAGTTTCGCGCCGGACGCCATTTTGGATGCGCAGCATGTCTCTCCCCCGCTATTGCGAGCGCCGGTTGAGAGTGCGTCTAGGGCTGTTGCCCAGGCTGCGGAAGTGCACAGTCTGGGGGGTTTCTCCCCCGAGTTTGTTTTGCTGCTGCATCAGGCTTTCCTCATGCAAAACGCTGCCCCTGCTCCCTCTTCTGATAAAGAGGTTGAGGTTCCCAGAGGTAAACGCCCTCGGGTTGATTTCCAGGCCTTGGAGGACTTTGTCTCCTCCGATGTAGATGAGGGCAGCGTGTCTGAGGTCTCCCAACGGTCCTTTGCGGATTCCTTGGAGGAGATAGATCCCCGCTCGGATGGAGCGGATGACCCCTCTGCAGCGCGGCTTTTTAGCCCAGAGGATTTGCCCAACCTGTTTTTACAGGCCATGGACACTTTGAAGATTTCCTCTTCGGAGGACGTCTCTCCCTCAGCCCCTGTTGGCTCTGCCATTATGCTGGGGACGAAGCGCCCGCCTAGATCCTTCCACGTGCATGATGCCATGCACACCTTAATTGCGGCTCAATGGGATGTCCCGGAAACGAGCCTTAAAGTGGCTAGGGCTATGTCCCGCCTCTATCCTTTGGCTGTGAGTGAACGTGAGGCCTATCTGTGGCCTACCGTGGATTCTTTAATCACTGCGGTGACTAAGAAATCGGCGTTGCCGGTGGAAGGTGGCACGGCCCTAAAGGACGCCCAAGACAGAAGATTGGAGGCGGCCTTAAGGTCGTCCTTTGAGGCAGCTGCTTTAAGTTTGCAGGCCTCAGTTTGCGGCTCCTATGTGGCCAGGGCGTGCCTGACTATGGTGCAGCGGGCTTCCCCCTCGGATCTTTCCTTGAGGGCTGATTGGCCGGCCCTGGAATCGGGCTTAGTCTATTTGGCAGACTTGCTGTATGATGTCTTGAGAGCCTCAGCTAAAGGCATGGCTCAGACAGTCTCTGCGCGGCGGTGGCTTTGGCTGAAACATTGGTCTGCTGACCACGCCTCTAAATCCCGCCTGGCTAGATTGCCTTTTAAAGGCAAGCTGCTCTTTGGGGTCGAGCTGGACAAAATCGTGACCGATCTCGGCACGTCTAAGGGCAAGAAATTACCAGAGGTCAGGGCTCGGGCTAGTACTCGTCCCGGTACCTCCAGAGGACGGTTGCTGGAAGCCCGTCGGTACCCGCGCCCGGGCAAGTCGGGTTCCTCTGCCCCCTCTTCCTTCAAGAGGAATTTCTCCCCCAAGCAGCATTCCTTTCGCAGAGACCGCCGTCCCGGAGGTGCTCCCTCCGGTCCTCCCCCAGGGTCTCGTACCCAATGACGGGGCCTTGGTCCACGTCCCAGTGCAGATTGGAGGACGGCTGTCCTCGTTTCTGGGCGAGTGGACCACTATAACTTCAGACGCGTGGGTGCTGGAAGTCATCAGAGACGGCTACAAGCTAGAGTTCTGCCAACCCTTAAGAGACGGGTTTGTACTCTCTCCCTGCAAGTCTCCGGTCAAGCTGTGGCAGTGCAGCAGACCTTGGACAACCTGATCCGCCTGGGTGCGGTCGTTCCGGTGCCAAAAAAATCAGATTGGCAAGGGACGTTACTCCATTTACTTTGTGGTTCCAAAGAAAGGAGGTTCTGTCCGGCCTATCCTCGACCTCAAAGGGGTCAATCGGGCCTGGAAAGTGAGGCACTTTCGCATGGAGACTCTCCGCTCTGTTATAGCGGCAGTGAAGGCAGGAGAGTTCTTGGCTTCCTTGGACATCAAGGAAGCGTACCTGCACATTCCCATCTGGCCTCCTCTCCAACGCTTTCTGCGTTTTACAGTCCTGAGACGACACTTCCAGTTCAGAGCCCTCCCTTTCGGGTTGGCTACTGCTCCGCGGACCTTTTCCAAAGTAATGGGGGTCATAGCGGCCTTCCTGCTAAAGGAAGGAGTACAAGTCCATCCTTATCTGGACGACTGGTTGATCCGAGCCCCCTCTTATGCAGAGTGCGGCAAAGCTATGGACCGGGTAGTTGCTCTTGTGAGCTCCCTGGGATGGATCATCAACTGGAAGAAGAGCCAGCTGCGCCCGACTCAGTCCCTGGAGTATCTGGGAGTTCGATTCGACACCCAAGTGGGCAGAGTGTTCCTGCCAGACAATTGGATTGTCAAACTTCAGGCTCAGGTGGACTAGTTCCTAGTAGCCTCTCCTATTCGGGCTTGGGACTACGTGCAGCTGTTGGGCTCTATGACGGCCACGATGGAAGTAGTGCCCTGGGCCAGGGCTCATATGAGACCACTACAGCTATCTCTGCTGCTGCGCTGGACTCCGATGTCGGAGGATTATGCTGTGCGCCTTCCCGTGGACCCAGCAGTGCGCAAGGCGCTGAGCTGGTGGACGCAGACAGACAAGTTGTCTGCAGGATTGCCTCTGGTGACCCCGGAGTGGATTGTCGTCACGACAGACGCCTCTTTGATGGGCTGGGGAGCCCACTGCTTGGGAAGGACAGCGCAGGGGCTCTAGTCTCCTGCAGAGGCAAGTGGTCTATCAACCTCCTGGAACTCAGAGCCATTCGGTTGGTGTTATTGGAGTTCATCCCGGTACTGGTGTTGTAGCCTGTACGGGTCCTGTCGGACAATGCCACGGCTGTGGCCTATATCAACCGCCAGGGAGGTACCAAGAGCGCCCCTCTAGCCAAGGAGGCTATGAGTCTTTGCCAGTGGGCGGAAGCGAACCTGGAGCAGCTTTCAGCGGCCCACATTGCCGGAGTCATGAATGTCAAGGCGGACTTTCTCAGTCGCCATACCTTGGAGCCCGGAGAGTGGCAACTATCTGCTCAGGCGTTCTTGGACATCACGAAGCGCTGGGGCCAGCCGAGCCTAGATCTGATGGCGTCATCGGCCAATTGCCAAGTGCCGCGCTTTTTCAGCAGAGGACGGGACCCTCGATCCCTGGGAGTAGATGCTCTTCTCCAACAGTGGCCGACACAAGAGCTCCTCTATGTGTTCCCGCCCTGGCCCATGTTGGGCAGGGTGCTAGACCGGGTGGCAAAGCATCCCGGCAGGGTAATCCTGGTGGGTCCGGATTGGCCCAGACGTCCCTGGTATGCGGACTTGATCAGGCTCTCAGTCGACGATCCTCTGCGGCTGTCAGTGGAGCAGGGCCTGTTACATCAGGGTCCCGTGGGGATGGAGGATCCCTCTCCCTTTGGTCTTACGGCCTGGCTATTGAGCGGCAGCGTCTGAGGAAGAAGGGCTTCTCAGACAAGGTCATCGCCACTATGCTGAGAGCGAGGAAGCGCTCTACTTCTACTGCTTACGCCAGGGTTTGGCGTATCTTTGCAGGCTCACTTTCTCCCTTCACTGCTCCAATTTCTTCAGTGTTGGCGTTCCTGCAAGAAGGTCTGGAGAAAGGCCTGTCGCTCAGTTCCCTTAAAGTCCAGGTAGCGGCTCTGGCTTGCTTCAGGGGCCGCCTGAAGGGTGCTTCCCTGGCTTCGCAGCCAGATGTGGTGCGCTTTCTCAAGGGAGTTAATCACCTGCGCCCTCCTCTGCACTCAGTGGTGCCTGCGTGGAATCTCAACCTGGTGCTAAGAGCATTGCAGAAGCCGCCTTTTGAACCCTTGTCGAGGGCATCTCTGAAAGACCTGACGTTGAAAGCAGTCTTTTTGGTGGCTATCACTTCAGCCAGAAGAGTTTCCGAGCTCCAGGCGCTCTCATGTCGAGAGCCTTTTCTGCAGTTCACTGAGGCAGGAGTGACTATTCGCACAGTGCCTTCCTTCCTGCCCAAGATTGTTTCTCGCTTCCATGTGAATCAGCAGCTCTGTCTCCCTTCCTTTCGTAGGGAGGACTACCCAGAGGAGTACTCTGCTCTTAAATATCTGGATGTGAGACGAGTCATCTTCAGATACTTGGAAGTGACCAATGATTTCCGGAAATCGGATCATCTGTTTGTCCTGTTTGCAGGTCCTCGTAAGGGTCTGCAGGCTGCTAAGCCTACAGTGGCAAGATGGGTCAAGGAAGCCATTGCAGCGGCTTATGTGGCCGCGGGGAAGGTGCCGCCTATCCAGCTGAAGGCTCACTCCACGAGAGCTCAGGCGGCCTCGATGGCAGAGGCCGGATCCGTCTCCTTGGAAGAGATATGCAAGGCGGCAACTTGGGCTTCGGCTCATACATTCTCCAAGCATTACAGTTTGACTGTGGCTGCACGGGCGGAGGCCCGGTTTGGAGCTTCAGTGTTGAGGTCAGGGATTTCAATGTCCCGCCCTGGGTGAGTACTGCTTCGGTACATCCCACCAGTCTATGGATTGATCAGCTTGATGATATGGAAGGTAAAATTATGTATAATCATACCTGATAATTTTCTTTCCATTAATCATAGCTGATCAATCCATAGCCCCTCCCAGATATCTGTTCTGTTTTTATTCTGGTTACATTTCAGGTTCAAGTTTAGTCTTCAGTTATTTCAGAAAGACTTCGTGTTCAAGTTCTTTCACTTGGATTCTTCAAGAGTTGAGACGAGTTTGTGTTACAGTGAGCTGCTGCATTCCTCTCCCCTCCGTTTTATGGGGCTGGATTGAGACATAAATTCTGCCGGCACTCCCTCCCGCTTCGTGCGGCTGTAGGGCAGCTTTGTACCCCTCCCGCTTCGGCGGTGTTAGGGTCAGTCAGCTCCTCCCGCGGTTGCGGTTGCAGGATAAGCCAGATCCCCCCGCATCGGCGGGTGTGGTGTCCCTCCCCCGCTCCGCGGGGATGAGCTGGACGGATTCCCCTCCCCCACTTGTGTGGGGATGAGCTGGGTTAATTCCCCTCCCCCGTTTCGGCGGTGGTGAGCTGGGCAGAGTGTCCCTTCGTGGGTGTAATTCTCTAAATGCTGAGTCCTGCGGATGGAGCTTTGATATCGACATACTGAGGAGTTTCCGGCAGCACATGACCACATATAGGGAGGCAAAAGTTTGCTCTCTATCTCCACCTGCTGGTAGATGGACACAACCCACCAGTCTATGGATTGATCAGCTATGATTAATGGAAAGAAAATTATCAGGTATGATTATACATAATTTTACCTTATACTGCCTAACTTGCATTGCATGTGTTCTTTTCAGCCTCCACCAACCTGAGCAATTTTCAAACACAAAGCAGCCACATAGTTTCAAGACTTTGTTATACAGATAAAATATTCATTAGAAAGCCCTGCTACAAGCACCTCTGCACCTTCAGTCACTCTACAAAGCAGTTTGCACATGTATTCTTTTTGGCCTACACCAACCTGAGCAATTTTCAAACACAAAGCAGTCACATAGTTTCAAGACTGTGTTGTTATACATAGTAACATAGTAGACGCCGGCAGAAAAAGACCTGCACGGTCCATCCAGTCTGCCCAACAAGACAGCTCATGTGTACTACTTTTTGTGTATACACTACTTTGATTTGTACCTATGCTCTTCAGGGCACAGACCGTATAAGTCTGCCCAGCACTATCCCCGCCTCCCAACCACCAGCCCCGCCTCCCAACCACCGGCTCTGGCACAGACCGTATAAGTCTGCCCAGCACTATCCCCGCCTCCCACCACCGGCTCTGGCACAGACCGTATAAGTCTGCCCAGCACTATCCCTGTCTCCCACCACCGGCTCTGGCACAGACCGTATAAGTCTGCCCAGCACTATCCCCGCCTCCCGCCACCGGCTCTGGCACAGCACTATCCCTGCCTCCCAACCTCCAGTCCCGCCTCCCACCACTGGCTCTGGCACAGACCGTATAAGTCTGCCCCGCACTATCCCCGCCTCCCAACCTCCAGCCCTGCCTCCCACTACAAGCCCTGCTCCAAGCACCTATGCACATTCAGTTGCTCTGGGCTCCTTTTACAAAGCAGCACTACTGATTAGCATGTGCTGAATGCAAAGAAGCCCATGGCAATTGAATGGGCTTCTTTGCATTCAGCGCACCACTAATTGGTAGCGTTGTTTTGTAAAAGAAGCCCTCTGTTTTCCCTCTCAGCAGTCACCACCTCCAAAGAATCCCCTGAGGGTTTGCTGAATTGGTTAGCAAACTCCCTTTCATCATGATCCTTTCTGCTGAAGATCACTGGCTCCCAAGAATATATGCAACCTGGAGTCAGTCCGCACATGATACAGCTGTTAAAAATCAGCAAAGTTAAAAGCACCCTTATTTATTTATTTCTAACACTTGTACCCCACATTTTCCCACCTATTTGCAGGCTCAATGTGGCTTACTTAGTACCGTAGAGGCGATCGCCAATATCGGTATGAACAATTACAAAGTGAAGTTGTGGTCAAGTTCGTGCATGACAGTCAGATTTAGGAATCATAAGGAGGAAGAGGTAATTTATGTCCAATTGAGTTTTGGTTTTGTTGTGTTGCAGAATTGAGGCATTTAAGTTGGGTTGTTTGGGTATGCCTTTTTGAACAGGTAAGTTTTTAGTAGTTTCCGGAGGTTTATGTGGTGGTAATGTTTTCACGGCATTTGGTAGTGCGTTCCATAATTGTGTGCTTATATAGGAGAAGCCAGATGCATAGGTTGCAGTGGCGTTCCTAGGGGGGCTGACACCCGGGGCGGATCGCCGATGCGCCCCGCCCCCCGGGTGCAGCGCCCCCCCGGAACAGCGCGACGCCCCCCCCCCAGCGAAAGAACCCCCGATCCCCCGGTGAAAGAACCCCCCAGGTGCACGCCACTGGGGGGGGTGCCACGCGCCTGCCGGCTCTTCGTTTTCATGCTCCCTCTGTCCCGGAGCAGGAAGTAACCTGTTCCGGGGCAAAGGGAGCATGAAAACGAAGAGCCGACAGGCGCGCAGCACCCCCCCCAGCGGCGTGCACCCGGGGCGGACCGCCCCCACCGCCCCCCCCCCCCCTTGGTATGCCACTGATAGGTGGATTTGTATTTGAGTCCTTTGCAGCTTGGGTAGTGGAGATTTAGGTATGTTCGTGTTGATCTTGTTGTATTTCTGATTGGGAGGTCTATGAGGTCTGACATGTATCCCGGGCTTCAGCATTGATGATTTTGTGAACGAGGGCATGGATTTTGAACGCAATACGTTCTTTGATTGGGAGCCAGTGTAGTTTTTCTCGTAGAGGTTTTGTGCTTTCGAATCTTGATTTTCCATACACGAGTCTGGCTGCCGTGTTTTGGGCAATTTGGAGTTTCTTTATGATTTGTTCTTTGCATCCCGCATAGATTCCACTGCAGTAGTCTAGGTGGCTTAGTACCATTGATTGTACCAATTTGCGAAATGTTTCTCTCGGGAAGAATGGTTTCACTCTTCTGAGTTTCCACATAGAGTGGAACATTTTCTTTGTTGTGGCTTTCGCTTGGCTTTCAAGTGTGAGATTATGATCAATTATAATTCAGAGTATTTTCAGGCTATCTGAGATTTAAGTATGTTCGTGTTGATCTTGTTGTATTTCTGATTGGGAGGTCTATGAGGTCTGACATGTATCCCGGGCTTCAGCATTGATGATTTTGTGAACGAGGGCATGGATTTTGAACGCAATACGTTCTTTGATTGGGAGCCAGTGTAGTTTTTCTCTTAGAGGTTTTGTGCTTTCGAATCTTGATTTTCCATACACGAGTCTGGCTGCCGTGTTTTGGGCAGTTTGGAGTTTCTTTATGATTTGTTCTTTGCATCCCGCATAGATTCCACTGCAGTAGTCTAGGTGGCTTAGTACCATTGATTGTACCAATTTGCGAAATGTTTCTCTCGGGAAGAATGGTTTCACTCTTCTGAGTTTCCACATAGAGTGGAACATTTTCTTTGTTGTGGCTTTCACTTGGCTTTCAAGTGTGAGATTATGATCAATTATAACTCAGAGTATTTTCAGGCTATCTGAGATAGGGAGGGTGTAGTCTGGGGTGGTTATGTTGGAGAGTATGTTCGTGTTATATTGGGATGAGAGGATTAGACAGTGTGTTTTTTCGGTGTTTAGTTTTAGTTGAAATCCGTTCGCCCACGAGTTCATGATGTTCAAGCTGAGTGTGATTTCTTTGGTGATTTCTGTTAGGTCATGTCTGTAAGGGATGTATAGTTCGACATCTTCGGCCAAGCCCTCGGAAGAATAGAGGGCTTCTTGGAGTTGCCAAACACCTTCTACAAGTTAGTCTCCCACATGTTGCAAGCGGCGTGGAATACCCTGAATGGGGGTTCTCTGGGGGGGGGGGGGGGTCCAAGACGTTGGACAGATTGTATTCTTTCTCTTCAGAGGAGATGGATAAGTATTGAAATTACTCCATGGACAGCACAAACGGACTCTACATACTACCTCTCAGATTGGGACAAAAGATGCAAAAACACACTAGACGAAATAGCACTTACATACAAGAACATCACATAGGCAAAATTCAATACCATGGTACAACGAAGAACTAAAAATAAACCTAAAAACACAATCCAGGAAGCTTGAACGAGCATGGAAAAAATTAAAAGATGAACAATCACTCAACGCATGGAAACAAACTAAAAGAAAATACATAAGTACATAAGTATTGCCATACTGGGAAAGACCAAAGGTCCATCGAGCCCAGCATCCTGTTTCCAACAGTGGCCAATCCAGGTCACAAATACCCGGCAAGATCCCCAAAATGTACAAAACATTTTATACTGCTTATCCCAGAAATAGTGGATTTTCCCCAAGTCCATTTAATAACGGTCTATGGACTTTTCCTTTAGGAAGCTGTCCATACCTTTTTTAAACTCTGCTAAACTAACTACCTTTACCACATTCTCTGGCAACGAATTCCAGAGTTTAATTACACGTTGAGTGAAGAAAAATGTTCTCCAATTTGTTTTAAATTTACATTGTAGCTTCATCGCATGCCCCCTAGTCCTAGTATTTTTGGAAAGCGTGAACAGACACTTCACATCTACCCATTCAACTCCACTGCAACAAGACAAACCAAAAGGTCATATTACAGAACCAAAATAGGACCTGACCACAAAGACACGAAAAAACTATACCAACTCGTGAACAAACTACTAAGACACCACCGTGGTCACCATATCTAACACCCCATCTGCAGACGCACTTGCCAAATACTTCAACGAAAAAATTGTAAATATACGCAACACACTACCTCAGAACATCACCGACTTCGATAACTTCTTTGAGTGTAGGGACCCAATCCCTGGTGAATACCCAGTGGACAGACTCTGGACAACCTTCACTCCCCTTACCACTGAAACAGTCAACCAAGCGATTAATAGGTTCTTTTACACATCCCAAGCAAGCAAACTCCCAAACTTATAGCATACACAAATGGTGCACTTAAGACACCCTCTCCTGAACCTCACAGCAAGGACAAAACCTGCCCTCAGAAAAGGTATATGAAAAACAGTGTAAACAGTTCAGAAACTGTCCGGCTTAACCTATTCCCTCTTCTCTTTGTATACTGTTTGTTGATGTTTATTTTTATTTGGATTTTGCTCAAACCTTTTACAGTAGTAGCTCAAGGTGAGTTACATTCAGGTCCACTGAGTATTTCCCTGTCCCTGGAGTCTCACAATCTAAGTTTGTACCTGAGGCAATAGAAGGTTAATTGACTTGCCCAAGATCATAAGGAGCAGCAGTGGGACTTGAACTGGGCACCTCTGGATGTCAAGATTTTTAGTGTTACACCCTCCCCACTCACCTCTCTCCTTCATCACAGTGTTTAACCAGATAATGGAGCTACATTGACCAATAGTTACCTCCATGTGTTCTGGCCTTTGACAGTGTTACCAAAAGAAAAGAACTGAGCCATGGAGGGACCTGCAGCAACTAGTGGCAGAAAAAGTATAATGACACTGAATAGATTAATCCAGTGGTTTCCAAACTGGAACGAGACCTTGCATGGGGTCACATCATCAGTGGATGGGGCCACCGAAACAGGGCTCTTGCTCTTCTATCTGGACCTGCACTATCACCTCTGTTCAGTAGTGGCAGTCAGCATGAAGGCCCTGCCCTCTCTCATACTGGTTCCTGTTAGAACCCATGCACTGCACACTAATTTTCCGTGTCCTCTGCTGATAGCTGCTCTTTTTACCACCTCCGCTCATGTTGGCATCATACTTTGGATATGTAGGGGGAAGAGGAAGTGGATAAGGGAGGAGAGGAGACTGTAGGTCTGCTATTTTCATCATCATCTGGGGTCATGTGAATTTTTAAATGTTAAAATAGGGTCATATTGGATAACAGCTTGGAAGGCACTGAACTAATTTAAGAAAGACTTGGAAATGCATTCGTACAGCACGTGAGGAAATTGGGCTGGAATCTTTGTTTTCTTTGGCTGTGGGCACATTGCAGACTTTTACTGCAGTACAGGAATGGAGGGAGTCCCTCCTTAGCTTTGACTTCTCCCTCCATAACATAGCAGGATGACTGTGTACCTGGCAGAGATTTATCATAAGCTGTTTGTTTTCAACAGAATTGCCCACACAAGCTCTGTATCCTAAGGAACAGACTGAGCCGTCCTGCTTTTATTCCCAGTGCCTCTATGGCAGTGGTGTTCATTAATATTTAAGCTGGGGCCACTTTGGATTCTAATGAGCTGAAGGAGAGCCGCCAAATATCTTTCCATGCGTGGCCATGAGACTGCGGACCAATGTATGTCAATGACATCCATCCCCACCAAACCACCTTCAGACTTCATTGGGGATATTCTCAAGGTTGTGAGCATTTTCAAATGCAGTTGCCTTTGTCTGTTAAGATTCAAGAAATGCCTTGTCCTTCAAGCATGTGGCTCTTTCCCCCCCCCCCCCCCCGTCCACTTTCCCCTTTCTGTCCTGAGCCAGGGTAGAGAGGCATAATAGCAGACCCCCCCCCCCCCCAGAAAGACAACGGGAGCCACCTTAGAAGTCTCTGTGGGTTGCCATTGGCCCCTGGGTCTTTCATTGAAGAACACTGCTATATGGAATTGGAGGTCCTGGCCTCCATAGGGAAACTTAGATACAATGGTGTGGTATCTGTGTTAGTCCACTTTTAAAGTAATAAATAGAAATAAAACAACAACATAAAAAAAGAGAAAATAAGATGATACCTCTTTTATTGGACTAACAATACATTGTTGACTAGCTTTTCAAGCCAATACCTTTTTCTCCAGATCAGAATTGAGTGAAAGATGACATGTTTCCAGATGACACAAGCAATCTAGATACCTGGTAGGATATATCTCCCCATAATAATCATTATTAAAATTCTGTTTTTGGCGGGTGGGAGGAGGCAAATAGGGCAGCTGTTAGCAACCCACTGGGAAAGGGACTCTGAAGCCCACCTACAGGACATGCCTCCAGTGTGAGTCAATCATTGGACCGTCTTTGGCATGGGAGCTCAGGGCAATTGCCCCAGATTGCCACCCCCTAATGCCCACCCTATTTACAGATTTTGCGTACATATTCTGGAGACCTCAACAAAACCTGGTCATGCACATTCAGTAGTATTTTATTTCTTGTTGTTATTCAACAATCAGTATTACTGTATATTGCTTTACAAAATCCAAATTATACATTAAATAAAACTCAATTTTCCCATTATTCATTATAATAGTATTACCATTACACAATTAGTACAAAAAATAATAAAGTGATGAACCAGATCAATTTATCCACAGGCTTGATTTTACACTCTGCCTCAACTGAGAATAAGAGACTTCCAGACAAAGTTCTAATGGTAACAAATTCCACAGCAACGATGTCTGCTATGAAAAAACAGCACACTGCGTCTCTTCTAGACAAATTGTAACCATAGACGTAGCTGCAAGCAAATTCTGCTGAGAAGAACACAAACATCTCGCAGGGTGGTATGGGATAAGCAAATCTGTCAAATATTGTGATCTAAAATCAGAATTTTAAACTTAATCCTCGGGGGGAGAGGGCAATTTCTCCAAATGGGTTAGTTTTCTGCATACTATGACAGGAATGAAACTCACTCCTAAGCCAGGGTATGTGGCATATGATCTCAGTCTCTCAAATGTACTACTAATGCTTACCATAGTACTTGCATTGTGCCAAAGGGAGCTTCACACTGGAGTTCATAAGATGTAACGTGTAGGCAACTTATCCAGGCGTGCTTGACCTGATGTACATTCTTATGAATTTTTTTCCAATTATCTTTTTCACTGATCTATAACTGATTCTTATCCATGGGTGCCATATTCTTTCTTTCTGTTTTATTTTTTGCTTTTACACTTTCAGAGCACATATTGGCGTTTTATATAGGCATCGTTTGCTTATTAATGTGATGTAGTTCTTATTTACTTGCACACTTTTAAGTTTTAGATGCATGCTTTTTAAGTTTTCTCTTTTGAGTGCTTAATTTGACAGTTACTTGTAGATTTGGCCCTTGTATGTTTTGTTTTTTATGCCTTCAGCCAAGGGTGTATCTGAGGTTCGGCGGTAGGGGGGGGGCAGGGGCTAGAGTGAGGGGGCACATTATAGCCCCCCCAGCCACCGCCCCCCCTACTGCCGTCAACCCTCCCCCCTACCGCCGTTAACCCTCCCCCGCCTACCGCCGTCAACCCTTTCCCCGCACGTCCATTTTTGGCAAAAATTTTAAAAAGGCAATTTTTACAGGTGAGCTGAAAAATGATTCTGTGGACGCCCAAAACACGCATCTACACTACCACAAGCCATTTTTCAGTGCGCCTTTGTAAAAGGGCCCCTTATCGCTGATAATTATATCTTCCTACACTTGGTGCGTCATGCTCTTGTTTTTTTTATATTTGAAAGTTGTATTGCTTGTGTGCGTTGCTCTTTATAGAAGTGTTCTGCAATCCAGTGGCGCATTTAATTGACAGTAAGCTCTTCTTTAGCCTTTTATTATTTGTGTTTCAATTTCTTTATTTGTGTTATGATTCATTCGCTGAACAAAATCTTTAAAATGGCATTTTTGGCTGGATTCTATGTATGGCTCCTGAAAATAAGCCTAAGCGTATTCTGTAAAGTACGCCTACATTTTATAGAATAGGCTTAAGATTTGGTGCAGTATACAGAATAACGCCATTTATGTCATGTTTTACTTGGCATAAATCCCAACACCTAAATTAGGCATAGAGCAAGTGGAGGAGTGGTCTAGTGGTTAAAGCACTGGTCTTGCAATCCAGAGGTGGCCAGTTCAAATCCCACTACTGCTCCTTGTGATCTTGGGCAAACCTCAGGTACAAACTTAAATTGTGAGCCCTCCTGGGACAGAGAAATATCTACTGTACCTGAATGTAACTCACCTTGAGCTACTACTGAAAAAGGTGTGAGCAAAAATCTAAATAAATATTCTATAACAACACACATAGATTTTAGAAATGGTCAACTATGTGACTTAGAATTCAGGTGCACCACATTACAGAATACGCTTAGTGAGTTGTGCACGTAAATCTTATTTATTTATTTGTAACATTTGTATCCCACATATTCCCACCTATTTGCAGGCTCAATGTGACTTATGTGGAGGGGCATAATCGAACGTCGCCGGCGATCTATTGTGGCGGCGGTGCTACAGTTGGCCGGAACCATATTATCGAAAAAGATGTCCGGCCATTTTTTTCCAATAATACGGTTTAGCCCGGCCAAATGGCGTGGATTTCGCTGGGTTTGAGATGGCCGGGTTTGTTTTTCAGCGATAATGGAAAAAAATACCAGCGATCTCCAACCCGGCGAAATCCAAGCCATTTGGTCATGGGAGGAGCCAGCATTTGTAGTGCACTGGTCCCCCTGACATGCCAGGACACCAACTGGGCACCCTAGACATGTGGGTACAGTGGGTTTTGGAGGGCTCCCATTACCAGCACAAGTGTTACAGGTAGGGGGGGGGGGGGGATGGGTCTGGGTCTGCCTGCCTTAAGTGCACTGCGGTACCCTCTAAAAGTGCTCCAGGGACAGGACTTGTTGCTGCTGTTTATGCTTGCCACACCAGTTGACACCTGAACACTAATCTCTTTGAAAAAGTCCTTTATTTGAATAAGCACGTTTATTCACAGTTAACTGCAGATCAGAGGTTGTGCCCCACTGGCAAAGAGTCTTCCTGGTACTGAGATTAGCAGTAGGTCAGAGCTGGCAGAATGGTGTACAATGCCCTCTTTCAGCCACATTCAAGGTAAGAACTAAGTTCTCTAACGTGGCTAACACATGAAGAGGATCTAAAACTGGCTTACAAACATGGCCACTACCTCATGGACTAACGGAAGTAAAACAGGGCACACTCTGACCCAGTTAGCAGGGGGAAAAGCACCATGTGAGTACAGCCCAGTACCCTACACCCACCACAGTGCATTGCTGATGTGACTCTGCAGTGCACCTAACAGAAAAGGTGTCACACTCACCCGAGAGCCACATCACAACCAGGGAAAGGCTGTCGGAGGATAGAACACATTCTGCCGTCATGGAGGTGGGTACAGCATTTGAGGCTGGCATACAGGCTGGCAAAAAAGGTTTTTAATTTTATTTTTTTAGTGTGGGAGGGGGTTGGTGACCACTGGGGGAGTATGGGGAGGTCATCCCCCATTCCCTCCGGTGGTCATCTGGTCAGTTGGGGCACCTTTTTGAGGCTTGGTCGTGAAAATAAAAGGACCAAGTAAACCCGGCGAAATACTGCTTATCATCGGGTTTTTTTTCCCATTATCGGCGAAAGCCGGCCATCTGGTAGCCACGCCCACACCCGCCCATGTCCCGCCTTCGCTTAGCCGGCGACATGCCCCTTTGAACTTTTGCCGGCGAGGCGACGGGAAAGCGGTGATGCTGTCAAAAACGCAACTTTCAATTATACCGATTTTGCCGCTTTTCCGAGATCGATGGCCATCTCCCGATTTGTGTCTGGAAATGACCAGCGATCACTTTCGATTATAAGCTGGATAGTAACGTAAAGGTGTTTGCCAATTCCGGTATAAACAGTTACACAGTGATGTTATGGTAGAATAAGGTTCATGTGGAACAAATATATTAGGGAATCATATAGAGGAAGAGTTAAGTTACGTTCTTTACATTCTTTGGTTTCGTAGTGTTGCAGGGTTCTGGTATTTAAATAGGGTCGGTAGCGTATGCCTTTTTGAACAGGTAAGTTTTTAGTGATTTCCGGAAGTTTAGGTGGTTATAAGTTGTTTTCACGGCTTTTGGTAATGCGTTCCATAGTTTTGTGCTTATGTAGGAAAAGCTGGATGCGTAAATTGATTTGTATTTGAGTCTACTACTACTACTACTACTATTTAACATTTCTAAAGCACTACTAGGGTTACGCAGCGCTGTACAATTTAACATGGAAGGACAGTCCCTGCTCAAAGAGCTTACAATCTAAAAGACAGGTGTACGATCTAAGCTTACAATCTAGAAGACAGGTGTACAATCAAGAGATAATCTAAACAATCTAAAGATAAGTGTGCAGTCAACGGACAAGTGTAGAGTCCGTCTGATAGGGCATACTATATATCACGAAAGGTTAGGTGCCGAAAGCAGCCTTGAATAGGTGAGTTTTAAGCAGAGATTTGAAGTTGGGTAGGGAGGGGGCTTGGCGTATGGGTTGAGGAAGATTGTTCCAAGCATAGGGTGAGGCAAGGCAGAATGAGCGGAGCCTGGAGTTGGCAGTGGTGGAGAAGGGAACTGAAAGGAGGGATTTGTCCTGTGAGCGGATGTTACGGGCGGGAACATAGGGGGAGATGAGGGTAGAGAGGTAGTGGGGAGCCGCTGACCGGGTGCATTTGTAGGTAAGGAGGAGAATCTTGAATTGTATGCGGTATCTGATCGGAAGCCAGTGAAGTGACTTGAGGAGAGGGGTGATATGAGCATATCGGTTCTGGCGGAATATAAGACGCGCGGCAGCGTTCTGAACGGATTGAAGGGGGGATAGATGGCTAAGTGGGAGGCCGGTGAGGAGCAAGTTGCAGTAGTCAAGGCGGGAGGTAATGAGAGCGTGGACGAGAGTTTGTGTGGTGTGCTCAGATAGAAAAGTGCGAATTTTGCTGATGTTGAGGAGGAAAAAGCGACAAGTCTTGGCAGTCTGTTGGATATGCGCAGAGAAGGAGAGGGAGGAATCGAAGATGACTCCGAGGTTGCGGGCAGATGGGACAGGGTGGATGAGGGTGTTGTCAACTGAGATAGAGAGAGGAGGAAAAGGAGAGGTGGGTTTAGGTGGAAAGACGAGGAGCTCGGTTTTGGACATGTTCAGCTTCAGGTGGCGGTTGGACATCCAGGCAGCAATGTCGGATAAGCAGGCCGACACCTTGGCCTGGGTCTCAGCGGTGATGTCTGGTGTAGAGAGATATAGCTGGGTGTCGTCAGCATAAAGATGATATTGAAATCCATGAGATGAGATCAGTGATCCTAGGGAGGAGGTGTAGATGGAGAAGAGAAGGGGTCCAAGGACAGATCCCTGGGGAACTCCAACAGAAAGTGTGATGGGAGTGGAGGAAGATCCATGAGAGTGTACACTGAAGGTGCGGCGGGAGGAGGAGAACCAGGAAAGGACAGAGCCTTGGAACCCAAAAGAGGACAGTGTGGCAAGAAGTAAATCATGATTAACAGTGTCAAACGCAGCAGATAGATCGAGGAGGATGAGGATGGAATAGTGGCCACTGGATTTGGCGAGGAGCAGGTCATTGCAGACTTTAGAGAGTGCTGTTTCTGTCGAGTGTAGAGGGCAAAAACCAGATTGAAGTGGATCTAGGATGGCATGAGAGGAGAAAAAGTCAAGGCAGCGACTGTGAACGGCGCTCAAGTAATTTGGAGAGGAAGGGGAGGAGAGAGATGGGGCAGTAGTTGGAGGGGCAGGTAGGGTCAAGTGATGGTTTTTTTTAGGAGAGGTGTGACTACGGCGTGCTTGAAGGTGTCAGGGACAGTTGCAGTGGAGAGAGAAAGGTTAAGGATGCGACAGATGGAGGGGGTGACAGTATGGGAGATGGTGTTAAGTAGGTTGGTGGGGATGGGATCGGAGGAACAGGTGGTGCATTTCGAGGAGGAAAGAAGGCGGGAGGTTTCATCCTCGGTGATCTCAGGAAAGGAGGAGAAGGAGGCCATGGTTGGTTGGGTATTGGATAGGGCTACAGGCTGAAGAGGAGGTGGTGACTTGGAAGTGAACTCAAGGTTGATCTTTTGTACCTTGTCGCAGAAGTAGTCAGCCAGTGATTGAGGAGAGAGAGAAGGGGTAGTGGGAGCGGGGGGCACTTTGAGGAGGGAGTTAAGGGTGGTGAAGAGACGACAAGGGTTGGAGCTGAGAGAGTTGGTCAATTGTGTGTAATAGTCTTGTTTTGCAAGGAATAGGGAGGACTGGAAGGAGGATAGCATGAATTTGTAATGAAGGAAGTCTGAGTGGGTACGAGATTTCCTCCAGAGGCGTTCAGCGGATCGGGTGCAGGAGCGAAGGTAATGGATGCAAGGGGTCAGCCAGGGCTGGGGATTAGTGCGCTTCGTGGGACGGGAGGTGGATGGAGCGAGGGTGTCCAGAGCAGAGGGCGGCATTGTAGGCGGAGACCGCTTCGTCTACAGTCTCAGAGGACATGATGGAAGGGAGGAGATTAGAGATACTAGAGGATAAAGTGGGGGGGGGGGGGGGGGGGGGTCAATAGCCTGGAGATTCCTGGAGGTGGTGCAGCTTGGGTAGTGGAGGTTTAGATATGTTCGTGTTGATCTGGTTGTATTTCTGATTGGTAGGTCGATGAGATCTGTCATGTATCCCGGGGCCTCGCCATAGATAATCTTATGAAACAGGGTGCAGATTTTGAAAGCAATATGCTCTTTGATTGGGAGCCAGTGCAATTTTTCACGGAGGGGCTTGGCGCTTTCGAATTGCGTTTTTCCAAATATAAGCCTGGCTGCCGTGTTTTGAGCGGTCTGAAGTTTTTTTAATGAGTTGTTGTTTGCATCCTGCATAAATTCCATTGCAGTAATCTAGGTGGCTTAGTACCATTGATTGTATCAGGTTCCGAAATGTTTCCCTCGGGAAGAATGGTTTCACGCGTTTGAGTTTCCACATTGAGTGGAACATTTTCTTAGTTGTGGATTTCACGGGTTCTCTAGTATTAGGTTGCGGTTGATTGTAATGCAAATTAGTGTAATGCCAATTAGTGTTGATAATTGTTTAAAATCCAATTAATAGTGCTGATTAGCTAACCAATTAAAGTTACACCTATTGCTATTAAATACATTTCGATTTCCATGCAGAAATTAAGGTGCCATATATAGAATCCCGGGGTTTATGTATATTGTCTTTTTAGAGCTATTGGCATTTTTTGGAATTCAACAAGACCAGTTTTACTCAGTATGTGGTCTCTTACAGTTTGGATCATGCAGTTTCCCTCTGCACCGTCTTCACTTTGAGGCTCATTTTCAAAAGAGAAAAATGTCCAAAAAGTGGCATAAACCGGCAGATGAACATTTTTCTCGCAGAAATGTCCAAATCACTATTTTCAAAACAAATTTTTAGATATTTTTCTATGCTGTTTGTCTGCAGTGCATCCAATTTCATAAGAGGGCATCAATAGAAATCTACACTCCTCTACATAAGAGGGCATGACGGGGCGTGTTGGAGGTGGGATTTTGGCGTTCCTAACACTTGGACATTTTTCTGCTATAATGGAACAATGCAAATACATCCCAGGCTAACAACTTAGCCACATAAAATTGCCCTAAATGACTAGATGACCTCTGGAGGAATAAAGGAATGACACCTCCTTACTCCCCCAGTGGTCACTGACCCCCTCCCACCCCCCAAATATGTGAAAGAAACACTACATACTAGCCTTTATGACAGCTTCAGATGTTATGGCCAGTCCTATTAGAGCAGAAAGCAGGGCCCTGGAGTATCTTAGTGGTTGCTGCAGTGCACTGTGGAGAAGGGGACCCAGGCCCATAATCCACTCTAACTGTTACACTCAACCTACTGTACCCAAATATATAAGTGACACCTGCAGTCATAAGGGCTATTGTAGTGGTGTGCAGATGAATACAGTAAGTTTTTGGAGGGCTTGCCATATAATATAAGGGGTAATGGTGAGGTGTGTACCTAGGACTTTTTATGTGAAGTCCATTATAGTGCCCCCTAGGGTGCCCCACTGCTCTGCTGAGATGTCTATTTGGCCAGTCTACTAAGAATGCTGGTTCCTCCTACACCCCAATGACTTAAATTTAGGTGTTTTTCACTTGGACCTTTTTTTTTTTTTTTGGAAGATGGTCCAAAAAGATAGACACACTAAGCACAAAATCTAGAAAACATCTAGGAAATGGCCATTTTCAAAGAAAAAAAAAGACCTTTTCAGGTTCAAAAGTGGCCATCTTCGCTACTGGATTTTTTGATGTTTTCCGCAAAACATCCAAAGTTGGATTTGAATGTCATATCAAAAATGCCCCTCTGTGTTATCTTCATTACCTGATTTCTTCATGGCATGTTTAATACCTTCTTGCATGTTTCCATCATGCCTTTATACAATGCCATTATTTTCACTTTATATTTAATGATATACACACATTCACATTATAATTTGGGTCATTAGTAGAGCACCAGTCCATATTGCCTCAACTATTTATATTGTTTATTATGCACAGTATTTATCCCGGGTCAGTTGTTTATATTTCTTTACATTTTTAACACTTCCCACACTTGAGCACTCCTATTATCCTGCAGAATTAAGTGTAAAGTTTCATTTTCTAGGCTAGTGATTTTCAGTTTGATGCAGTTGGAAACTTGATTTGATATGTCTAGGTTGTGTGTGTATTTGATGCTTTGACTTTGATAAAGAAATTGTGATCTTCAGGTATGTGAATGATTATTTTTAGTTTGTTACCTTCATTCACCTTTACAATTTTACTATTAAGCAAATGGATTTTACATAGTTGAACATGTTTATTTTTATATGATTTTATTTGTTACTCTATATGTAGGCGAATCTAATAAAATACAATATGCAGGGTATAAAAATTAGGCAGAAGGGGGGAAGAGACCTCAGACAGGTGACAAACAGCAACATTGCTGAAATACCTCATAGAGGGTCACTACTTTCTTTAATCAGTGGTCATAACACCCACCTCCTCCCTTTGTTTAAAAACTATTTTTCTTGAAAAAAACATATTTCCACACAAAGAAAGTAGAATTAGATTGTGAGCCTTCCAGGGACAGGGAAATACCCAGTGTACCTGAATATAACTTACCCTGAGCTACTACTGAAAAGATGTGAGCAAAATATAAATAATTTGGATTTGTGTACAGATCTGGCTGCACACAATTCTATCAAGATCTGCACCCCCATGTCCAAAATTGGGTGCCTGAATACATGCTAAGTAGTATTCGACACAGAGAACTCAGCTCACACACCCTTTACAGAATAGCACTCAGCATGAATTTCTCCTGGTGCCAACTTTTCAATGCCATTTACTTAATCCAGCCCATAACATGCATCTTACCGCATGGCCAATTCTTTTATCGGCCTTTTTACCCGCTACAGTAAAAAAACGGCCCCCACTGCTAATGCAAGGCCCCTTTTGCCACAGCTTAGTAAAAGGGCCCTTAAACAAATTGCCTTGACTGTGAGACATTAATCTTATTTTAATCTAACAACTACAGATAGATTATTTCCTTTAATATTGTAGCCACAAAGAGCAAATTTGAGACTGGGTGATAATTTGCTGCCAAGAAAGCATTCAAGTTTTCCCTTTTTCAATAGGATTTGATAATAGCCTCCTTCAGAGGTACAGGGGCAGTGCCTTGTGACAGGCTAGCATTAACAGTGGAGCTTAACATAGTTGCCAAGCCTAACTTTGGGTCCTTATCAAATTTAGGGCCCAGTTTACTAAGCACTGTAGGCACACTAACATTTTTATCTCACACTAGCAGTCAATAAAGAAAATAAGATGATACCTTTTTTATTGTACTAACTTAATACATTTTTTGATTAGCTTTCGAAGGTAGCCCTTCTTCGTCAGATCAGAAATAATCAAATTTTGATAAGTAACAGCATATATAAGTGAAACATCAAAGTATTTCAGTGATGGTCTGAAAGGATGAGGAAGGGGTGGGCTAGGTGAGAAACAGAGAGGGCTGAGAGGATGGGGGACAGGGAGATATGCATGGTGATCAGAGGGTGACAAAGCAGTGAAATTTCATGGTTTTTAATGGGCTAGAAAACCCAGATCTTTGTTAAGTCCTATCTGGTGGGTGTCAAAATATTTGTGAAGTGCTGTTCCACAGAGGCAACATCCTGGTTGGCACTGGCATTTTTCACATGATGTCTATGCAAATTAAATCTCTTCTTCAGCATCTGGCTTGTTTCTCCAGTATAGCATCCTTCGTCACATTTTTTACACTGGATGACATATACTACATTGGAAGATGAGCATGTGAAGGATTCCTTTATGCTGAATATTTTTCCTTTGTGAATGACTGTGGGGTCTTGTGAAATGTTTTGGCATAGTTTGTAGCTGGATTTATTGTCATTCTCTTATGGGTCTCTGTTGAGAGCTTGCTTCTCATTAGCTTGTGTTTTAAATTGGGTGGCTGTCGGAAGGCCAGCACTGGTGGGGATGGGAATATCTCTCTCAGTAATTCATCCTCCTGGAGTAATGGCTGCAGATCGCTTATGATTTTCCTCAGTTTTTCCAGCTCTGGGTTGTATGTCAGTATAAGGGGGGTTCTGTCTGTGGCTTTCTTTTCTTTGTATTGTAGCAGATTTTCCCTGGGTGTTTTGAGGGAGGAGGCAATATTTTTGGAGATTATTTTGGGGTTGTAGCCTTTCTGTTTGAAGGATGCAGTCAGGATTTTGAGGTGCCTATCTCTGTCCCCTAGGTCAGAGCAGATACGGTGGTATCTTGTGGCCTGGCTATGAATAATGGATTTTTTTGTATGTGAAGGGTGGAAGCTGGAGTTATGGAAGTAGCTGCATTTGTCTGTGGGTTTCCTATATATAAGTGCATAAGTACATAAGTAATTCCATACTGGGAAAAGACCAAAGGTCCATCGAGCCCAGCATCCTGTCCACAACAGCAGCCAATCCAGGTCAAGGGCACCTGGCAAGCTACCCAAACGTACAAACATTTTATACAAGTTATTCCCAAAATTGTGGATTTTTCCAAGTCCATTTAGTAGCGGTCTATGGACTTGTCCTTTAGAAAACCGTCCAACCCCTTTTTTAACTCTGCCAAGCTAACTGCCTTCACTACGTTCTCCGGCAACAAATTCCAGAGTTTAATTATGCATTGGGTGAAGAAAAATTTTCTCCAATTTGTTTTAAATTTACTATACTGTAGATTCATCGTATGCTCCCTAGTCCTAGTATTTTTGGAAAGTGTGAACAGACGCTTCACATCACCTGTTCCACTCCACTCATTATTTTATATACCTATATCATGTCTCCCCTCAGCTGTCTCTTCTCCAAGCTGAATAGCCCTAGCCTCCTTAATCTTTCTTCATAGGGAAGTCATCCCATCCCCACTATCATTTTTGTCGCCCTTCGCTGCACCTTTTCCAGTTCTATTATATCTTTCTTGAGATGCGGCGACCAGAATTGAACACAATACTCAAGGTGCGGTCGCACCATGGCATTATAACATCCTCACATCTGTTCTCCATACCTTTACTAATAATACCCAACATTCTATTCGCTTTCCTAGCCGCAGCAGCACACTGAGCAGAAGGTTTCAGTGTATTATCAACGATGACACCCAGATCCCTTTCTTGGTCCGTAACTCCTAACGTGGAACCTTGCATGATGTAGCTATAATTCGGGTTCTTTTTTCCCACATGCATCACCTTGCACTTGTTCACAATAAACGTCATCTGCCATTTAGCCGCCCAGTCTCCCAGTCTTGTAAGGTCCTTCTGTAATTTTTCACAATCCTCTCGCGAGTTAACGACTTTGAATAACTTTGTGTCATCAGCAAATTTAATTACCTCGCTGGTTACTCCCATCTCTAAATCATTTATAAATATATTAAAAAGCAGTGAGTGAACCCTGAGGAACCCCACTAACTACCTTCTCCATTGTGAATACTGCCCATTTAACCCCACTCTCTGTTTCCTATCCTTCAACCAGTTTTAATCCACAATAGGACATTCCTCCTATCCCCATGACCCTCTAATTTCCTCTGTAGCCTTTCATGAGGTACCTTATCAAACGCCTTTGAAAATCCAGATACACAATATCAACCGGCTCCCCTTTGTCCACATGTTGTTTACTTCCTTCAAAGAACTGAAGTAAATTGGTCAGGCAAGATTTCCCCACACTAAGCCATGCTGACTTGGTCCTCAGTAATCCATGTCCTTGGATGCGCTCTGTAATTTTGTTTGTAATAATACGCCTCTACCATTTTCCCCGGCACCGACGTCAGACTCACCGGTCTATAATTTCCCGGATCTCCCCTGGAACCTTTTTTAAAAATCGGCGTTACAATTGGTCACCCCTCCAATCTTCCGGTACCACACCCTGTTTACCACGTTCCTGTTTAACTTAGTATTAGAACCTCTCTTAATTGCAATAAAAGAAAAACTGACATTACCGGTATATCATACAAAAGTAAAACAGTACAATTATCAGCATATGTGCTGATATTCTTATTATATCACCCATCCATCCTATTCCATACCGGCATTACTCTCACTCATTAATAACTTCTCAGCTGTCTCAGGTTGCAAAATCAATCAATCCAAATCTGAAGTCCTTCCACTCAACATTCTCATGTCAAAAGACTTGATTGATCCCTTCAAACTATCCTGGTCTAATAAATCAATTAGATATCTTGATATCGATCTCTACTCCTCAATACATGATACTATCAAATTTAACTCTAATAACATATTGACCTTTCTCAAAAATCTTCTTTTATCATGGCATCCCTTAAATATTTCTTGGTGGGGAAGAATTGAAACAATCAAAATGATGGTAATGCCTAAAATCAATTACATACTCAGCATGATACCTGTATTATTTCATTCATCATTTAACAAACAAATAGACACACTCCTAACATCTTTCCTATGGAAATCTAAACAATCCAGAATTTCATTAAAAAAACTTAAAGCCCCAAAAGAAAAATTTGGTATCCTTTTTCCAAACTTTATGCTTTATCACAAAGCCTTTATAGCTCAGCAGGGATGTCAATGGTTTTCTACTATACAAACTATTCTTGTCTTCCATCTATAAAAAACACAACACGCTAATACAAACTTGGGAGAATGACATACATATATTAGTTCCTGAACACAACTAAAGATAAACTATGGTTCTCTCTCATCAAACCATTACCATCTGCTAACCATATTACAATCAATCTATTCCTTTACCATAGATCTGTGGACACCGAGGAAACTACACTCTGCACGTCTAACCCCACACACCTATGCTGGCATGGTAATGGAACATGTGAAACATTACCTGCCAATGTTATTTGATTGCCCTCATATTCAAAAATTTTGGAAAGCAATATGGACCATCATTAGTAAAATATTTGATTCAGATATTCCACTAACTTCCTCATTTAATAATTTTGAAATCCTGTTCTCCAGAATTCACCGTTCTCTCCCAATAATTACAAATTGTTTGACATATTAGTTACTACAGCACAACGTATGATTCTAAATAATTGGAAAACCTCTTCAATGTTAAATGAACATTTCTGGTGGCAATCTGTTCTAATGTACCAGAAGCTAGAATTGGCTTCCGCCACTTTCACAGGATCAATAATTAAACAAATACTGAATGGTCTCCAATTGCTTCCTATCTTGATTCCATTACAAACGAAACTACATAAATGATAACAACTACTTATCTTAGAATTATTATTATAACTATAATTGTATAATTCCTTGGCACACTATAATCTATTATATATCTCCATAATGCATCTTTTTATTTCTTTTGGTTAATGTTATGTACTATTTACTATTTACATTGTACTAAAACCAATAAAAAAATCTTGAAAAAAAACAGGATAAATTGCATATCACTAACAGAAGCTCCTCAAGCTCATTTTTCAGTTTTATCAGTACTCTAGGATATATACCGTCCGGTCCAGGAGATTTGCTACTCTTCAGTTTGCTGAACTGTCCCATTACGTCCTCCAGTTTTACTGGATGTTTGTATGTAGCCATTGCTGATTGAAACTGTGGTATCCAAAAATTTGACTTTTCTGTGAAGTAGTCAATTTTTAATCTGATTGTATGATGGTATATATTGAAAGAACTGTGAAATTGTTTTAGAGTTTCTTCCCCCTCAGTCCAAATCATTTTTATTTATTTATTGCATTTGTATCCCACATTTTCCCAACTATTTGCAGGCTCAATGTGGCTTACAAAAACCTGTTATGGCATCGCCATTCCAGGAGACAAATACAGTTGGTGTTACACCAGGATCATGGACGAGGAAAAAGGATCTAAACAAAGTTATAGAAAGATAACTATCAGAATAGGGTGTTGTGTTGTGGTGTAGTGTAATGGTTAAGATATGGATTCTCATTGTAGGCCTTGTTGAAGAGAGAGGTTTTCAGAGATTTGCGAAAGTTAGTTATTTCATTAATCGTTTTCAACTCAGTTGGTAGTGCATTCCATAGCTGCGTGCTCATGTAGGAGAAGCTAGTCGCATGTGTCATCAATATACCGGTAGTATTTTAGGGGTGTGGTCTGATATGTATTCAGAAATGTCTCTTCCAGTTCAGCCATAAAGAGGTTAGCATATTGAGGTGTTGCCCTGGTGCCTATCGCAGTACCCATGATTTGTAGGTAGATATAATTGGTAAAGCGGAAATAGTTATGAGTTAGAATACATTTGATTAATTTTGTAATAGTTTCTGGTGAGTATTGATGGTCCAGTGTGGATGTTTTTAAGAGCTTCTCACATGCCGTTATGCCATCCGGATGGGGAATGTTGTCGTGACCAGAAGGGTACCCGGTGGTAATTGCTTGATATTTTTCAATTTATTCAGAAAGTCTGTGGTGTCTTGAATGAAGCTGTTTGTCTTGTGCACTAGAGGTTTCAGAATCCCCTCTATAAGTCCAGATATGTCCTCCATGAGTGTGCCAATACCCGATATGATTGGTCTGCCAGGGTATCTCACACTAAAAATTAGCACGCACTAATGCTAGAGACACCCATATATTCCTATGGGCGTCCCTAGCGTTAGTGCACGCTAAAAACACTAGCGTGCCTTAGTAAACAGGGCCCTTAGGTATCATGAGATTAATATCAACTTGATAGTTGGTAAAATCTTAGGGGCCCTTTTACTAAGCTGCTATAAATGGAGATGCGCTCAGGTGTCCTGCAGTAACTTAAAGATCTCAATATGAATATTTTAGAAGAAAGGTGGAAAAGGGGAGATATGGTAGAGACATTTAAATATCTATGCGT
The DNA here is from genome assembly GCF_901765095.1 of Microcaecilia unicolor. NCBI lineage: Eukaryota > Metazoa > Chordata > Amphibia > Gymnophiona > Siphonopidae > Microcaecilia > Microcaecilia unicolor. The sequence goes on from NC_044033.1 coordinate 289,797,000, forward strand.
CATAAATGCATAGGAGGTGAGTCTCTTTCATCTGAAAGGAAGCTCTGGAATCAAGGGGCATAGGATGAAGGTGAAAGGGGACAGACTCAGAAGTAACCTGAGGAAATACTTTTTCACGAAAAGGGAGGTGAATTTGTCGAACAACCTCCTGGTGGAAATAGTGGAGATAAAAACAGTATCTGAATTAAAGAAAGCTTGGGACAAGTACATGGGATCTCTAAGGGAGTGATAGGGAGAATAGATAGCATGAGTAGGCAGATTGGATAGGCCATATGGTCTTTATCTGCCTACATTTTTCCATGTTTCTATGTAATTTGGAAATATGCACGTGATAAAAGTATTTTAAATATTTTTTGAGGGGGTGTGTCATGGGCAGAGAATGGGCATTCCTGCGCTAAGCAGCTAGCGCATCTATATTAGCACACACTAACTGTTTAGCACAGGAATACCTTATGAGCCCTTACCACCTATAAAATGGATGGTAGTAAGTGCTCATGTGTTAATTTTTTAAAAGGCCACGTGCTGATGGCAATATTAGCACATGGCCGTTAAGACAAAATAGAAAATTGGCCATTTTATAAAAATGGCCTTAGTGTGCAGAACAGGGCATAGCCAGACACCCAATTTTGGGTGGGCTTGAGCTCCAATTGGGTGGGCACCCAGGCATTTCCCCCCTCCCTCCAGGTGATCTAGCATCTCTTAACTTCATTCCCCCACCCTGGTACCTTTTCAATTCTTCAGTGCTGGGTCAGCAGCGAGCAGCAACTTGTAATGGCTGCTCACACCGGACCCTGAGCCTATCATCTGATGCAACTTCCTGGTCCCACAAACAAAAAGTTCCATCAGAGGGAAGACTCAGGGCTGGTGTGAACAGCTGGTATGAGTTGCTGCTTGCTGACGGCCCAGCACTGAAGGTTTTACAAGGTACCAGGGGGTTGGAGAGTGAAGTTAAGAGGCGCCGGGAGTCTTCAGCTGGTGGGTTTGGGGATCCCACAAGTAGGGTTACCATATGGCTCCAGAAAAAGGAGGACGGATTGAGCCAGCCGGGTTTTACTTCCATTGCTTTGAAAGCAATGGAAGTAAAACCCGGCTGGCTCAATTACTTCCATTGAAAGCAACTGCTTTCCATTAAAAGCAATGGAAGTAAAACCCGGCTGGCTCAATCCGTCCTCCTTTTTCTGGAGCCATATGGTAACCCTACCCACAAGCCACAAACCAGCTGTGCCACTGCTGGGTGGGCCTCTGCCCTTGCCACTGGCACAGGAAAGACTTGCATAATGGTGCACTAAGGCCAATTTTTATTGCAGCTTAGTAAAAGGATCCTTTAGTTCAGAAGCGGAGCCAGGTTGAGCCAGGCTGACGGTGCGGGGGGAGCGGACTTCCGCCGGCGCACATTTTCAGTGTAACATGACGAGAAAAAATAGGCGCCGGCAGAACTCCGTTTAGGGGAGTGGCCGCTCCCCTGGTGCCCCACCTAGCTACGCCACTGCTTTAGTTAACCCAACCAATGAAACAGAAGAGGCCCAGATTTAAACACAACCAGCTTGCTAGAGTGCCAAATTTTGAAGGCACCAATTACCTATTCTAAACACGGGTATGATTTTGCTTGCTTTAGGAAAGTGCTTTATGATCTATGGGGGGGACAAACCTCTTCTCTAACCGTTCTCCAGTCCTTCCTTTGGATGCCAACATATTAAATCCCATCCTGGAGTTAGAAGTTGTGCAAATACTACCCAAAGAGCAAGTGATTGAGTCATTATCCACCACAGAATCCCTATTATCAGCAGACAAATCAGTATGGTTATCGACATCACAGATGCATGTGGGAAATTCTCATTTACTGCTGTGTACCTTATCTACAAAGAGCTTGGCAAAAACATCTGGGGACAAATGTACCAGTGCTCGAATAATCAGGAGACTTCTTAATTTAAATAAACAATTCAAACGGTTTTCAGCCTTTGTTTCCCAAAGTGAAAGCAGTCATTTCAGGCCAATAGTTCCCACTTTATTTGTCCTACTGGAGTGTGAACAATACAGACTGCCCTTAACAGACCTAGACTTAAAAAAAAAAATGTGAGAAAACATTTTGCAAACTGTTACATTAAAAAAAAACTTAGCAGAGTTAGACTTGCTGTGAGTGAGAGCTGGTTGCCACAGTAACAGGAAATAGTAGGGTTTGGGGGAAGAACTACTTCCTGCCTGCACAGGAAGTTCCTTGTCTAATGCCTCCAAGCAAAAGAAAACAAACACTGCTTCCATTACACAAACAAAGCCCTCCAAGGAGGGAAGAGAGGAATTCCTGAGAGATAAGGGCACCTAAATCTGAACAAATTCAAGGGCGAAACAGCTTCTGGCCTACAGGAAATAGATTAAATACAGCAGAACCCCCTCTGAACCTTGTAAAAGTCCCTCTTCCTGTTTCCCTTTGTCTTGCCATTCCACTCTGTACAGGAAAGCCTGAAGTCTTGTGATTCTATCGTGTCCTTTATGAAAATGACCCTTTCAAAACTTAGTCCCATGAAGTGAACACATTCCCACAAAATGATTGCTCTAAATATATAAATATATAGAGAACACTCTTTGTTCTGAATCTCTGGCATATTCAGCCAATGGACTGTGCATTTTACAGGCTCCCTGTTCTGTAGAAGTCACAGCTAGGGGGGGTGGGAGTTTCTGCTAGGGACCTATGCATGTTTAACACCAGTCCTGTTCTGTAGTCACTGTCAACACTGGTCAAGACTCTGCTTCCTCCACATGCTGTAACATCTATGTTTAATAAACGCCTGAGATCTCTCCATAAAAAAGCCTCACAGTGCACATTAACCATATACGTAAAATGATTTTGATTTATTTATAACACTTAGATGTAAGATGAAATGTCATGCTTATAAATAGTTGAAAGATTGCCACAATCACCCAGAGCAATGGCACAAGGCTCAACTTAATATAATCATGTACTTGAGAAATTCGCTGTTCTAGAATTTAATTTCACAGTCCGAAAAACTGTCCAAACTGTATTCCATTGTCACAGCTATATTGTATTAAAGTGCAATTTCAAATTAATGTATTTATTTGGAAAAAAAAAGTTTCAGTGCTCTTTAATACATGAAAGAAGGGTTCCAACATGGTTCATATTTCACAAGCTGCTTCCTCAGGGAACCCATTGGAAGTGTAGGGGTCCTTTTACTAAGCTGCGGTAAGCACTACAAAGAGGCACGCTCCAGCATCCCGCTGTAGTTTTGGGACTGGTGTGAGCTACCCACGCACTAAAAAGTATAGCTTATTTTTAGGGATGGGGGGGAGAGTAGGCGTGTTCTATGCTAATTGGTTAATGCAGCTGCATTGCTGCTCGTTAACCGATTAACAAGTGGTTAGCACGTGAGACCTACATAATAGGTGGTGGTAAGGGCACATGGCCATTAATAGGAAAAATGGAAAATGGGGTCATTTTACTGTCATGCTAAAAGTTGCCTCCAAAAGGGAAACACCCGTGCTAAGGATAGCGTTGGTCACTTTTTACCACTGCTTAGTAAAAGGGCCCCTTAGTGTGCACCAACAGAATTAGTGCGCACTAACCTCTGGATTCTATATATCGCACCTAGTGCTCCACGCCAAAATCCAAGAGTATTCTACAACAACACGCGCAACTTAATTGGCTTAACAAGCTAGTCAGTGTTGATAACAGCACTTAACAAGCAATAATGAGCACTATTGGCAGTATTAGAATTTACGTACACTATTCGCTAAGGGCCCTGTTTAAAAAGGTGCATTAGCATTTTTAACATGCCTACAATTAGCATGTGCACTAACTGTGTAGGCATGTACACGGTTAACACGTGTACATAGTTAATGTGCGTTAAAAATGCTAACATGCCCTGGTCTTAATAATTCATCTCCTGCTGCCAGGCATGCTGATGAATTGGCAGGACTCATGATCCAAGATGGCCGCAAGCTGATAGGTCGCAGCGACTCAAGCTCCTAAACATGCCGAAACGGAGAGGACGAATAGCGGGCAGGGCTTCCCTGCTAACACCCTCCTTACCTGGTCCGTTGGACCGATATTTGAGATCGCAAGGAGCCCATCGCGAAGGAGGTTTGCTACCAGATGTACGCGCCGGCGAAACGGAGAATTTGGCGCTCTCTGGACTTGAAGTGACTCTAAGCCCCGTTGAACGCACTCCTCCTCCCCAGCCGATTGGCGCCAGTTCCTTCCTCCTGGATTCGACAGGGTCTACTCCCATAGAGGTTAGGGGCCCAGAAGAACGCCGAATCGAAGCCTCCCTTACTACGGAGGTAGGATTGGAGATCAGTTTGCCTGTGGAAACGCTGCAAACCGAGGGGAGAGAAGCTGAGGGGCAAAGCGAAGATACAACCAGCCTGTAAGGTTGATATTACCTAAGAATTTATGATTAAACCTAAAGATGTGACACTTGAAGCTTTGTGGGATTTGGTTTCCAATCTGGACAAGTTTTCCTTAAACAGATTAATGATCTTCACCCTAAAGTAAAATCTTTGGAAAGTAACTTAGGGATACAAGAGCAACAGATTAAAGAATTAAATGGGAAAATTACCAATTTGGATCAGAGACTTGTGAAACTTGAAACTTTACAACCTATTATGGTGAAAGACTTGACAAGCCTTAGAGACAAAATGGAATCTTTTGACAATTATACCAAAATCATAATCTCAGATTTATTATTTCCTCGACTTCAAAATGTAACTCCTACAGATATGCTGAAACGCTATATGCGTGAAAATTTATCAATTCCTGAACAGAATCTGCCACCAATGTCTATGGTGTATTATATTCCTGGGAAAGGAACCTCTTTACCCGAAGCTCCGATTGATGTCTCTCTTTTACTTGAGACTTCTGATACCGAATTGGCAACTGTGGCTACACTAGTGGCCACGGTGGCATTATTACCAGACAAGAACTGGATCTTTCGTTTATTTTTCCGTAATAAAGATAAACCCTTTTTGGGTTTAAAAGTTTTACTTTTTCCTGATGTCTCTAAGGAGACTCGACGACGAAGGAAACAATTCTTGCTCCTTAGGCCTGAGATTTTGCACTTGGGGGGTACCTTCTTTCTAAGATACCCCTGCAAGTGCATAGTAAGGCTTGGGGAGAAAAAATACGTACTTACAGAGCCGTCTCATGTGTCCTCGCTTATAACCTCAGTGAAAATGGAAAAGCGTTAAATATAATTGTGCTCTACTTAACAGCTTTTGTATAATTTCTATTGATAATTTCCTATTTGTCTCCGTATTTTCCTGAAATCTTGGATCATAATTATGGACTTGAGTATAATTTTTCCTTGGTGAAGCTTAACCTTCACTTTCTTTTGTATTTCCTGTTTCATTATTATTATTTTGCAAATTTGTAAATTATTAGATACTTTACCTGAACAAGAAGATTGTCTTGTAATATAATGGAAAATCTTAATAAATATAAAAAAAAAAAAATGCTAACATGCCTATAACACGACTCAGTAAACAGGGCCCTAAGTGTATTTTGTAACGTAGAATGCCTACATTCTACTGCATGCAGCCAAAAAGGGATGTGGGCATTTTGTGGGAGTTCTAAAATGTACATGCAGTGTTATAGAATATGTCCCTCTGCGCTTAAATCTACTCACCGGTATTTACACCAAGTAAAATATTTATTTATTTGTTACATTTATATCCCACATTTTCCCACCTACTTGCAGGCTCAATGTGGCTTACATACTGCCGGAGAGGCATTACAGACTCCGGTGTAAACAAATACAAAGTGATGTTGTGGTAAGATAAAGTTCATGTGGCACAGCCACACTAGGGAATCGTACAGCAGAAGAGTTGTGTTATGTCCATTACGTTCTTTAGTTTTGTTGTGTTGCAAAGATCAGGCATTTATGTTGAATCGGTAGGGTATGCCTTTTTAAACAGGTTAGTTTTTAGTGTTTTCCAGAAGTTTAGGTGATTGTATGTTGTTTTCAAGGCTTTTGGTAATCCGTTCCACAGTTGTGTGCTTATGTAGGAAAAACTGGACGCGTAAGTTGATTTGTATTTGAGTCCTTTGCAGCTTGGGTAGTGCAGATTTAGGTACATTCATGTTGATTTGGATATGTTTCTAGTTGGTAGGTCGATCAAGTCTGTCATGTATCCTGGAGCTTCACCATAGATAATTTTGTGAACCAGAGTGCAGATTTTGAAAGCAATGCGTTCTTTGATTGGGAGCCAGTGTAGTTTTTTGCGAAGGGGCTTTGCACTTTCAAATCGAGTTTTTCCGAAGATAAGCCCAGCTGCCGTGTTTTGAGTGGTCTGAAGTTTCTTTAAGGTTTGTTCTTTGCACCCCGCATAAATTCCATTGCAGTAGTCTACGTGGCTTAGTACCATTGATTGTATCAGGTTGCGAAATGTTCCCCTCGGGAAGAATTGTTTCACGCATTTGAGTTTCCACATTGAATGGAACATTTTCTTTGTTGTGGATGTCACTTGGCTCTCTAGCGTTAGGTTGCGGTCCAATGTAACGCTGAGGATTTTCAGGCTGTCTGAGATAGGGATGGTGTAATCTGGGGTGTTGATAATTGTGGGGTTGTCCGCGCTGTGTTGGGATGAGAGGATAAGACTGTGTGTTTTTTCTTTGTTGAGTTTTAGTTGAAATGCATTTGCCCTTGATCCAGCTAAGTATGTTTCCACCAATTCCGAACTTATCTAGTAATCTTATTAATATATTATGGTTTACCATGTCGAATGCACTAGACATGTCGAATTGGAGGAGGAGGATGTTTTTGCCTATTGCTATTTCCTGCTTAAATTTGGCTAGGAGAGTGAGTATACTGTTTCTGTGCTGTGGAGGGGGCGAACACCTGACTGTGATTTGTGTAATATTGAGAATTTATTTATAAAATCTGTAAGTTGTTTGGCTACCATGCTTTCCATCAGCTTGACTGACAACGGAATGGATGCTACTGGATGGTAGTTACTGATTTCATTTGTTTTCTTCTTGGTGTCTTTTGGCATCAGAGTGAGTAGGATATTGCCATTTTCATAGGCGCCCGGTATAAGAGGCTTAGCCGCAAGCCCCAAGCGTCTCTCTCTCTCTCTCTCATCCCCCCACCCCCCGATGCAGCGTCTATCCCTCTCACTCACTCCCTGTGGTCTCTCTAATTTGATTTAGATCGCCGCCGGTAGCGGCACGCAAACATCGTACTAAAACAGCTGGCTTCGGGGCTGTCTTAGTTAGTATGCTGCCATGCTACCAACGGCGATCTAATCAAATTAGAGGGACTGCAGGGAGGGAGCAAGAGGGATAAATGCTGCATTCGGGGGGGGGGGGGGGAGGAATGAGGGAGAGGGATAGACACTGCATTCGGGAGGGAAAGAGAGAGAGGGATAGATACTGCAATGGGGGGGGGGGGAGAAACAAGGGAGAGGGATAGATGCTGTAACGGGGGGAGGGGAAGAAACAAAGGAAAGGGATAGATGCTGCAATGGAGAGGAAAAAAACAAGGGAGAAGGATAGATGCTGCAACGGGGGGGGGGGGGGGGGGGGATGAGGGAGCAGGATAGGCACTGCAATGGACCTGGGGGTTGGAGCAGACAGGAAGAGGTGCTGGATACAGGAGGGGGAGAGAGAGATACTGGGCCAGGAAGAGGCAAGAGAGACTGCTGGACTGGAGGAGGGGAAGACAATAGACCTGGGAGGGGAGACACTGGAATGGGGAGGGGGCAAGAAAAGAGGAGAGACACTGGATCTGCAGGCATGGGTGTAGTTTGGGGGTGAGGGGGCATTGCCCCCCCAAACGCAGGATCGGCGCAGCGCAACACAGCAGGCAGCTCTCGGATGGTCCCTCCTTCCTGCCCTCAGCTCCCCAACTGACAGCCCTCCTCTGTTCCTTCCCCCCCCCCCCCCCCCCAAGCGTTTAACCCTTTTACTTGCAATCGCAGCAATGACAGTGAAGAAGACAACACAGTGGGCTCGCATCCAGCTTCTTCCTTCCCTCACACAGTGTCCCACCCTCACGGAGATAGGAAATACATCATTGCAGAAGGTGGGACACTGAGTGAGGAAGAAATGCGGCATGTGCTGTAGGCTCTCTGAAGAGGAAAGCGGGCGCCACCAGCAGCATTTCTTCCTTTTCTCTGGGAGGACCCTATCCCTACATCCTTGTTCTTTACAATTTCATTGTAATTCAGCTGTTTCATCTGTTCCAACCAAAGCTGATAAACCCCTGATGCAGGCCGGTGTGGCCGAAACACGATTCGTGTCGGGCTTTTATTGATTTTAATAAAGACATTGTTTGGGAAGACATTACATGAGAGAGGACTCTTTTTTGGATCCACTGTGTGTACCTGGTGTTCTTCATTTCTCCTGTGGAGAGATCACCTTCTGTGGTTGTTTCGTCTGTTTGTGCTGTCCATTCATTGTTGTATATCTGTTGCCAGAATGTTTTCGTGTCTACTTGGCCTCTTGTGCTGTAGGATGTGTGTTCTTGTATTTGGTGTGATCCCTTCTTCCGCCAGTGTAGGGATAAATTTAATTTGATCAGTCCAGGGTGTTTCTGTCCCTTTAATATCTGTTATTATTAGGTTCTGGTCTGTTGAAAGTTTGTGTGAGATAAGATCAAGTTTGTGCCCTTTGACGTGGGTTGCTTGCATTTGTGGCCATTTGAGATCTCGTAGGTGGAGGAATTCCTTACATTCTCGTGCGTTGATTGAGTTTGGGTCTTCTAAGTGAAGGTTGATGTCTCCTAATACTAGTACATTGGAGTTGGTTACACATGTGTTTGAAATGAAGTCCATGAAGTTAGTCTGGCCTTAGTTCCAATTACCTGGAGGTCTGTAAAACAAGACACAATTCAAGTGATCACGTAGGGTTTTATTGTGGATTTTGATTGAGGCAATTTCAAGTTGAGGTGTCATGGACTCTGCAGTGATTTCGGTGGTAAAGTGGGATCGATAGATTAGTGCTATGCCTCTGCCTCTCTTTTCCTTTCTGGTCCAGTGTGTGTTTTTGTATCCTGGAGGGCAGAGGTCTAGGATTATGGAGTCCTTTTGGTCGTGGATCCAGGTTTCATTGATGAAGAGTAGGTCCAGGTTTTCTGCCATGATCCAGTCTGTTAGTATTGCTGTTTTGTTTACTGCAGATCTGGCGTTGATGTAGCCCACTTGGATTGTTTGGAATGGGTCTTCTGTGTCTGGTGTTGTGTGGACTTTTATTAGTTGTCATTTCTTTGTTGAGGTGATTTTGTTTGGACCCTTCTTTGCATTCTGTGGTGGTAGTCCGCATGTTGGTGTTCTTCCTTTGTTGTCAGTTTGATGAGGTGTGGTGTATCTGATCAATCTTTGATGATTGTATAGTATGCGTATAATGTTACTTTCTGCAAGAGGGGTGGTTAGTGTTACGTGGATCAGTGTTAAGGAGTAGATTATTAGGAGTAGTTTGAAGGTATTCATTTTGGTTTCTTTTCGCTGTGGGCTACTAATCGTTGCTTTCCTCTTTTCACTGACTTAAGTTGCTTCCCTCTCTTCACTGACTTAAGAAGAGGGTCTGCCTTTCAAGCTGTTGAGATCAGTATTGGATCAGGTTTCAGTGATAAGATAATGAGCAGAGGAGATGGGAGGGGGAAGAGTAGCTCTGAGTCAGGGTCCTCCCTCAATCAGTCTCTTAGCAACTAATTGCTTCTCACCCTCCTTGCCCAGAGGATCTTCAGGCTCAGATTTCTGGCTTTGATAAGATATTGAGCAGAGGAGATGGGAGGGGGGAGAGTAGCTCTGAGTCAGGGTCCTCCCTCAATCGGTCTCTTAGCAACTAATTGCTTCCCACCCTCCTTGCCCAGAGGATCTTCAGGCTCAGATTTCTGGCTTTGATAAGATATTGAGCAGAGGAAATGGGAGGGGGATAGTAGCTCTGAGTCAGGGTCCTCCCTCAATCAGTCTCTTAGCAACTAATTGCTTCCCACCCTCCTTGCCCAGAGGATTTTCAGGGCTCAGATTTCTGGCTTTGGCTGGAGGAAGAAGAGAGGGGAACTTCAGAGCACCTTCAAGGTAATTAGCACAAAGGTGTGATAGATGCAACACAAAGAACTCAAGTTGGAAGATTCCGTGTCACTCTGATATCCTGCTTCAAAGTTTCTGATCAATTCTGCAACAGTCATTTTAAATTCATTTCATTTCTTAATCCTTCTTATGCTTGCTTAAAAAGTTAAAATCTTCATAGATTTGCCAATACAAAACAGTTTTCCTCCTGACTTCTCTGGCTGCCTTTGATTGCTGACAACCCAGAGGGGAGGGGTTGCTCTTGAGCAGGGAAAGGTGCTTGAAAGACAAAAGGAAGGTACTTGACTTGAATGCTCTTAGGAATGTGGTCAGTGCTGGCACAGTCTCTCAAAGAATCTGTTTTTAAACTTCCACAAATCTTCTGTTTTTTTCATAAGTTTAACTTTTCTGATAAATGCAATTAAACATGGCTTTAAAAGTTTGGTCGTGTGGACAGGCATTCGGCATATTATTTTACAGAATATGCCTAGGTGTATTTTTTTACTGCGTGGATTTTTCAGGCGCCATATATAGGATCTAGCCCTAAATTCTAAGAAGCCTGTTATGATTCTGCTGGTTTGGCAGGGGAAGGGGGTGGACTTCATTCCTGATTGGCTGTCAGGGTTTGTACTGACGTCAGGTGGTAGTACTTTAGCCTGCATGTCTCTGCTTCCCCTGCTTTGGCGTTACATTTCTTTGTGACTAAAAGCCTGTGCAGTTCTCTGCCAGTACGTTGTGCTGTGCTCTGGCTTTGATCTGTGTTTTCCTGTTCAGGGATTCTTTTCCTTCCCCTTTGCTTGCAGTTCTCTGTGGGAAGCCAGCTGCTTGTTTGTTCAGTGGGGGGCTGTGCTCCCGTTCAGCTGCTGGTCCACAGCTTTCTCCCTGGTTGTTTGTTTACTTAAGGATCTCTCTCCCTCCTGTTCCTGCTTGCTGGCTCAGTAAGTTTAACCCCCTGTGTACTGTGGCTCTGCCTCTGTCTTCTGGGTATTCTGTCAGAGGTTTCCTTTCTTTTCTACTGTGTCTTTTCCCTGGTATTTGGTTGGGGCCTAGTTTACTCTTTTGTTTGCTGCTCCTGTCTCTGGCTTGTGGGGTTGGTGTGTTCATTTCTCCCCTCTGCCCTGGGGGGGGTCCCCGGGTCAGGGGGGTCTTTTGGGCTGATGCCTCCACATCCGCCTGTGGTTACAGGGGCCTTCCTGTATTAGTTCCCCTGCCCTGTGCCGGTCCCCTGGGAGGGTGTGGCCCCGCTCTGGTTCTTGGTTTTCCCTGCCCTGTGGCTGGTGTACAGTGCGTGGCTGGCACCTCGGGGTCCTGGGGGGACTCCTGTGTTCCTTTCTCCCGTCCCTGGCTGTGTCTGGGTTCCAGTTCGGCCGTGAGTCCCATACTAGTGGCTCTGAGTGTCTGGGTTCTGGTTCGGCTGCGAGGCCCGTTTGTGTGCCTATTTCCCTTTCTTCCTGAGGTGCTGGGGAAAGGGGTAGGCTAGGGGTTTGGGTAGTTGGGGCGTGCAGTGTGGGGGGGGGGTCGGTCTCCCCCCAGCCTTGGTCTGTGATCTGTGGGCCTCGGCCGGGGCTGAAGTGGTCACGACCAACCCAACGGATTACAGAACGCCAAAGTCATGAGCTTGACCAACCCGCCCCGATGCAGCTGCTCCAGGAACTACATGCTCAACTACAACAAGTATTGGGAGTCATGAACGTGCTGAGTAAACGTGTGGATTCGCTTACCCCTGCTGGTGCTATGGAGGGCCCGTCTTCTCTTACCCTGCCAGGTCCCCTGGCATGTGGCCGAGGTATTCGTGTAGCTCAGCCTCCTTGGTATGAGGGGATAGTAAGACCTGTCAGGGTTTCCTCAATCAGTGCCAAATTGTCTTCGAGTTGCAGGCTCGGGATTTTCCTTCAGATCGGGCGAAGGTAGCGTATATCATCTCCCTACTGGCGGGACCCTCCCTAGCCTGGGCATCTCTATTATGGGAGAAGAGAGATCCCCTACTGCATAACTTTTCAGAGTTTCTGAAGCAATTTCGGCTCATCTTCAAGGAACCCGGGAAGCCCTCTTCGGCGGCAACTCAGCTGTTGAATCTGCAGCAGGGTCGTCTCTCGCTGGGCGAGTATGCCATCCAATTCCGGACCCTCGCCGCAGAGCTGGGTTGGGATAATCCAAGCCTTACGGCGGTATTCTGGCATGGGGTATTGGCCAACATTAAGGACAAACTCACAGGTCGAGAGCTGCCCTCAGCAGTGGCGTAGCCAAGGGTGGGCTTGGGTGGGCCCAGGCCCACCCATTTTGAGCTCAGGCCCACCAGTAGCAGCACACCTATGATGTGGCCAGTAGAGATTCCCAAGCTGAAAACTCCCAACAACTGTCCCTCCTGCATGCCTTATAAATAGCAGATCTTCGCCTGCAGGAAGCAGCGACTGAGTGCTGGGCAGACTTATACGGTCTGTGCCCTGAAGAGCACAGGTACAAATCAAAGTAGGGTATACACAAAAAGTAGCACATATGAGTTCTCTTGTTGGGCAGACTGGATGGACCGTGCAGGTCTTTTTCAGCCTTCCCTCTGATGTATTCCTGCCTATGCGGAAACAGGAAGCTGTATCAGTGGGAAGGATGTGGGGCCTACATGAGTAATTAGATTGTAAGCTCTGTCGAGGAGGCAAGCGTACAGTGCTGCGTATGTCTAGTAGCGCTATAGAAATGATAAGTAGTAGTAGTAGTAGTGTGTATTAGTTGCTGCTCACTGAAAATCTGAAATTTAAAAGGTGTGCACGGGAGGAGGGATATTTGAGAAACCATATGGTATACAGGCGAGAGGAGAGACCAAATCACCTATGGGATGGGGTGGAGTTCTTTTGCCCACCCATCTTGGGCCAGGCCCACCCAAAATTGGGTGTCTGGCTACTCCTCTGCCCTACTGACCTGTTCCAGAGTGAACATCCCTGATACCTGTAAATTCTCCATTCCATCCATATCCCCTTAGAATGAAGGTCCCCTCATACCACCCAGATTTCCTCTATATTTCCCAGACAGAAAAGTTCTCCCCCAGCAAGGTACTAGAAGGATAACAGCCTACCTTCTACCTAAACTTTGAAATCCAAATGGTGGTCTTCAGCATTGTACTGACTTAACTGAATTAACTGTTGCAATACTAAACACTACAATTTTAGATTTGGAGGGCAAAACAGCAGAAAAGAGATAAGATGTTCCCTCCTCCTGCTGCCTTGCCAGGGATGTCGTCCCAGTTTTATTTATTTATTTATTTATTTGTTACATTTGTATCCCACATTTCCCACATTTAATACATATTGGCATTTATGTTGATTGATTTTAGGTTAACACTAACACATTAAGGACTAGGAGGAGATGCTCAAAGCAAACTGGGCTTGCAACGTTTCATTTAGATTGGTTTTAGCCAGTCTAAATGAAACATTATTTTGTGGCTAATGCACAGAGGTTATTGGCCACTGCCTCGCCGTGCATGGAAGCAGTGACTGAAAGTCCCATGCTAATGAGCTCGCTATCAGATTCCCTCCAGTGCTCAGAAAACTGACCCACAATGACTAGAAACTACTAGCTCTGAGCTGTCAGTAGGATCCTGTGCTAACTTTCCTGTCAGTGCCTGAGCGCTGATTGGTTTAGGCACTGACAGGAAAGTCAAAATGGCAGCACACTGCGGCCCCTTATCCCCGAGCCTCCCTCAACCTAAAAAAATCTCTGGTGGTCTGGTGGACGGGGCTAAATATTCTGGGAGGAGGGCAGGTGAACATAAGTGTAACCATACTGGGTCAGACCAATGGTCCATCTAGTTTTCCAAACAGTGGCCAAGCCAGGTCACAAGTACCTGGCAGAAACCCAAATCGTGGCAACATTCCATACTACGAATCACAGGGCAAGCAGTTGCTTCCCATGTCTGTCTCAATAGCAGACTATGTACTTTTCCTCCAGGAATTTGTCCAAACCTTTTTTAAACTCAGATATGCTAACCGCTGTTACCACATCGTGTGAGCATGTTGTACAGGGTACATGCAGTTATAGTTTGCTACGGCCCTGGATAAAATACACTACTATGTAAGTGTTTGCTAACCTCATTAACGTGAGTTGACAGCAAATAAGTTCCATTACATATGGGCTTAATTTTGTAAATGTCTATGTACAAAGCCCTGTTTTACATGCATGAAAGTTCTTTATATAATTATCCCCAAAATGCATGCCGCGACTGCATAGCGCTGACTATTATGCAGTGTGTATGGGGCAGAGTTTGGGAGCAGCACAGGTGGAATCGCAAAGTACACACATTCCCCCAAATTCTTTATATAGTGTGACCAGAGTTGCATGTGCAAATCAAGTCATATTCTGATTAGTGCATGCAACTTACCTTGATAATTGCCAATTCAGAAGCAATTATTCATGAATTAAAATTTGCAGACACAGCTCGCTAAGCGTATTCTGTAAAGCAGTGGCAATCCTAGCCGGCATGACACCCGGGGCGGATCGCCGATGCGCCCCCCCCGGGTGCAGCGTGGGCCCCCCCCCGGGTGCACGCTGCTGGGGGGGGGGGGTGGTGCCGCGGCGCGCGCCTGTCAGCTGAGTTTGTTGACTTCGCTAACTTCGCTGCAGCTCCCTCTGCCCCAGCCGGAACAGGAAGTAACCTGTTCCGGGGCAGAGGGAGCTGCAGCGAAGTTAGCGAAGCCAGCAAACTCAGCTGACAGGTGCGCGCCATGGCACCCCCCCAGCGGCATGCACCCGGGGCGGACCGCCCCCACCGCCCCCCCCCCCTTGGTACGCCACTGCTGTAAAGTGGTGTGCATAAAATTCAAAGATGCAGATTGGAAAGGAGGCGTGGCCATGGGTGTGGAATGGGCGGGTCGTGGGCATTTCTAAAAACGATGAGTGCTGTTATAGAATACACCCACTCCACGCCTTAGTCGCTGTTTCTAACTTTAGGCATAGGTGTATTTTTTTCAGCACCGATTTTTAAGATGCCATATATAGAATGTAGCCCATTCTTGCTCACTCAGATTGCATACATGTAGATTTACATTCTTGAGCTGGTGTAAACGTCCATGGCTTCAATTTAGCTGTAGTTTCTACAGGTTACCCCTAGTGTTTTATAAAGGCACACAGGCACCTATGTGTCTATAGGCTGAAAACAGGTGTCATCTTACACTGTTAACCCAAGTGACCTGTTATAAAATTACCCTCGTAATGGGCACTGCAATAAATACAGGGCCG
Source organism: Microcaecilia unicolor (assembly GCF_901765095.1). Lineage (NCBI taxonomy): Eukaryota > Metazoa > Chordata > Amphibia > Gymnophiona > Siphonopidae > Microcaecilia > Microcaecilia unicolor. Next base: position 289,812,246 of record NC_044033.1, read on the forward strand.
GCGTTTGGTGGTGGGGAGGGGCAAACAGGGCAGCTGCCCTGGGCCCCACAGCTCCGAGGACCCTGCAGTTCAGGCCCCCCCTTCTCCCCACCACAGTCCATTTCCCTCCTCCCTTCCAATCTTCTTTAGAAATTTATTTTTTTTCTCAGAGGGGCCCTGGTGCAGCAGCCATCTTCACAAGCTGCCTCCGACTGCCCCGAAGCTTTCTCTCTCTACTGTGAATCGCAATCTGACCTCTTCTGACTGTGGGCTAGATGCACTAAAACAATCATTAAAGCTCTTCCCTTACCGATTCCTTAGTGAATCGGTAAGCAACGGGAATGCATCAAGGAAATCACATGCAAATGAGCTGGTCGCTGCTAGCTCATTTGCATGGGATTTCCTTCCAAGCCAGTCGGCCGGCTGAGCATGCGTAGATCAGCGAAGCGTTATGCTGGCTGCTCTGCGCATGCCAAGGATGTCCTTTATGGACGTCCTTCATTGAAAGAAAAAAAAAGTCATCCCCATAATCGGAAGTGAGATCAAAGAGCTACGAGGAGGCTCCCGATGCTTCTGGCAGCTATCGGCGGCTTCTGCTCCGGCCACCTTGCTCCTTTCTGTCTGCCCCGGGGTGTTAGCAGCACGTCTGATGCCCCTCCTCCAGGTCTCTCTCAGCCAATCACAGTGCGTTTAGCTGTCACTGGTGTCAGCTAAACTCGCTGTGATTGGCTGAGAGAGACCTGGAGGAGGGGTATAATCGAAAGAGACGTCCAAATAGTTTTTTAATTTGAACGTCCTCGCACGTCTCCAGTGGTGGTCATTACAGGACACCCATCAGAAACAAATCTGGGGGAAAACCGTCCAAGTGCTCGTCAGGGACATCCTTTTTTTGTTAGTGAAGGACGTCCATGTTAGGCACTTTAGAAGGATGGCCCTGATGAGCACTTGGACATTTTTTTTTCCAAATTTTTTTGGGGGTTAAATTTATAGAAGTTTTTAGAGGCGAATAAATGCTGTGCAGCCCCAACGAGAGGTACAGACCTCCCGTTATATTTTCCACGGTTAGGCAATCGGAAAACGGTAGTGCATCTCATGATAATATGATTTATACACATTATAATACTAATTTGCTCATCTGCATTCTGTTTTTGTTAGCTGCTACCGTGATAGGACAATGCCCTTTTGTGCATGTCCTGGTTTACTACTTGCACGTTAAACTGGCTAGAACCAGTTTAAAACCTATGTTAATGGCTCGTTAGGTTTAGTGCATCTGGCCAGTGTTGCCAGGTGGGCGGTTTTACCGCCCAATTGGGCGGTTTTCCACGACCCGCCGTGGGAAACTTTTGCCCGCGGCGGGTTGCGGTTTTTTGGTCTGCTTTTTGGTCTTTTGGGCTGTTTTTTGGGCGTTTTTTTCGGCCCGCGGGGGGGGGGGGTTAGTGACGTTTTGGGGGGGGGCCAATGACGAGGGAGGCGGGGCTGATGACGGGGAGGCGGGGGTCGATGACGAGGGAGGCGGGGCCAATGACGGCGGGGGCGGGGTTGATGACGGCGGGGGCGGGGTGATGACGCGGGGGTGGGGGTGTCAGGGGCGGGGTTTGAGTTTGGGCGGGTTTTGGGCTGGATTTAGGCTGGTTTGGGTGGGGAAAAAATTTTCCACCTGGCAACCCTGCATCTGGCCCACAGTTTCCTGTTTCTGCTTGGGTAGATCACAGCAGAGAGTGGGAAAGCTTTGGGGCAGCTTGTAAGGATAGCTGCAAAGGGAAATACATTTTTAAAGAAGACCTCAAGGTGAGGGGAAGGGAGGGAGACAGACTGTGGTGGGGGGAAAGGTAAGAGATGCCCAGACTGCACAATAGCAATGCAGGTGGAGAGATTGGGGGAGGGGAAAGAGAGGGGCTCAGGGGCCCCCTCCTTATTTTCTACCCTGGACCCCTACCATGTCTAAAACCGGCCCTGATTAAATAATGTACACTAATGCATGCTAGTGGGCACCAATGTGGTACTGAACTTTAGTAGTCTAATCTAAGGGTGTTAACTTGAAATGACCAATACATGTGTTAAAACACAATATAATACTATGTTAAAACACAATTGTAATGTATGCATTAATAGTACCCATTAATACACTCACACCTTTATCTCCCTATGTCTTAATTCCAAGCCCCAGTTCCTCCTGCGTTTTTTTTTTGTGACCTCGGGCCAGGCAGTGTATTTCCCTGTGCTTTGGTCGACTGCACATGGATAATAATATTACAAAATATGTTATTCCCTTCCGGCAAATGTTCTGTAGCTCTGAGGGGGTTGGGTGCTTGCTTCCTAGGTGCTGTATTAAGAAAGTGTCTAGCTCAGAGGTGCTGTGTATTTCCAAGTTGTTGGGGTTTCTTATTATCGGTCTCCCTAGTGATGGAAACATGCATGACCTCATCAGTCACCAATGCATTGCGATCTTCTAGAAAAATGAGAAGAATCGCAGTGCTGAGGAGGAGGTGGAGTACGATGTTTCTCATCAGCCTGCTTTCCCAATCTCAGCCTGCCCCTCTTCTTGGCCAAACTTGTTTTTTCAGGAAATGTTTGAGAGTCCCAGCTTGTGAAGAACAACATTCCGCAACGGAAACGACAGCTGTGTATGGAATTAAATCATTAAAAAAAGAACACACCGTGTAGGAAAAATAAATTATTTTCTACAGTCCCCTCCCTTCCAAAGGCACTTTCTCTCTCCAGCGATTGCCGGGACCCTGACTCGGAGCCAGATTTAGGACTGGGCAAAAATATTACAGCATGTTTTACCGTAAAACATTTACGTATGACTCTCTTGGCTTTCGCAGTCTGTTTTACGCATGTTTAGATCCCTTTTGGGAACAAGTTTAACAGGCACCATTTCTAAATATTCACAAGACAACTGAGTTATGGAGGTTTGGCAAGTTTTTGATTTAGGTGTTTTTTTCCCCTGGTTTTTTTTTTTTTTTTTTTTGCAAGTTCGACTCATGCATAATTATTTGAGGAGGCCCACCTTCATTCTCAACAAAGATCCATGGATTTCTTTGTCTCAGACCCTTCTCGATTTGTAGAATTCTCCGATTTACTCAGCTTTCCTGAGAGATGCGAGAGGGGCTGTGATGACGAATGAAAGACGATGTAAAGGAAGAGCAGAGGAGACGAGAGGCTGAGGTGGAAAGGGAGAGAAATGGGAAGGGGAAATAGGACTTGATATACCGCCTTTCTGAGGTTTTTTTGCAACTACATTCAAAGCGGTTTACATATATTCAGGTTACTTATTTTGTACGGGGGCAATGGAGGGTTTAAGTGACTTAACCCAGAGTCACAAGGAGCTGCAGTGGGAATCGAACTCAACTCCCCAGTATCAAAGTCTACTGCACTAACCACTAGCTCCTCCACTGAGAAGGCAGTGATGGAAAGGGAAGAGGTATGTGAGCAATAGGGGCAGACACCCAGAAAAGTTTCATTTTTTGTTTTGATATGAGTGTAGTGTGTGTTTTTCTTACAGACTACTACCTTGTATGCACACATTGGCTGATATTCACCACTATTTAATAAGCCAGGAATGGCTCCTGGCCAGTTAAATAGCATTGAGCTGGCTAAGCAACTAATATTCAGCTCAAGACAACTGGTTATCTTAGCTGCATATTAGCGCATACCCCCAGATTCTATATAGCACGCCTAGCGTTCCCATGCCGAAATCCAAGGTGGATTCTGTAACAGTGTAACTTAACTGGTATATTGGTATAACAGACAATCAGCGGTGTTAACAGCACTTAACAAGCAATAATGAGCACTAATTGATAATTAATTAGAATTCTGTAATGCAGAGTGCCTAAACCTAATGCATGCAGGCAAAAGGGGCGGGGTTATAGGCTGGGAATGAGCGTTTTGTGGGGCATTCCAAATTTACATGGGTAGTTATAGAATATGGCCCAGTGCACCTAAATCTGCATCACCAGGATTTACCACCATGATTTTGTTGGTGTAAATGGATGCGTGGTAGTTTTAGGCACTAGGATGCCAACTCCGTGAGGATTTTTTAGGTGCCTTATATAGAATCCCCCCCATAGCAACTAACCAGCTATATCAAGAAGATATAACTGGCTAGCTGCGAATATTCAGCACTTGGCCAGCAATATTTGGCGGCCAAATCGGGCCATCCAAATAGCAGGCCTATCTTTGGCCACTATAACCTTAACCGGCCCACCGTGAATATTGAGTTGGTTGCTTACGTTTACGCTGGCAGAAAAATATCAGTGCTGGTCACAAAAAATGGCCCAGCATTGAATATCCCAAGCTCAACACCGATCAAGGAACTTAGCTGACTGTGGGCTACTACTACTACTACTTAACATTTCTAAAGCGCTGCCAGGGTTACGCAGTGCTGTACAATTTAACACAGAAGGGACAATCCCTGCTCAAAGAGCTACAATCTAATGGCCAGTGTAGAGTCAGTCAAGTAGGGGTAGTCAATTTGGGGCAGTCATGATTACATGAAAGGTACAAAGGTATAAAGGTTAGGTGCCGAAAGCAATATTGAAGAGGTGGGCTTTGAGCAATGATTTGAAGATGGGTAAGGAGGGGGCGTGGCGTAGGGGTTCAGGAAGTTTATTCCATGCGTAAGGTTATGCGAGGCAGAATGGGCGGAGCCTGGAATTGGCGGTGGTGGAGAAGGGTGTTGAGAGGAGGGATTTGTCCTGTGAGCGGAGGTTACGGGCGGGAACATAAGGGGAGATGAGGCCTAGAGAAGTAATGAGGTGCTGCAGACTGAGTGCATTTGTAGGTAAGAAGGAGAAGCTTGAACTGTATGCGGGTATCTGATCGGAAGCCAGTGAAGTGACTTGAGGAGAGGGGTGATATGAGTATATCGGTTCAAGCGGATATAAGGGCGTGCAGCGGAGTCTGAACTGATTGAAGGGGGGATAGATGGTTAAGAGGGAGGCCAGTGAGGAGTAGGTTGCAATAGTCAAGGCGAGAGGTGATGAAGCGTGGATGTGAGTTCGGGTGGTGTACTCAGAGAGGAAAGGGCGAATCTTGCTGATGTTATAGAGGAAGAAGCGACAGGTCTCTTGGCTGTTTGTTTGGATATGTGCAGAGAAGGAGAGGGAGGAGTTGAAGATGACTCCGAGGTTGCGGGCAGATGAGACGGGGGAGGATGAGGGTGTTATCAACTGAGATTGAGAGTGGAGGAAAGAGGAGAGTGGGTTTTGGTGGAAAGACGATAAGCTCGGTCTTGGCCATGTTCAGTTTCAGGTGGCGTATGGACATCCAAGCAGCAATGTCGGATAAGCAGGCCAACACCTTGGCCTGGGGTCTCCACAGTGATGTCTGGTGTGGAGAGATACAGCTGGGTGTCATCAGCATAAAGATGATACTGGAACCCATGGGATGAGATCAGTGAGCCCAGGGAAGAGGTGTAGATTGAGAAAAGAAGGGGTCCAAGGACAGATCCCTGGGGAACTCCAACAGAGAGTGGGATGGGGGTGGAGGTGGATCCATGAGAGTGTACTTTGAAGGTGCGGTGGGAGAGATAGGATGAGAACCAGGAGAGGACAGAGCCCTGGAATCCAAATGAGGTCAGTGTGGCAAGAAGTAAGTCATGATTGACAGTGTTGAAAGCGGCGGATAGATCGAGGAGGATAAGGATGGAGTAATGGCCTCTAGATTTGGCAAGGAACAGGTCATTACAGACTTTAGAGAGTGCTGTTTCTGTCGAGTGTAGAGGGCGAAAATCAGATTGAAGTGGATCGAGGATGGCCTGAGAGAAGAGGAAATCGAGGTATTTTGGAGAGGAAGGGAAGCTGAATATCAGCTGGATAATCCCATAATTCTATAAAGTTGGACGCCCAACCACTTAGGGGAGAATTCTATAAATAGCGCTCAAAACTCGGTGCCAGAAGAAAAAATCAGCACTGTGTGATTCTGTAAAGGACGGGCACAATTTATAAAATCATACTTTTCCCTTTCATACTTTTTTGAACATGTATACCCTGGAGGAAAGGAGAAACAGGGGTGATATGATACAGACGTCAAATATTTGAAAGGTATTAATCTACAAACGAACCTGTTCCGGAGAAGGGAAGGCGGGTAGAACTAGAGGGCATGAAATGAGGTTGAAGGGGGGCAGATTCAAGATAAATGTCAGGAAGTATTTTTTCACGGAGAGAGTGGTGGATACTTGGAATGCCCTCCCGCGGGAGGTGGTAGAGATGAAAATGGTAACGGAATTCAAAAATACATGGGATAAACATAAAGGAATCCTGTTCAGAAGGAATGAATCCTCAGAAGCTTAGCGGCGATTGGGTGGCAGCGCCGGTGGTTGGGAGGCAGGGCTAGTACTGGGCAGACTTCTACGATCTGTGCCCTGAAAATAGTAGATACAAATCAAGGTCGGGTATACATATAAAGTAGCGCATATGAGTTTATCTTGTTGGGCAGACTGGATGGACCGTACAGGTCTTTTTCTGCCGTCACCTACTATGTTACTCTCCTGCTTATTTTCGAAGGAGAAGGGCGGCCATCTTCCGACACAAATCGGGAGATGGCCGACCTTCTCCTAAGGCCGGCAAATCGGTATAATTGAAAGCCGATTTTGTCTGGCTTCAACTGCTTTCCGTCGCAGGGCCGGCCAAAGTTCAAGGGGGCATGTCGGCAGTGTACCAAAGGCGGGACAGGGGTGTGGTTAAGAGATGGCTGTCCTCAGACGATAATGGAAAAAAGAAGGCCAGCCCTGACGAGCATTTGGCCGACTTTACTTGGTCCATTTTTGTTCACGACCAAGCCTCGAAAAGTTGCCCAAACTGACCAGATGACCACTGGAGGGAATTGGGGATGACTTCCCCTTACTCCCCCAGTGGTCATCAACCCCCTCCCACCCAAAAAAAAAATTAAAAACATTTTTTTGCCAGCCTCTATGCAAGCCTCAAATGTCATACCCAGCTCCATCACAGCACTATGCAGATCCCTGGAGCAGTTTTTAGTGGGTACTGCAGTGCACTTCAGGCAGGCGGACCCAGGCCCACCCCCCCCCCTGCCTGTTACACTTGTGGTGGTAAATGGGAGCCCTCCAAAACCCACCCGAAACCCACTGTACCCACATCTAGGTGCCCCCCGTTACCCTTTAAGGGCTATGGTAGTGGTGTACAGTTGTAGGGAGTGGGTTTTGGGTTTTTTTGGGGGGGGGCTCAGCACCCAAGGTAAGGGGAGCTATGCACCTGGGAGCAATTTATGAAGTCCACTGCAGTACCCCCTAGGGTGCCCGGTTGGCGTCCTGGCATGTGAGGGGGACCAGTGCACTACAAATGCTGGCTCCTCCCACGACCAAATGGCTTGGATTTGGCCGGTTTTGAGATGGCCGCCATTCATTTCCATTATCAGCGAAAACCAATGGTGGCCATCTCTAAGGGCGGCCCAAATGTTGAGATTTGGCCGGCCCCGACCGCATCATCGAAACAAAAGATGGCTGCCCATCTTGTTTCGATAATACGGTTGGGTACGCCAGTTTACAGGGCCTTCATTAGAGATGGGCGCCCCCGTTCGATTATGCCCCCATGTTACTATGTACTTAGTGCTGATTCCTGCACCTAACTATGGGTGCCAGACTTATGCCCACTGAAACCTGGTGTAAATGCTGGGCACCCAAGTTAGGTGTGCTGAGGCCATATTCTATAACTATGCATGCACTTTTTGGAACGCCCCCTTGACATGCCCATGACACCATATCTTTTAGAATAGCGCACAACCAGATGAGCACGCAAATTTGAATGTGTGCCAATTAACTTAAATAATTGGTTGTTAGCACCCAATTATCAACGCCAATTGGCTTGTTATAATTTGTGTGTGCATCTTGGGAGCATGCCCAGATTTTGGCATGCAAATATAGACGCCATGTATAGAATTTGGGGTTATTGTGCAAAATTGCACTTGCAAGTTATTGAATAACATACCTTAATATAATAATGAGCTAATTACTGATGTTAACTAGTAATAACTGCCATTAAGTAGTGTTAATTAGCACCAGTTAGCAGTTACACGTGTAATTTACCTTAGCCAGTTTAGTATAAGATGTTCATGCAAAATCCATAGCACGAGGGGGGGGGGGCAGGGGGGTTAAGCATGCCCAGGACTTGCACGCATATGTTGTACAAAACATGCACAAGGATGTTCACCGGTGTAAGTGTTCATGCTTAAAGTTAGGCTTATGTTATTCCCAGACTTAGAAACATGACGGCAGATAAGAACCAAATGGTCCATCCAGTCTGCCCATCCACAGCAATCACTATCTGCTCCTTTCCCTAAGAGAGCTCAAGTGCCTGCCCCACGCTTTCTTAAATTCAGACCCAGTCCTCATCTCCACCATCTCCATTGGGAGGCCATTCCACGCGTCCACCATCCTTTCCATGAAAGAATATTTTCTTACATTCCTCCTAAACCTGTTTCCTCTTAACTTCATCCTATGCCCTCTCATTCCAGAAGTTTTCTTTATTTGAAAGAGGCTCATCTCCTGTACTTTAATGCTACAGAGGTATTTAAAACCTCTCTATTTATTTATTGCATTTGTATCCCACATTTTCCTACCTCTTTGCAGGCTCAATGTGGCTTACAATACATCATGAATAGTGGAAATATATAAGAAAATAGACATTTATTATTGCAAAAAGATCTTGGGTGACATGGTAATGATAAAGCATGATAGTAATATAACAAGCAAAAATCGTAAGGCAGTTCTGGATATATGTGTAGGAGTTCACATTTGTTGATCTTTGTGGTATGCCTTGTCAAAGAGATGGGTCTTCAGTAGTTTGCGGAAGTTAGTTCATAGATCATTTTTAAGTTGCACGGCAGCACGTTCCAGAATTGTGTGCTCAAGTAGGAAAAGGTTGATGCATGCGTTAGTTTGTATTTTAGACCTTTGCAGTTGGGGAAGTGAAGATTAAGGAATGTGCGGGATGTTTTTTTAGCGTTCCTGGGTGGTAAGTCTATCAGGTCTGACATGTAGGCTGGGGCATCTCCGTGAATGATTTTGTGAACTAGGGTACATACTTTGAACGTGATGCGTTCTTTGAGTGGGAGCCAGTGTAGTTTTTCTCGTAGGGGTTTAGCACTTTCATATTTTGTTTTACCGAATATGAGTCTAGCTGCAGTGTTCTGGGCTGTCTGAAGTTTCTTGATTATTTGCTCTTTGCAGCCAGCATAGAGTGTGTTGCAATAGTCTAGATGGCTAAGTACCATTGATTGTACCAGGTTGCAGAAGACGGTCCTTGGGAAGAAAGGTCTTATTCTTTTTAATTTCCACATTGAGTGGAACATCTTCTTGGCTGTGTTCTTTGCGTGATTCTCAAGTGTTAGGTGACGATCAATGGTAACTCCAAGAATTTTTAGGGTGTCCGAAATTGGAAGATTCAGTTTTGGTGTGTTAATGGTGGTGAATTTGTTCGTATTATGTTGAGAGGTGAGTATTAGGCATTGGGTTTTTTCTGCATTGAGTTTCAGCTGAAATGCATCCGCCCATGAATGCATGATATGTAGGCTCTGGTTGATATCATTGGAAATTTCCTTTAAATCTTGTTTAAATGGGATGTAGATCGTTACGTCATCTGCGTATATGTATGGGTTGAGCATAGGCGGTCGGTGGCCCAACTGTTTGGGGGGGCTAAAGGGGGCGGGTTAGGGGTGGGGCCAGGGGTGGAGCTTAAATCCATAATTGTCTGATCACACACAGAAAAAAAAATAAATGTCACAATTAATACCTTTTATTAAATTTAGATATTAGCTATGTATCATATGTCAAAGAATAAAGTGGTTGCTCAAAGCATATACTAACCACAATCGCTCAACTGCAAAACGCTATGCACAACTTTGTGCAAAAACACACTCAGAACCTTACTGTACCATAAATATTACACTGGGCAGAAACTAATACACCAATATACCGCCCATACGGAAAATGCAGACCGTCAACAATATTGAAACAAGGGATCATAATATCACAATTCCTCATGTAGAGCCATGAAAAACATCCTAATTCATGTTTATGTGGGATAAAATGTCATAAATAAGTAAATAAACTTTTAATGTTGAACATCTAATTCTCAAAGTGGGCATATTCCAGCATATGTCCAGCATATGTCCAGCAACCCTCCTCTCCCCTTCCCCTCCATCCAGCAACCCTCCTCTTCCCTTCTTCCACCATGGTCCAGCAAACCCTCCTCTCACCTTCCCTCCATCCAGCAACCCTCCTCTCCCCCTGCCCTCTCCTCTCCCCTTCTTCCACCATGTCCAGCAACCCTCCTCTCCCCTTCCTCCATCCAGCAACCCTCCTCTTCCCTTCTTCCACCATGGTCACAGCAAACCCTCCTCTCCCCTTCCCTCCATCCAGCAATCCTCCTCTCCCCCGCCCTCTCCTCTCCCCTTCTTCCACCATGTCCAGCAACCCTCCTCTCCCCTTCCTCCATCCAGCAACCCTCCTCTCTCCTTCTTCCACCATGTCCAGCAACCCTCCTCTCCCCTTTCCTCCATCCAACACCCTCCTCTCCCTGTCCTCTCCTCTCCCCTTCTTCCACCATGTCCAGCAACCCTCCTCTCCCCTTCCCTCCATCCAGCAACCCTCCTCTTCCCTTCTTCCACCATGTCCAGGCAACCCTCCTCTCCCCTTCCCTCCATCCAACAACCCTCCTCTCCCCTGCCCTCTCCTCTCCCCTTCTTCCACCATGTCCAGCAACCCTCCTCTTCCCCTTCCCTCCATCCAGCAACACTCCTCTCCCCTTCTTCCACCATGTCCAGCAACCCTCCTCTCCCCTTCCCTCCATCCAACAACCCTCCTCTCCCCTGCCCTCTCCTCTCCCCTTCTTCCACCATGTCCAGCAACCCTCCTCTCCCCTTCCCTCCATCCAGCAACCTTCCTCTCCCCTTCTTCCACCATGTCCAGCAACCCTCCTCTCCCCTTCCCTCCATCCAACAACCCTCCTCTCCCCTGCCCTCTCCTCTCCCCTTCTTCCACCATGTCCAGCAACCCTCCTCTCCCCTTCCCTCCATCCAGCAACACTCCTCTCCCCTTCTTCCACCATGTCCAGCAACCCTCCTCTCCCTTCCCTCCATCCAACAACCCTCCTCTCCCCTGCCCTCTCCTCTCCCCTTCTTCCACCATGTCCAGCAACCCTCCTCTCCCCTTCCCTCCATCCAGCAACCCTCCTCTTCCCTTCTTCCACCATGTCCAGCAACCCTCCTCTCCCCTTCCCTCCATCCAGCAACCCTCCTCTCCCCTGCCCTCCCCTTCTTCCACCATGTCCAGCAACCCTCCTCTCCCATTCCCTCCATCCAGCAACCCTCCTCTCCTCTCCCCTGCCCTCTCCTCTCCCCCTTCTTCCACCATGTCCAGCAACCCTCCTCTCCCCTTCCCTCCATCCAGCAACCCTCCTCTCCCCTTCTTCCACCATGTCCAGCAACCCTCCTCTCCCCTTCCCTCCATCCAGCAACCTTCCTCTCCCCTTCTTCCACCATGTCCAGCAACCCTCTTCTCCCCTTCCCTCCATCCAGCAACCCTCCTCTCCCCTTCTTCCACCATGTCCAGCAACCCTCTTCTCCCCTTCCCTCCATCCAGCAACCCTCCTCTCCCCTTCTTCCACCATGTCTAGCAACCCTCCTCTCCCCTTCCCTCCATCCAGCAATCCTCCTCTCCCCTGCCCTCTCCTCTCCCCTTCTTCCACCATGTCCAGCAACCCTCCTCTACCCTTCCCTCCATCCAGCAACCCTCCTCTCCCCTTCTTCCACCATGTGCAGCAACCCTCCTCTCCTCTCCCGTCTGCCCTGTTTCCTTCCTGCCCCGCCCCCCGCCGTACCTTTAAATATTATAGTTTTGCTGGAGTCGCGGGCAGCCGGCATTGAAGACATCGGCAGGCTTACGCCGGTTCCAGCAGCCTTCCCTTCCCTCGTTGCAAGTCGGATGATGGCTCCGCCCTCTTCTGAGGTATTTCCTGTTTCTACGAGGGCGGAGCCATCATCCGACTTGCAACGAGGGAAGGGAAGGCTGCTGGAACCAGCGTAAGCCTGCCGATGTCTTCAATGCCGGCTGCCCGCGACTCCAGCAAAACTATAATATTTAAAGGTACGGCGGGGGGCGGGGCAGTGGCGGGCTGGGGAGGCTTAGCCTCCCCAGCCTCTTATACGGGGCGCCTATGGGGTTGAGGTTTTGGTTTGATAGTAGTTTGGCCAAGGGTATCATCATTAAGTTGAATAAGGTCAGTGAGAGGGGGGATCCCTGTGGAACTCCACAATCAGGTATCCATGTGGCTGATGTAGTCGAATTAGATGTCACTTGGTATGATCGTGTGATTAGGAACCCTTTGAACCAATTGAGAACGTTGCCTCCAATTCCGAAGTACTCTAGGATATGTAATAGTATTCCATGATCAACCATGTCGAAGGCGCTGGACATGTCAAATTGTAGTAGTAGTACGTTCTTGCCAGTTGCAATCAATTGTTTGAATTTAGTCATGAGAGTGACTAGTACTGTTTCAGTACTGTAGTTAGACCGGAATCCTGACTGGGAGTCGTGTAGTATTGAGAATTTGTTTAAGTAGTTTGTGAGTTGTTTGGTCACCATTCCTTCCGTTAGTTTGGCTATTAGGGGAATGGATGCTATTGGTCTGTAGTTGGTTAGTTCACTCGCACTTTTCTTTGCGTCTTTGGGTATGGGGGTGAGTAGAATATTTCCTTTCTCCTTCGGGAAGAGTCCATTTGTAACATATAGTTCAAATGGTTCGTTAGGTCTGTTATATATTGTTGAGGGACAGATGTCATAAGGTTGTTTGGGCATATGTCTAATTTGCAATGAGATTTGGCGAATCTTTTGAGCGTGTGGGAGATGAAATCCTCTGATAGTATCTCGAAGTTGGTCCAGGTTCTGTCTGCTGGGTATACACCAGGGTCTGGATCTAGACAGTCAAGGAGATCGGTGTAGTCAATGGTGCTGACAGGTATTTTAAGTCGCAGTTTTATGATTTTCTCATTGAAGTAATTCTCGAGATTGTCTGCACCTGGTGTATCTTTACTGTTGGTTGCTACTGGTGTAGTATCTAGTAGTTGATTCACGAGTTGGAAGAGTTTTTGTGTATCCTTGTAGTTTGGTCCAATTTTAGTTTTGTAGTATAATCTTTTAGTTTGTCTTATAGTATATTTATATTTTCTTTGAAGTTGTTTCCAGGCTTTAAGTGTGGGTTCGTCTTTCTTTTTATTCCATGCCCGTTCTAACCTTCTAACTTGTGTTTTAAGTTTTTTCAGCTCTTCATTGAACCATGGTATTGAATTCTTTCTATATGAGGTTCTGGTTTGGGCTGGTGCAATATTGTCTAATATGGATCTGCATCTGTCATCCTATTCTAGGAGGAATTGGATTGTATCTGTTTTGATTGTCCATTCGTTGTGGTAGATCTGTTACCAGAATATTACCGGATCTATTTTTCCTCTCTTGGTATAGGTTTTTTGTTCTTGTTTATTCGGTGAGTCTTTCATTCGCCATTGGAGGGAGATGTTTGCTTTATAGTGGTCGGACCATGGTGCGGGTGGTCCATTTTGTGTCTGTTAGTATAAGGTTTGAGTTGGGATCAAATTTGTGTGTGACAGTGTCTAGCGTGTGTCCTTTGATGTGAGTTGGTTGCGTGTTTGTCCTGTGAAGATCCCATAGTTGGAGAAACTCTTCGCATTCTTGGGTGCTTGTTGAGTAGAGATCTTCAAGGTGCAGGTTAATATTTTTATTTTAGTTACATTTGTACCCCGTGCTTTCCCACTCATGGCAGGCTCAATGCGGCTTACATATACAGGTACTTATTTGTACCTGGGTGTCCATTGTGGTAGAATGGATTTCTGCTGTGGTTGTGATGGTGAACTCGGATTTGTATATTATGGCTATTTCTCCTCCTCTTTTTCCGTTTCTTGTCCAGTGGGTAATTTTTTATCCTGGTGGACATAGATCTAAGATTATGGGTCTTTAAGGTCATGAATCCAGGTTTCAGTGATGAATAGGAGGTCAAGATTGTCTGTAGTGATCCAGTCTGTTATAATCTCTGTTTTGTTTACTACTGATCTGGCGTTTACGTATCCCATTTGGATTGGTCGGTAAGGTTCAGTTTGGGACATGGTTGTGTTAATTTTTTTTATTTGCCTGTTTTCTTGGTATCTGGTTCTGTTGTGTCCTTTGTTCCCTTTCTGTTGGTTATTTCCGAATGTATTTGTTTTTCCTTTTAGTTGGTTGTTATTCTTTTGGGCTGGTGAGCTGGATCATATCCCCCCTCTACCACCTTTCTTCCAAAAGTATACTTATTGAGAGCCTTAAGTCTGCCCCATACGCCTTACGCAACAAATCCACCAAGGAGGAAAAAGAACAACGGTGTCCCACGGATAATCTCAGGAGCAGAAGAGGAGTGGGAAATATAATTTATTTATTTAGTGAAGACTGTACCAGTACCCGTTTCGGCACTGAAAGTGCCTTCCTCAAGAGTCTCAATACTTTGTCTCAAGGGTTAGTGGACAAAGTGTACAGGATAGAGGCACTTGGGAGTAATGTGCTGGTCTTTTTTCTCTATACATTCACACCCTCATGATCAAAAGCCCCGCGCTGTTCCGCACCGATGATCAGAGATAATGCATGCAAATTTAAGCAGTGCAATTTTCTCTGATCATGGGGTAGAAGTGCGGGCGAATTGTGCCGAGCATGCGCTCAGCACAATCCTCCCGCACTTGTTTGACAGGTCGAGGCTGTCAAAAGCCCACACCTGTCAAACCCTCATGATCAACAGGGCTGGAGGTCCATGGGACCACCAGGCCCTGTCTACCCTGCCCCAAGCAACGGGGGTTGGAGGTCCGGCGGACCTCCGGTCCCCCCGACGATCCCACCCCCCCCCAGGTTCAGGGAGGCCTGGAGATCCGGTGGGTCTCCAGCCCCCCAAACCCCCATAAAATGTCAAGTGGCCGCCGGCCAAACCCTCTCCCACCCTCCCACCCAGCGAGCAAAAGGGAGGGGGGGCTGGAGGTCCACCCAACTCCCCCCCCCCCAGCATTGTCCGACCGATCCCTGGTGGTCCAGCAAGAGGATAAGTAGTAGTAGTGGTAGTAAGGACAACCCCCCTCCTGGCCCCCTACCTTTAGTTGGAGGAGGGACGCAGACTGCCTCTCTCCTCTTCCTTCTGTTGACGCCACCGCAAAATGGCGCACCCAGCCCCGCCCATTGCATCATGGGATGCGCTGGGTGGGCTACAGACCATGTAAGGGAGCGATTCCCTTGTATGGTCTGTAGCCCCGCCCAGCGCATCCCAGGGTGCAATGGGCGGGGCTGGGCGCCGTCATTTTGCAGCGTCATCAACAGAAGGAAGAGGAGGGAGGCAGACTGCGTCCCTCCTCCAACTAAAGGTAGGAGGGCTGGGAGGGGGGTTGTCACTACTACTACCACTACTACTTATCCTCACGCTGGACCACCAGGGATCGGTCGGACAACGCTAGGGGGGAGGGAGTTGGGGTGGGCTGGAGGTCCACCGGACCTCCAGCCCCCCCCCCCCACCCCGTCACTCACTGGGTGGGAGAGGGTTTGGCCAGCGGCCATTTGACATTTTCTTGGGGGTTTGGGGGGGGGCTGAAGACCCACTGGATCTCCAGGCCTCCCTGACCTGGGGGGTGGGATCGTTGGGGGGGACCGGAGGTCAGTCGGATCTCCAGCCCCCTGTTGGCGGGTGACAGGTTTGATTTGGGGGGGAACGGGGGCCTGCCAGAATGCAACTGCATGCTGGACAGGGCTCACCATTCCTCCCCAATGATCGGCAAACCCTAATGCCAGCTCGGAGCTGGCGTAGGGTTTGCCACAGCCAGCGACCCAAATTTTGGCGCGCTGGCCGTTGATCATTGGGGAGGAATACCTAATGCCCTGTTTAGCATGCATTTGCATGCTACTTGCGCAAAGAGCCCTCGAGCACGTTGTTTCACACGCTCGAGGGCTCTAATCATGGGGCGGCAGCAAATGCCGATGCTAGTATGACGCTAACAGCCACTAGCGCCGGTGTTTGCTTTTGATCATCTGGGCCTCAGTGTTTTATGAATAGTTCCTTTCCTGTTGGTGTTCCATTTTCTGAATTTTTTTGATATTTGGATTTGCATTTGTATTCTATAATGGGAGTTCTGTGCAGAACTGCTGTTATAGAATTGATGCCTAGCACCCAAATCATTGGCACTTAACTTTAGACAACCTTCCTTGAATTTACCCCAGTGTGCACTCTTTTTCTGTAGGGTGTGCATGCATGAACCATTATGTGTATGCGAAACATCAGGCATGCTCAATTTGCAAATCAAACAGACACCCCAAGATAATTAGCCAGACAAAAAAGCCATGACAAAACAGCCTTGTAACAAATAGCCCTTGACAAATGGCCCCTCCCACAAAAAAAAAAGATGACAAAAAAAATAACCATCACAAAAAAAGATGATAAACTACAAGTGAAATCTTCACTGATAAAGGCTCCTACCAGCACTGCATTGTATAAAGCATATATAAATAAACAAAATGTTATAGCTACCAACTGGTATTCATGATCTGTTCTGCTGTTTAAGGAAACTATTCTTCCACCAACATGCCAATTAAAACAAAAACAATATTGTCATCACTTTCATAGTCTTACCAAATTATCCTCTTTGGCAAGGTAAGATTATTAGGGAAAAATGCAGTGCTATATCTGGGCAGCCTTGATCAGGCCCTTTTGTCGGGGGGGGGGGGGTAATTTTTTAGGGCTATATTGTGGGCAGCCTGTTTGGCAGTGGTTATTATGTCAGGGGCTATTAATGTCGGGAACTTTTTGTTGGAGCTGTTTTGTCAGGGCTCTTTTGACCAGGTACCGTGCAAACTGTGCATGCTCTCACTGGCAAATGACATTCGTTTGAAATGACTGCCTATCCCTAGTGAGCTGATACGAGGACATTTCAGGGACTGTGATGAGAAAGAGCTGTTAGTGGCTGTGATAGAGACTTATGAACGGATGAGCTGGAGATGATGATGGAAACAGAGGGACACGTAAAGAGATGTGATGAATGGAGAGAATGAGCTAGGACAAGCTACAGGGGAGGGACAAGTGAGAGTATGTGATGGAGAGAAAGTTTGGGACTGGAAGTGGTTTCATGTGAAATGAAAAGGGCATAGGGAGAAGGAGAGGGCAGCTCTGTGTAATAACTAACAGCTGGTAGAATCCTTCCTGACAGATGGAAGGAAATGCATAGCCTGAGGCAGTACATTCTGTGACCAGCTCCTTGTTACTCAAAGATGGGAGGGAGGCAGTGTAGGGAAGCCAGGAAAGGGAAGTGGCTGAGTTGGTCAGAATGGGACATGAAGGGCTGAGGGACCTCAGATATAGAACTGGAAATAAGAAACATCTCAGGATGAGACTAAAGAGAAACACAGGAGACGAATCAGAGAGGGCTACCTCCTTCCCAATGGCCAGGGCACAGTAACAGTACCAAATCAGATCTATGGACTCCTTAAGCTTGGTTCTGCAGGCAAGGAGACCACACACATAGCTTGCCACTGTACGAAGCAGGATACTCAGTAATATGGGGCCCTTGGTCTGACCTAGTGCAGCAGTTCTTACTTTATTGTTAGTGACATTTTTGAAAATTTTCTAGGTCACAGATTGGCAGCTTTTCCGGGCTGAATAACCCAAAGAGTTGCTATTAAAGATGTTCAATGCCATAGGATTGGGTGGGGGGGGGGGGGGGGGGTGGGGGGGGGGGGGGGGGGGGGCGGGGGGGGGGGGGGAGAGAGAGGACAAGAAGGAAGGAGTCCTGCCAAGAAGCCATCCAAAAGGGAACAGGAAGGGATCCCCTAAAAAGAACCAGCCACAACCCTCCCCCACTCAATCCCACTCTCCCTCAGCATCTCAGGATGCAGGAGTGTGCCAGCTTAGTGGATTCCAGTGGCACACATGCTGGGGGTTACCAACCCATGTTCCAGCTGAAGGCTTATAAGAGTGTGCTTGTGTGTGTGTCCCCCCACCTCCCCTAATAACTTTTCAATTCTGTGTCCACCCATCTCGGAATGTAGGTCAGATTATTTCTAGGTGAAACTTCTTACTAAGGGATGTAGTGCAGGCATCAGGTGCTCTATGAGCAGAGGGCAGTGTATTATACTGTAGAAAAATAATGGTTTGTTGGAAACAACTGGAATTTTCTGAACTTCTTGCCAGTAACTATTGCAGAAAGAGAGAGAGAGAGAGAGAAGGGGCAGGTGGGGAAAATGGGGGCAGTACAAATGAGATACAGGAACTGCTGAGAGAAAGGCAGGGAACTGGGGCAAGAGTAAAGCTTGGGTAATAAACCAGGAACTGCAGGGGAAAAAATGGACAATAAACAGAGGTACAGGAAAGGACATGGAATGGAGCAAGCAGGGGAAAGGAGAGGCAATAAACAAAAATAGAGAAATGCTAGGTGGGCAGCAAGGGTAATATACAGGGTCACAGGAACTGCTGAGGAAAGGGAGGGAGGGCAGAGAGGGGAAAAGCAAGGCAATAAACAAATACAAGGACTACTGAAGAGAGGGAAGGGGCAGGCAGAGGAAATAAACAGCAAATAGTAAGTGCTAAAGGAAGACTGATAAGAGGAATAGTCAATATGGCTGGTGCAAGGATTTTAGGCCCCCCTTAGATGAACCTACAGTCTTGTGTCCTCCCTCTCCCCCCACCCTTCGATACCTACCTATAAACTGAACTTCCTGCTTCTCTCTCTTCCTATCTATTCATCATCCCTTTCCTCTCTCTCTCTCTCTCTCTCTCTTTCTCTTCACCCTTTACCAACTGAGCAAGTCCCTTCCTTTATCCACAGTGCCAAAACCATCTCTTCTCTTCTTTCCTCTCCACCCAAAATTCTCTTCTCTATCCCATCCATCTCTCGGGCAGCACACAAGCACCATTCCAATCTCCTTGCCCCTTTTTCTCTCTCTACCCCCATTCTCACACACCCAGGTCCCTCTCTCCACCCCCATTATCCCACCACCTGCTCAGCAACATTCCCAGGGCAAGCAGTGGCTTACTACTACTACTTATCATTTCTATAGAGCTACTAGATGTATGCAGCACTGTCTCAATAACAGACTATGGACTTTTCCTCCAGGAACTTGTCCAAACCTTTTTTAAACCCAGATACGCTAATTGCTGTTACCACATCCTCTGGCAAGGAGGGTTATACAAAGGGGGAGAGAATGAACGGGACATAGGCAGGGCTCAAAATTTATGTGCATAACTTCTAGAATGCTTTAAGTTATGCACATCTGCAGCACTTGGTTACTAACACACCAGATTCTATGGCTGACGTAAGCATTCACACTCAGTTGTTAAGTGCATATATACCCAATTACACTAGTATTCTATACAAGAAAACAGATGCTAGATCCTTTATAGAATGGGCTCCTACTAGGTACCTAATTTTAGATGCCCTGTTATGGAACCCTCCTAAAGCCCGCATTTATGCGCTCCTTGCACATGTCAATGCATAGAAAACTAGCACTGATGTGCATAGTGTACACCAGTGTTCCCTCTAATCTGTGCAGGAGTCCTCCACCTATAGTCCTGCCACACAGACCAGTGGTCCATCTAGCCCAGTATCTTGTTTCCAACAGTGGCCGATCTAGGTCACAAGTACCTGGCAGAAACCCAAATAGCAGCAACATTCCATGCTACCAATCTCGGGGCAAGCAGTGGCTTCCCCATGTCTGTCTTAATAGCAGATTATGGAGTTTTCCTCCAGGAACTTGTCCAAACCTTTTATAAACCCAGATACGCTAACCGCTGTTACTAAATCCTCCGGCAAATAGTTCCAGACCTTAACTAATCGTTGAGTGAAAAACTATTTCCCCCTATTTGTTTTAAAAGTATTTCCATGTAACGTCCTAGTCTTTTGGAACGAATAAAAACTCAATTCACTTTTAATCATTTTACATCACTCAGGATTTCCTAAGGACTTACTGCAATTTTTCACAGTTCACATATGTTTTAACAACCTTGAGTAGTTTTGTGTTATCTGCAAATTTAATCACCTGTCATTCTGATTTCCATATTATTTATAAATATGTTAAATAGCAGCAGTCTCAGTACTGATCCCTACGGCACTCCACTGTTCACCCTCCTCCATTGAGAGAAATGACCATTTAACCCTACCCTCTTTCTATCCAATAACCAATTCCTAATCCCAGTGGCGTAGCAAGGGCGGGGCGGTGGGGGTGGCCTGCCCCGGGTGTCAGCGGGTGGGAGGGTACTCCGTCGTCTCCTGCCACCACCCTGCCTTTTTTAAAATCCATGCAGCGAAGCAGGCAGCGCCTCGCTTCTGCCATGCATGTGCTTTGAAGGAGAAAATCACGTCACTGGCATCGGGCCTTCCCTCGCTGTGTCCCGCCCTCGAGGAAATAGGAAGTTACCTCAGAAGAGGGAGGGACATAGCGAGGGAAGGCCCGATGCCAGAGACGCGATTTTCTTCTTCACACAGCACAAGCAGGGCAGATGCGAGGCGCTGCCTGCGTCGCTGCATGGATTAAAAAAAAGGCAGGGTGGTGGCAGGAGAAGAGGGCTCTGTTGGCTCTAAACGGAGGGGGGACGGGGACGGGACCGGTTCAGGGGGGGAGCTCAGAGGGGAGAAGGGGATTAGGGAGGGTGGGGGAGCTTAGATGGGTGCTCAGAGGGGAGAAGGGGATTGGGAGGGGTGGGGGAGCTCAGAGGGGTGCTCAGAGGGGATTGGGGAGGGTGGGGGAGCTCAGAGGGGTGCAGGGGATTGGGAGGGTGGGGAGCTCAGAGGGTGGCTCAGAGGGCAGAAGGGGATTGGGGAGGGGTGTGGGAACTCAGAGGGGTGCTCAGAGGGGATTGGGGAGGGGTGGGGGAGCTCAGAGGGGAGAAGGGGACTGGAGAGAGGAGCGCTCAGATGGGAGAAGGGGTCTGAAGCTGGAACTGGGTCTGACAAGGGGGCAGGAGGGAAAATGGGTCCATGCCTGGGGCAGGTGGGAGAATTTGTCTGGGGCTGAAAAGGGGGGATGCAAGGCATGTGGTGGGTGAAGGGGGCTGGAACTGGGGGCTGAAAAGAGGGGGCAGAGAGAGAGGGGACAGACCCTGGATGGAAGGGGGGCACATGAGGGAGGGCAG
The DNA here is from genome assembly GCF_901765095.1 of Microcaecilia unicolor. Lineage (NCBI taxonomy): Eukaryota > Metazoa > Chordata > Amphibia > Gymnophiona > Siphonopidae > Microcaecilia > Microcaecilia unicolor. The sequence continues at coordinate 289,833,374 of NC_044033.1, forward strand.
ACCCTGGATGGATGGGAGAGGGAGGGCAGACGGATTGAAGAGGCAGAGAGAAAGGGCAGATGGTGGGTGGAAGGGGGAGAGAGAAAGAGGGCAGACTGTGGCAAATGGTGGATGGAAGGAGCAGAGATAGAGGGCAGATGTGGATGGAAGGGAGAGAGAGGGCAGACAGTGGATGGAAGGGAGAGAGAGAGCAGACAGTGGATGGAAGGGGCAGAGAGAGGGCAGACAGTGGATGGAAGGGACATTAGAGAGGGCAGACACTGGATGGCAGAGAGAGAGCGAAGACAGATGCTGGATGGAAGGAAGACAGTGAAAAGAAGATGAGGAAAGCAGAAACCAGAGACAACAAACTGTAAATAAAATATATATTTTTATTTTTTTGCTTTAGGATATAGTATTGTAGCTGTGTTAATAAATGTTTATAAATAGAACATGTAAATAAGGTAATCTTTTTATTGGACTAATTTTAATACATTTTGACTTAACTTTCAGAGAACAAAACCCCCTTCCTCAGGTCAGGATAGGATACTGTAACAGTACTATACTGTATTGACCTGAGGAAGGAGATTTTGGCCTCTGGAAGCTAAATGTATTTGTCCAATAAAATAGTATTATTTTATTTTCTGTATTTGTTTTATTTCTATTTGTTAATTTGTAAAGTGGTTATTGGTATTAGTTTTTTCAAATTTACATCTGCTGTCTTTATATTTTGCACAGTACTAGGGGACATTTTCTGTTTCTGTGGTGTTGCATTGTATGCAGAGTCTGGCATCGGGGGTTCAGTTTAATTTTTGTCTATATAGAAAGTTTATGATTACTTATTCTATATTGGACTAGGGTGTATCTGTGTTTGTGAAAAAGACATGGCTTTCGGTTGGCATTGACTGTGCAGGATTGACGATCTGTACTAATCCGTCTGTTTTCGTTTTACAATAGGTGAATTGATGTTCTAGTGCTCACTGTAGTGTTTAAGATGCTTTCCTTTTCCTTGTGTGACTCGTACAAATTACTGCTTATGGTATGGTAGAATTGCTCTACAGGTCCTGAGTGTTTTGTATTCTTGGTATGCCTAGTACTGGATTTGGGGGGAGGGTGTTAAAAAATGACCGGCCCCGGGTGTCAACTACCCTAGGTATGCCACTGCCTAATCCACAACAGAACATTGCCTCTATCCCATGACTCTTTAATTTTCTCAGGAGTCTCCCTTAAGGAACTCTATCAAAAGCTTAATAAATTTGCAAATTTGGATGTGTTCTCCGTATGCCTAGATGGAGGCACCCAGTTGTAGGATTTTCCTCATACCGGGCTAGATTCAGTAAATGATGTGCAAATTTTGGCACTGGGAAAAATCAGTGCTCAGCCCTATTCTATAAAGGGCACTCTGGGATGAGCGTCCCAGGGCCGCTGAGGGGGGGGGGGGGAGGGGGACAGAGTTCCCCAGGCCCAGGCCTCCAAGGGGGGGTCGGCGCCACAGTCCCCAGTCTCACCCGCCAGCCCTCGGCTCCGTTGACAGCCCCTCTCCGTTCACCACTGGGCCCCCTGCATTCAGATCGATTCGACAGCACCTCACCTCCGTGTGAAAGCGCAGTAGCAGATCGCCTCCCTTCAGGCCTTCTCTCCCTGTGTCCCGCCCTCGTCTGATGTAACTTCCTGTTTCCGTGAAGGCAGGACACGGAAGGAAGGCCTGAAGGGAAGCGATCTGCTGCTGTGCTTTCGCATGGAGGTGAGGCAGTGCCGATTTGAATGCAGGGGGCCCAGTGGCGGACGGAGGGGGCTGTCGACCGGGCTGGGGGTGGGTGGGTGGAGACTGGGGACTGCGGTGCCGGTGGCCTGAGTAGCGATTGGTGGGGGCGGCAGGGCCGCCCCGGGCCCAGCTCAGTCTCTCGGTGGCCCTGGAGCGTCCTATATAGAATAGCACGTACGCCGATTTCTGCAACTAAAAGAAGGCGCCAGGAATTACTCCTTCGCAAACAAGGTATAAATCCTGGCATACAAGTTGGGCATATATTCCCCCCCCCCCCCCCCCCCCGATTCTGTAACACTATCAGGCTTATTTTCGAAAGAGAAGGGCGCCCATCTTTCGACAGAAATCAGCATAATCGAAAGCCGATTTTGGGCGTCCCCAACTGCTTCCATCGTAGGGATGACAAAAGTTCCCGGGGGCGTGTCAGAGGTGTAGCGAAGGCAGGACTGGGGCGTGCCTAACAGATGGGCGTCCTCGAGCGATAAGGGAAAAAAGGGCATCCCTGAGGAGCACTTGGGCGACTTTACTTGGTCCATTTTTTCTTACGAGCAAGCCTCAAAAAGATGCCCGAACTGACCAGATGACCACCGGAGGGAATCGGGGATGACCTCCTCTGACTCCCCCAGTGGTGACTAACCCCCTCCCACCCTGAAAAAAATAACTTTAAAAACTTTTTTGCCAGCCTTAAATGTCATACTCAGGTCCATCGCAGCAGTATGCAGATCCCTGGGGGGGGGGGGGGGGGGGGTATGTGTGTGTCAGCGAAGGCATAGCGAAGGGGTTGACGTCCTTCTTTCAAACATTTTGGACGTCCTGAACTGCCCCCCCCCCCCCCAGGGATGGCCAAATTTCAAGGGAGTAGATTGGAGTGGAGGAGTGGCTTAGTGGTTAGAGCACTGGTCTTGCAATCCAGAGGTGGTCAGTTCAAATCACACTGCTGCTACTTGTGATCCAACATCCAAATAAATAAAGGGAATGTCAAAGGCATGGACATGCTTCTCACAGAAACATCCACATTTTGGATGTCTGTCGCAGGGACAGAGGCATAGCGAAGGATGTCCTTCACCCATACTCTAAAAAAAAAAGTCGTCCTGCGTTTTCACCTGGACTTGTGTTTTTCTAAGGTTGTAGACGGCTATTATACACGCAGCTTGTCTGCATGTATGAAGCCATCTTTGGAATGCGTGGCGCAGCCATGCATAATGCTTGCCTGCTCTGCACTGGCTTCCCCTCCTTAGGAAAGAAATCGTGTGCAAATGAGCTAACAGCGAGCAGCTCATTTGCATGCGATTTCCTTCAGGCATGCCCATTCCTTTCTGAATAGGTAAGGGAAGGGCTTTTTCCATTCAGTTAGTGCATCTGGCTGAAGGTAAGGGAGCTATGTACCTGGGAGCAATTTGTGAAGTCCACTGCAGTGCCCCCTATGATGCCCGGTTGGTGTCCTGGCATGTCAGGGGGACCAATGCACTACTAGTGCTAGCTTCTCCCACAACCAAATGGCTTGGATTTGGTCATTTCTGAGATGCGCGTCCTCGCTTTCCATTATCGCTGAAAATCAGAAACGACCAAGTCCTGGGGATGACCATCTCTAAGGTTGACCTAAATTTGCTGATTTGGGCGTCCCCGACCATATTATCGAAACGAAAGATGGACTCCCATCTTGTTTCGATAACACGGGTTTCCCCGCCCCTTGCTGGAGCCGTCCTGCGAGGACGTCCCCAGGAAAACATGGGTGTCCCTTTTGATTATGCCCCTCCACGCATAACGTTTGGGAATGCCAATGACCCGCCCATGTCCCTCCTATAGCCACGCCCCCTTTGGGGTTATGCACAAGAGAATTTAGGTGTGGTGCTTTATATAATCGGGCATAGGCACTTGCGCATGCAATTCCTAATTGATGCCAATTAACATCAATAATTGCTTGTGAGTGCTCAATTGTTGCCGTCAATGAGCTCATTAACCAATTAAGTTGTGCACAAGTCTCAGAATTATCTGCCAAATTTTGCTGTGTAAATATGGGCAACCTTTATAGAATCCGGGGGAGTGTATAATGCATTCAGGCAACTTATTGAGGTGTGCTTCAAAGTTCTTTTTATTCAAGCTGGTGGAACCCCAAATAATTGGGATTATTTCTGTATCTTCCAGCCACATATTCTTGGTGGTTGATTTCATCTCTGGCTACTTGTGGATCTTCTCTCTCTCCATATATAATGCTGAATAGTCATTTGGTACTGACACTTCTATTAACAATGCATTTATTGTGTTTTTTTTCTTTTCATTTACAACTATCCTGGTTTTCTAGCATCAAGCTTTTTATAATTTAGCATGGAAGCATCCCACACGATCCAAATGTCTTCATTATCTGTAATTGTCAGGGTCATGATCCCAGTTTTTCTCTGGTATCGCAATATTATAGTGTTTATGTGGTATACAGTGGGTGAGCTGTGCTACTTCCTTGTGCTTTTCTGTATACAAATACACCCATCCTCAGTTTGCACTCTGAATCCTTGCGGTTTACCCTTTGCCCTTTTCATTTGGCAGCTCTTGTGCCCTCAGGGTGCCCGTGTCTTGCTGACCTCTTCCATGTATCAGAGACCTCAGGGGATGCACAAAACTTATTCTCTCTTGTATTTCACAAAGTTGGCTCTTTATTCCATATATCTCAGACTCACAAAGCTTATTCATTCTTCCTTGATTGTCACATGCCTACTCTGAACCTTTTTATGAAGAAAAAAAAAAAACCTGGTTATGAGCCCTCCCCCCTCCCTAGAAAAATCTCTCAATTGACTTTCATTAATCTAGCTGCCCTTCTATATAGCAAAAGTAACAGGGATAAACAAACATGTGGACAAAGGGGAACCGGTTGATATTGTGTATCTGGATTTTCAAAAGGCGTTTGACAAGGTACCTCATGAAAGGCTACGTGGAGGGGCATAATCGAACAGAAACGCCTATCTCCATGGGCGTTTATCTCCGAGAACGGGTCCGTGAAGGGGCGGACCCAAGCGTATTTTCGAAAAAATTAGACGTCCATGTTTTATTCGCCAAGTTGTGAGCTGGGCGTTTTTGCTTTTCAGCGATAATGGACAATGAAATCGCCCAGCTCAAAAACGAATAAATCCAAGGCATTTGTTCGTGGGAGGGGCCAGGAGTCGTAGTGCACTGGTCCCCCTAACATGCCAGGACACCAACCAGGCACCCTAGGGGGCACTTTTACAAAAACAGAACAAAAGGTAAAAAAGCTCCCAGGTGCATAGCACCCTTCCCTTGTGTGTAGAGCCCCCCAAATCCCCCTCAAAACCCACTGCCCACAAGTCTACACCATTACTATAGCCCTAAGGAGTGAAGGGGGGCACCTACATGTGGGTACAGTGGGTTCGGGGGGGGTTGGACGACTAAGCATTAAGCAGCACAATTGTAACAGGTAGGGGGGGGGAGATGGGCCTGGGTCCACCTGCCTGAAGTCCACTGCACCCCCTAACAACTGCTCCAGGGACCTGCATACTGCTGCCAGGGAGGTGGGTATGACATTTGAGGGTCAAAATAAAAAGTTGTGAAACATCATTTTTTGTGGTGGGAGGGGGTTTATGACCACTGGGGGAGTCAGGGGAGGTCATCCCCGATTCCCTCCAGTGGTCATCTGGTCATTTAGGGCACTTTTTGGGGCCTTATTCGTGAAAAAACAGGGTCCAGGAAAAGTGCCCTAAATTCTAGCTAAAAACGCATACTTTTGTCCCATTATCTGTGAAATGCGCCCATATCTGTTCGGCAGATAACCACGCCCCAGTTCCGCCTTCGCCACACCTCTGACACGCCCCCATCAACTTTGTCCGCATCCGCGACAGAGTGCAGTTGAAAACGTCCAAAATCGGCTTTCGATTATACCGCTTTATTCGTTTTTGTGAGATAAACGCCCATCTCCCGATTTAGGTCGGAACTTGGGCGTTTTTCTCGTTCGATTATAAGCTGGATAGGGAATTGGAGGGTCATGGGATAGGAGCAAAAGTCCTATTGTGTATTAAAAACTGGTTGAAGGATAGGAAACAGAGAGTGGGGTTAAATGGGCAGTATTCACAATGGAGAAGGGTAGTTAGTGGGGTTCCTCAGGGGTCTGTGCTAGGACAGCTGCTTTTTAATATATTTATAAATGATTTAGAGATGGGAGTAACTAGAGAGTTAATTAAATTTGCTGATGACACAAAGTTATTCAAAGTCGTTAACTCATGACAGGATTGTGAAAAATTACAGAAGGACCTTACGAGACTGGGAGACTGGGCGTCTAGATGGCAGATGACGTTTAATGTGAGCAAGTGCAAGGTGATGCATGTGGGAAAAAAGAACCCAAATTATAGCTACGTTATGCAAGGTTCCACAGGAGTTACGGACCAAGAAAGGGATCTGGGTGTCGTCGTCGATAATACACTGAAACCTTCTGCTCAGTGTGCTGCTGCGGCTCGGAAAGCCAATAGAATGTTGGGTATTATTAGGAAAGGTATGGAAAACAGGTGTGAGGATGTTATAATGCCGTTGTATTGCTCCATGGTGCGACCGCACCTTGAGTATTGTGTTTAAATTCTGGTCGCCACATCTCAAGAAAGATATAGTGGAACTGGAAAAGGTGCAGAGAAGGACAACTAAAATAATAGCGGGGATGGGACAACTTCCCTATGAAGAAAGACTAAGGAGGCTAGGGCTTTTCAGCTTGGAGAAGAGACGGCTGAGGGGAGACATGATAGAGGTCTATAAAATAATGAGTGGAGTGGAACAGGTGGATGTGAAGCATCTGTTCACGCTTTCCAAAAATACTAGGACTAGGGGGCATGCGATGAAACTACAGTGTAGTAAATTTGAAAGAAATCGGAGGAAATTTTTCTTCACCCAACGCGTAATTAAACTCTGGAATTCGTTGCCGGAGAATGTAGTGAAGGTGGTTATCTTGGCAGAGTTTAAAAAGGGGTTAGACAGTTTCCTAAAGGACAAGTCCATAAACCGCTACTAAATGTTCTTGGGAAAAATCCACAATTCCAGGAATAACATGTATAGAATGTTTGTACATAAGGGAAGCTTGCCAGGTGCCCTTGGCCTGGATTGGCCGCTGTCGTGCATAGGATGCTGGGCTCGATGGACCCTTGGTCTTTTCCCAATGTGGCATTACTTATGTACTTATATAGAGCCTATGCATTTCTAAGGTCAACACTGGCATGGTATGGGAAAGGGGGTGGGGAAATACTACTGGAGAGGAAGAGGGAGTGAAGGGTAAGGAGGAAAGAAGGAAGGAAGGGAGGGAGAAAGAGCTGGCTTGATATCTCATACATATTCATTATGGTTATTCCCCAAAAAAGTCACAGAAGAGAGGGAAAACAGCATACAAATACAACCAGGCAAACAGAAAAAGCAAACACTGGGCCTTCAGGATTGAGAAAAATGTAGTCCCTTAATATGGCAAAGACCCGACATGGGCCGTGTTTCGGCGTACAACCGCCTGCATCAGGGGTCTGACATAAAGACACATAAAAATAAACATCAATTAAAAACAATAAATTGTTAAATTAATAAAACAATATCAATAGACCATAATTTCAGTCATATGCACATGATTATCATAACTTAAAACCATTATACATATACACATATATACATACACTAAAATACATATACACCACGCACAGATATTATATAGGTGATTGATTATGAACACCCTATTTTTGCTCTCTTACATTAGGAGTTCTACCCCGATTGTTTTACTTACTTCTTGCGCAATAGTCCGCAAGTTGACCAATAGGAGTTTATTGGTAAGACATGGTCATCCAACATTTGTGATTTTATAGTGTTTAGTATGCTTTGGTTATGTTTTATTTAGAAATATGTGTTAAAGATATTTGGAATACGGTATGACTGTGTGTGTGAATTTATATGTATGTATACGTAAGGGTTTATTTATTTACAAAAATATATATATATATATGTGTGTGTGTGTGGATACAGTGGGGGAAATAAGTATTTGATCCCTTGCTGATTTTGTAAGTTTGCCCACTGACAAAGACATGAGCAGCCCATAATTGAAGGGTAGGTTATTGGTAACAGTGAGAGATAGCACATCACAAATTAAATCCGGAAAATCACATTGTGGAAAGTATATGAATTTATTTGCATTCTGCAGAGGGAAATAAGTATTTGATCCCTCTGGCAAACAAGACCTAATACTTGGTGGCAAAACCCTTGTTGGCAAGCACAGCGGTCAGACGTCTTCTGTAGTTGATGATGAGGTTTGCACACATGTCAGGAGGAATTTTGGTCCACTCCTCTTTGCAGATCATCTCTAAATCATTAAGAGTTCTGGGCTGTCGCTTGGCAACTCGCAGCTTCAGCTCCCTCCATAAGTTTTCAATGGGATTAAGGTCTGGTGACTGGCTAGGCCACTCCATGACCCTAATGTGCTTCTTCCTGAGCCACTCCTTTGTTGCCTTGGCTGTATGTTTTGGGTCATTGTCGTGCTGGAAGACCCAGCCACGACCCATTTTAAGGCCCTGGCGGAGGGAAGGAGGTTGTCACTCAGAATTGTACGGTACATGGCCCCATCCATTCTCCCATTGATGCGGTGAAGTAGTCCTGTGCCCTTAGCAGAGAAACACCCCCAAAACATAACATTTCTGCCTCCATGCTTGACAGTGGGGACGGTGTTCTTTGGGTCATAGGCAGCATTTCTCTTCCTCCAAACACGGCGAGTTGAGTTCATGCCAAGAGCTCAATTTTTGTCTCATCTGACCACAGCACCTTCTCCCAATCACTCTCGGCATCATCCAGGTGTTCACTGGCAAACTTCAGACGGGCCGTCACATGTGCCTACCGGAGCAGGGGGACCTTGCGGGCACTGCAGGATTGCAATCCGTTATGTCGTAATGTGTTACCAATGGTTTTCGTGGTGACAGTGGTCCCAGCTGCCTTGAGATCATTGACAAGTTCCCCCCTTGTAGTTGTAGGCTGATTTCTAACCTTCCTCATGATCAAGGATACCCCACGAGGTGAGATTTTGCGTGGAGCCCCAGATCTTTGTCGATTGACAGTCATTTTGTACTTCTTCCATTTTCTTACTATGGCACCAACAGTTGTCTCCTTCTCGCCCAGCGTCTTACTGATGGTTTTGTAGCCCATTCCAGCCTTGTGCAGGTGTATGATCTTGTCCCTGACATCTTTAGACAGCTCCTTGCTCTTGGCCATTTTGTAGAGGTTAGAGTCTGACTGATTCACTGAGTCTGTGGACAGGTGTCTTTCATACAGGTGACCATTGCCGACAGCTGTCTGTCATGCAGGTAACGAGTTGATTTGGAGCATCTACCTGGTCTGTAGGGGCCAGATCTCTTACTGGTTGGTGGGGGATCAAATACTTATTTCCCTCTGCAGAATGCAAATAAATTCATATACTTTCCACAATGTGATTTTCCGGATTTAATTTGTGATGTGCTATCTCTCACTGTTACCAATAACCTACCCTTCAATTATGGGCTGCTCATGTCTTTGTCAGTGGGCAAACTTACAAAATCAGCAAGGGATCAAATACTTATTTCCCCCACTGTATGTGTGCTTACAGATGTATGTATTGGTGGGCATATATAGGTACCATCTAGAAATATACGTTTCTTTATATATATATATATATATATATATATATATATATATATATATATATATCTGTGCGTGGATGCTGTTCAAAAACACATATATTCCGCGTATTAAAAAAGGAGGATGGAAGACCAAACGACAGCCGGCGTGGTTAAAAAGTGAGGTGAAGGAAGCTATTAGAGGTAAAAGAAAATCCTTCAAAAATGGAAGAAGAAACCGACTGAAAATAATAAGAAACAGCATAATGAATGTCAAGTGAAATGAAAAGCGCTGATAAGGAAGGCTAAGAGAGACTTTGAAAAAAAGATTGGGTTGAAGGCAGTGGTGTGCTGGTAAATGTTTAACAACAGGCTGTCTCCCCGGTCCCCCTCTGCACTCCCCCCTGGTCCCCCTCTGCTCCCCCCCCCAAATTGCAGAGCTGGCTATAGCCGGGGAGAGAGCCTGGGGGGGGGGGGGGTGGCAATGCATTATTCCAGGAAAAAAAAATTAAATGATCCCAGGTTCCAATCTAATTCATGTTTAATGTGCGATAAAATGCCATAAATAAGTAAATAAATATAAACTTTTAATGTTGAGCACCTGATTCTCGAAGTGAACATATTCCAAACACCATAATGAAAATAAAATGATTTTTTTCTACCTTTCTTGTCTGGTGATTGTTTTTCTGATCATGCTGGCCCAGTATCCGATTCTGCTGCTATCTGTCCTCTTAACTCCGTTTCCAGGGCTTCCTTTCCATTTATTTCTTTCCTTTCCTCCTTTCTTCTTCATTTCTGGTCCTCCGCAGACTTAACTGTCCAGTGGATCCAGCTTCTGCCTATTTTCTTCATCCATGTGCAGTTTTTCTCCTCTCTTCCTTTTCCCTCATCTCGTCTCCTTCCTCACTCTTCCCTCCCCTCCATCCATGTCCAGCATTTCTTCTCTTTCCCCTCCTCTCCCCTGCCCTCCATCCACCCATGTCCAGCGACCCTTCTCTCTCCCTGCTCTCCATCCACCCATGTCCAGTGACCCTTCTCTCCCCCTGCCCTCCATCCACCCATGCCCAGCGACTCCCTTCTCTCCCCTGCACCCCTCCAGCCACCCATACCCAGCGATTGACCTCTCTCCCCTGCCCTCTTCAGCCACCCATGCCCAGCGACTCCCTTTTCTCTCTTGTCCCCTGCTCCTCTTCCAGCCACCCATGTCCAGCGACTCCCTTCTCTCCCCTGCCCCCCTTCCTCCTCCAGCCACCCATATACAGCGACTCCCTTCTCTCCCCTGCCCCCCATCCACCCACCCATGTCCAGCGACTCCCTTCTCTCCCCTGCCCCCTCCAGCCACCCATGTCCAGCGACTCCCTTCTCTCCCCTGCCCCCCTTCGTCCTCATGCCACCCATATCCAGTGACTCCCTTCTCTCCCCTGCCCCCCTCCAGCCACCCATGCCCAGCAACTCCCTTCTCTCCCCTGCCCCCTTCCTCCTCCAGCCACCCATGTCCAGTGACTCCCTTCTCTTCCCTGCCCCCCTCCAGCCACCCATACCCAGCGATTGACCTCTCTCCCCTGTCCCCCCTCCAGCCACCCATGTCCAGCAACTGACTCCCTTCTCTCCCCTGCCACCCCCTCTCGAGTTGTTCATCAAATTCTTCGGGACAGGCAGTCTTACCTGCCCGCTGCCGGCGCTGACTCTCCCCCAATGCTGGATCGCTATTCAAAATGGCCACCGAGACTTATAATGGCGGCCTCCAAGACTTCAGCAGAAGTCTCGCGAGGCTGCCTCTGGAAGTCTCGGTGGCCATTTTTAAAGAGTGAACCGGCAGCGAGGGAGGGTCAGCACCGCAGCGGGCAGGCAAGACTGCCTGCCCCGAAGAATTCGATGGACAAGGCGAAGGTGAGGGACCGGATCCGGAGGGAGGGAGGGAGGAGAGCCAGTTCGCACGTAGCAACAACCGGCTCGCAAGTTGGAGCAAAATTTAACAACTGGCTCCAGCACACCACTGGTTGGAGGCAAAAACACATAGTAAAACTTTTTTTAGGTATATTAAAAGCAGGAAGCCGGCAAAAGAATTGGTTGGACCGCTAGATGACCGAGGAGTAAAAGGGGCACTCAGGGAAGACAAAGCTGTAGCGGAGAGATTAAATGAATTCTTTGCTTCGGTCTTCACCGAGGAAGATTTGGGTGGGATACCGGTGCCGGAAATGGTATTCGAAGCTGATGAGTCAGAGAAGCTTAATGAATTCTCTGTAAACCTGGAGGATGTAATGGGGCAGTTCTACAAACTGAAGAGTAGCAAATCTCCTGGACCGGATGGTATTCATCTCAGAGTACTGATAGAACTGAAAAATGAGCTTGTGGAGCTACTGTTAGTAATATGTAATTTATCCTTAAAATCGAGCGTGGTACCGGAAGATTGGAGGGTGGCCAATGTAACGCCGCTTCTTAAAAAAGGTTCCAGAGGGGATCCGGGAAATTATAGACCGGTGAGTCTGACGTCGGTGCCGGGCAAAATGGTAGAGACTATTATTAAGAACAAAATTACAGAGCATATTCAAAAGCACCGATTAATGAGACAAAGCCAACATGGATTTAGTGAAGGGAAATCTTGCCTCACCAATCTACTACATTTGTTTGAAGGGGTGAACAAACATGTGGATAATGGTGAGCCGGTTGATATTGTGTATCTGGATTTTCAGAAGGCGTTTGACAAAGTACCTCAAGAAAGACTCCAGAGGAAATTGGATAGGAGTTAGTGCTCTATTGTGGATTTAAAACTGGTTAAAAGATAGGAAACAGAGGGTTAAATGGTCAGTATTCTCAATGGAGAAGGGTAGTTAGTGGGGTTCCCCAGGGCTCTGTGCTGGGACCGCTGCTTTTTAACATATTTATAAATGACCTAGAGATGGGAGTAACTAGTGAGGTAATTAAATTTGCTGATGACACAAAGTTATTCAAAGTCGTTAAATTGCGGGAGGATTGCGAAAAATTACAAGAGGACCTTACGAGACTTGGAGAATAGGTGTCAAAATGGCAGATGACATTTAATGTGAGCAAGTGCATAGTGATGCATGTGCGAAAGAGGAACCCGAATTATAGCTACGTCATGCAAGGTTCCACGTTAGGAGTCACAGACTAAGAAAGGGATCTAGGTGTCGTCGTTGATGATACGTTGAAACCTTCTGCTCAGTGTGCTGCTGCGGCTAAGAAAGCAAATAGAATGTTAGGTATTATTAGGAAAGGAATGGAAAACAATAATGAGGATGTTATAATGCCTTTGTATCGCTCCATGGTTCAACTGCACCTAGAATATTGTGTTCAATTCTGGTTGCCGCATCTCAAAAAAGATGTGAAGGGGCATAATTGAAAGTTTTCTTGAGGGCGTCATCACAGGACCCCCCGCGAAGGAGTGGGGAAACCCGTATTATCGAAACAAGATGGGCATCCATCTTTCGTTTCAATAATACGGCCGGGGACGCCCAAATCTCCACATTTAGGTCGACCTTAGAGATGGTTGACATAAATGTTGAGATGGTTGACATTACAGATGGTCGTCCCCGATTTTCGGCAATAATGGAAACTGAGGACGCCCATCTCAAAAATGACCAAATCCAACTCATTTGGTCATGGGAGGAGCCAGCATTCGTAGTGCACTGGTCCCCCTCACATGCCAGGACACCAACCGGGCACCCTAGGGGGCACTGCAGTGGACTAACTGATGCACTAACTAAACGGAAAAAAGCCCTTCCCTTACCGATCCCTTAGCGATTTGGAAAGGAACGGGCATGCATGAAGGAAATCGCATGCAAATGAGCTGCTGACTGTTAGGTCATTTGCACACAATTTCCTTCCTAAGGAGGGGAAGCCAGCGCATGCCAAAGATGGCTTCATACATGCAGACAAGCTGCGGGTATAATAACCGTCTACAGCCTTAAATAAATTGCCATCTACAACCTTAGAAAAATACAAGTCCAGGTGAAAACATCCAAGTGCTCATCAGAGACGTCTTTTTAAAATTTTTTTAAAGAGTTTGGGTGAAGGATGTCCTTCGCTATGCCTCCGTCCCTGCGACAGTAGTTGAGGACGTCCAAAATGTGGATGTTTCTGTGAGAAGGATATCCATGCCTTTGCTATGCCTCTGACATCCCCTTTATTTATTTGGATTTTGGATCACAAGTAGCAGCAGTGGGATTTGAATCTATGGATCAGTGGCGTAGCCAGAAGGCAATTTTTGGGTGGGCCAGCAGATTGGATTGATGGGCACTAGAGAAACACCATGAAGGAAGATCTGGGGGAGAGAGGGGCTGAAAAGTAGTGAATGTGACTATGAAGAGGTGTGGATGTGTATGGACACACACACACACACACACACACACACACACACACACACACACACACACACACACCTTTCTTGCAGAAGAAAGGAGGTGTTGATGCCCCTCTACAAGTCATTGGTGAGGCCCCACTTGGAGTATTGTGTTCAGTTTTGGAGGCTGTAGAACTAGAGGACATGAATTGAGGTTGAAGGGGGGCAGACTCAGGGGTAATGACAAGAAGTATTTTTTTCACAAAGAGGGGGAAACCTTCCCGCGGGAGGTGGTAGAGATGAAACCGGTAATGGAATTCAAACAAGCGTGGGATAAACACAAAGGAGTCCTGTTTAGAAGAAATGGATCTACGGAATTGTAGCGGAGATTGGGCGGCAACACTGATAATTGGCTGGACAGATTCAGCTTCAGAAGTTGGAGAACAAGGCCAGTAATGGGCAGACTTCTACGGTCTGTGCCCTGATCGTGACTGAATAGATATGGATTGGCTGGAGTGTAAATTTTAAGGGGTTTCGACATTAGCTTCAGAACTTAGTACAAGAACAGTGCTGGGCAGACTTCTACGTTCTGTGCCCTGAGAATGACAAGGACAAATCAAACTCGGGTATAAAGTATCACATACCATGTAAATGAGTTTATCTTTTTTGGCAGACTGGATGGACCATAAGGTCTTTATCTGCCGTCATTTACTATGTTACCTGCCACCTGATATGCCCACGCCCCCTACTCCTACCGCACACCTACCCCACTCCTACTACTACTACTTAGCATTTCTATAGCGCTGCCAGGGTTACGCAGCGCTGTACAAGTTTAAACATGGGGAGGACAGGCCCTGCTCAAGAGAGCTTACAATCTAAAGGTAACAAACTAAGTAGTCAGTGTAGGTATCATGAATGGGGAAGGTGGTTATGTGCCAAAAGCAAGGGAGAAGAGATGGGCTTTGAGTAAGGACTTGAAAATGGGCAGGGAGGGCGCATGGAGTATGGGCTCGGGAAGTCTGTTCCAGGCATAAGGTGATGCGAGGCAGAAGGGGCGGAGTCTGGAGTTAGCGGTGGTGGAGAAGGGTACAGATAGGAGTGATTTGTCCTGAGAGCGGAGGTTACGGGTGGTAACATACGGGGAGAGGAGGGTAGAGAGGTAATGGGGGGCTGCAGATTGAGTGCACTTGAAGGTCAATAGGAGAAGCTTGAATTGTATACGGTAGCGGATCGGGAACCAGTGAAGCGACTTGAGGAGAGGGGTGATATGAGAGTATCGGTTCACGCGGTAGATAAGACGTGCGGTGGAATTTTGGATAGATTGAAGGGGGGATAGGTGGCTAAGCGGGAGACCAGCGAGGAGAAGGTTGCAATAGTCAAGACGAGAGGTAACGAGCGAGTGGACGAGGGTTCGGGTGGTCTGTTCAGAGAGGAATGGGCGAATTTTGCTAATATTATAGAGGAAGAAGCGACAGGTCTTGGCTGTCTGTTGGATATGGGCAGAGAAGGAGAGGGAGGAGTCGAAAATGACTCCGAGATTGCGGGCTGAAGAGACGGGGAGGATGAGGGCGTTGTCAACAGAGACGGAAAGTGGGGGAAGAGGAGAGGAGGGTTTGGGTGGAAAGACAAGGAGCTCAGTCTTTGCCATGTTCAATTTCAGATGCCGGTTGGACATCCAGGCAGCGATGTCTGAGAGGCAGGCCGAAACTTTGGCCTGGGTTTCGACTGTGATGTCGGGAGTGGAGAGGTAAAGCTGGGTGTCATCGGCATAGAGATGGTACTGGAAACCATGTGATGAGATCAGCGAACCCAGGGAAGAGGTGTATATCGAGAAAAGAAGCGGTCCAAGGACAGATCCTTGAGGAACCCCAACAGAGAGCGGGACGGGGGTGGAAGAAGAGCCATTAGAAAATACTCTGAAGGTGCGTTGGAAAAGATACGAGGAGAACCAGGAGAGGACGGAGCCCTGGAACCCGAATGAGGACAGTGTCTCTCCACACTCGTCCTTCCCTACACCCCTTCCCGTGCACTCCGCTCCATGGATAAATCCTTCTTATCTGTTCCCTTCTCCACTACTGCCAACTCCGCGCCTTCTGTCTCGCTGCACCCTACGCCTGGAATAAACTTCCTGAGCCCCTACGTCTTGCCCCATCCTTGGCCACCTTTAAATCTAGACTGAAAGCCCACCTCTTTAACATTGCTTTTGACTCGTAACCACTTGTAACCACTCGCCTCCACCTACCCTCCTCTCTTCCTTCCCGTTCACAATAATTGATTTGATTTGCTTACTTTATTTATTTTTTGTCTATTAGATTGTAAGCTCTTTGAGAAGGGACTGTCTTTCTTCTATGTTTGTGCAGCGCTGCATACGCCTTGTAGCGCTATAGAAATGCTAAATAGTAGTAGTAGTAGTAGGATGAGGATGGAATAGTGACCTTTGGATTTGGCCAGGAACAGGTCATTGCAGACTTTGGAGAGTGCTGTTTCTGTTGAGTGTAGTGGGCGAAAGCCGGATTGAAGCGGATCAAGGACGGCCTGAGAGGAGAGGAAATCAAGGCAGCGGCTGTGGACAGCGCGTTCAAGTAATTTGGAGAGGAAGGGTAGAAGGGAGATGGGGCGATAATTGGAGGGACAGGTGGGGTCAAGTGATGGTTTTTTGAGAAGTGGTGTGACTACAGCGTGCTTGAAGGTGTCAGGGACAGTAGCAGTGGAGAGAGAGAGGTTGAGGATGTGACAGATTGAGGGGTTAACTGTAGGGGAGATGTTGGTAAGCAGATTGGTGGGAATGGGGTCAGAGGAACAGGTGGTGCACTTAGAGGAAGAAAGAAGGCGAGCAGTTTCCTCTTCGGTGATCTCAGGGAAGGAGGAGAAGGAGGCCAGGTTAGGTTGGTTGAGGGAGTGGGTTAAGAAGTCACAGGGAGGAGAAGGCTTGGAAGTGAATTCAAGGTTTATCTTCTGCACTTTATCGCGGAAGTAGTCAGCTAGTGTTTGAGGAGAGAGTGAGGGGGGGGGTGGGAGCGGAGGGCACTTTAAGTAGGGAGTTGAGGGTGGCGAAGAGGCGACGAGGGTTGGAGCCAAGAGAATTGGTTAATTGGGAATAATATTCCTGTTTGGCAAGGAATAGGGAGGACTGGAAGGAGGATAGCATGAATTTGTAATGGGTGAATTCTGACAGGGTGCGAGATTTCCTCCAGAGTCGTTCAGCAGATCGGGTGCAGGAGCGAAGGTAACGGATGCAAGAGGTTAACCAGGGCTGAGGATTAATGCGCTTAATGGGGTGAGAGACAGTTGGTGCTAGGGTATCCAGAGCAGTGGAGAGAATTTCATTGTAGGTAGAGACAGCCATGTCGACAGATTCAGAAGACGAAATGGAAGGGAAGAGATTGGAGATGTGAGAGGACAGAGTAGGGGGGTCGACAGCTTGGAGATTCCTGAAGGCAGTGGTTATAGTTGGGCGAGGTTGAGGGGGAGTAGCAGTGCTGGCCTCAGTGCAGTGGTGTGCTGGTAAATTTTTAACAACAGGCTCTCTCCCCGGTCCACCTCGGCGCCCCCCGTCCACCTCGGCGCCCCCCACCGCTGCGCCCCCCCCCCCCCCACCTCTGCGCCCCCCCCAAAATTGCAGAGCTTGCCATAGCCGGGGGGAGGAGGCAATGCATTACTCTCTCCAGGAAAAAAAATTAAATGATCCCAGGTTCCAATCTAATTCATGTTTAATATGGGATAAAATGCCATAAATAAGTAAATAAATATAAACTTTTAACGTTCAGCACCTGATTCTCAAAGTGGACATATTCCAAACACTATAATGAAAATAAAATTATTTTTTTCTACCTTTGTTGTCTGGTGACTTTGTTTCTCTGATCATGCTGGTCCAGTATCTGATTCTGCTGCTCTCTATCTGTTCCCTTGACTCCGTTTCCAGGGCTTCCTTTCCATTTATTTCTTTTCTTTCCTCCTTTCTTCTTCATTTCTGGTCCTCCGCAGACTTGACTGTCCAGTGGATCTAGCTTCTTCCTATTTTCTCCATCCATGTGCAGTTTCTCTCCTCAATTCCTTTTCCCTCATCTAATCACCTTTCTCTATCTTCCCTCCATGTCCAGCATTTCTTCTCTCTCCCTTCCCTCCCCTCCATCCATGTCCAGAATTTCTCTTGCTCTCCCCTCCATCCATGTCCTGAAACTCTCCTCTCTCCCCTGCCCACCTCTCCCCATCCATGCCCAGCAAGTCTCTCCACTGCCCCCCTCACCCCATCTGTGCCCAGCAGGTCTCTCCTCTGCCCCCTCTCCCCATCCATGCCCAGCAAGTCTCTCCCCTGCCCCCTCTCCCTATCCATGCCCAGTAAATCTATCCCCTGCCCCCTCTCCCCATCCATGCCCAGCAAATCTCTCCCCTGCCCCCTCTCCCCATCCATGCCCAGCAAGTCTCTCCCCTGCCCCCCTCTCCCCATCCATGCCCAGCAAGTCTCTCCCCTGCCCCCTCTCCCCATCCATGCCCAGCAAATCTCTCCCCTGCCCCCCTCTCCCCATCCATGCCCAGCAAATCTATCCCCTGCCCCCTCTCCCCATCCATGCCCAGCAAATCTCTCCCCTTCCCCCCTCTCCCCATCCATGCCCAGCAAGTCTCTCCCCTGCCCCCTCTCCCCATCCATGCCCAGCAAATCTCTCCCCTGCCCCCCTCTCCCCATCCATGCCCAGC
Source organism: Microcaecilia unicolor (assembly GCF_901765095.1). Classification (NCBI taxonomy): domain Eukaryota; kingdom Metazoa; phylum Chordata; class Amphibia; order Gymnophiona; family Siphonopidae; genus Microcaecilia; species Microcaecilia unicolor. Next base: position 289,851,711 of record NC_044033.1, read on the forward strand.
AAATCTATCCCCTGCCCCCTCTTCCCATCCATGCCCAGCAAATCTCTCCCCTTCCCCCCTCTCCCCATCCATGCCCAGCAAGTCTCTCCCCTGCCCCCTCTCCCCATCCATGCCCAGCAAATCTCTCCCCTGCCCCCCTCTCCCCATCCATACCCAGTGATTCTCCTCCCTCCCCTGCCCTTCCCTCCCGCTCCCAAACATGTCCAGCGAACGATGTCCTTCGCCCCCACCCTCCCCTCCTGCTCCCATCTGTCTTTTTTAATTACCTCAGTCGAAGCCCGCGCTATTTAAAGCCCTGCTGCGTGCAGGCCGTCTCTCCAGGTTTCCCCTGCTTGCTTCGGTGACGTTCATGCCCTTAGTCCCGCCTTCGCGGAAAAAGGAAATGACGTAAGAATGATGTCAGAAGGCGGGACTAAGGGCGCGAACGTCACCGAAGCAAGCAGGGGAAGCCTGGAGAGACGGCCTGCACGCAGCAGGGCTTTAAATAGCGGTTTCGACGGAGGTAATTTAAAAAGTCAGATGGGAGCGGGAGCGGGAGGGTGAGGGTGAAGGACATCGTTTGACATGTTTCGGAGCGGCAGGGGAGGTAAGCATGGCCTGTTATGGCGCCCTCCTGCCATGCTTACCTCCCCTAATGGAGCCGGCTCGCCCCCAACAACAACTGGCTCGCAAGAGCTGTCAAAATTTAACAAGCGGCTCTTGCGAGCCGGACAGAGCCGGCTCCAGCACACCACTGCTTCAGTGGCTGTAGGCCACATTGAGAGCTAGGGGACACGTAAGAGGGTGCACTCTTCATCCTCCACTAAGCCATGGTCCGCCAACACACATACGCTTCCCCCAAATATGCCCTAAATATTACAGTGGGGCCCTAAAATATCAATACATCAAGAAAACTGAACAAGCCAAAGTACTATAGAATACTACATAAAAAATTGATGCTAACAGAATACTTTGGTCACACACACAGAACACAAATGCCAAATACAGAATAAGTGACCACAAACCATAAACAAATTAAATCAAAATCCCAAGAGGCCAGACCTTGCATTTACCACAGCACAGAGAAATACAAAGAGATGCATTTTTTCCTATACGGTGCAAATATGATAGCACATGCAAGAGACAGTGTTAGGGGAAGTACAACTAGGGCAACTGTGTTTGGCCCCCTAGCCAGAGAGAACCCCAGACCAGCTGGAAGCCATAGAAGGTGCAGCCTGTTAGTAAGCTTTGGGGTCCCCTCCTAAATATCTGCCTTGGGCCCCAGCCATATTCTAACACCAGCTCTGGCAGGATGTACATTTCAAATCTGACATATTCTAGTCACAAAATAGAAAAATAAAATTCTTTTTTCTACCTTTTGTTGTCTGCTCATTTTATTTTTCCAAATCATGTTGCTCCCATGCTCTGGTTTCTACATCCTTCTGTCTTCTCTTAACTCACTCACCAAGGTCTCATGTCCATTTGATATTTCTACTCTCTCTCCATGTCCACTATCCATCTTCTTCCATCTTTGTACCTCTATCTTCCTCCATGTTTAGTATCCCCCTTTCTCTGTGTCCCTATATTTCTCTGTTCAGCTTCTCCCCTCTCTTTGTCCCCAATGCCATTATATCTCTACCCTCTGTGACCCTACCCCATCCAGCTTCTCTCCCTCTTACTCCCTCCCCTTTCCAGCATCTGGTTTGGTTGCTTGATTCCCTGTCTGCCCACCCACCCACCCTGTCCCCCCTTCCTCTCTCATGCTGTAGATTTAGTATTTGTTCCCTTTTCCTTCATCTCCTTGGTCTGGTATCTCTATTTCCCTTCCCTCCCTCCTAGTGCTGTACCAGTAGTTCTCTCCCTTCCCTCCAGTTCTCCTCCCCATCTTCCTCCCACATCCAGCAGCTCTCTCCCTTCCATCCAGATCCCCTCCTCCTCTTCCTTCCACATCCAGCAGCTCTTTCTCTCCAGCCCCCTCCTCCTCCTCCCACATCCAGCAGCTTTCTCCCTTCCATCCAGTTCCCTCCTCCTCTTCCTCCCATGTCCAGCAGCTCTCTCCCTTCCATCCAGTCCCCTCCTCCTCTTCCTCCCATGTCCAGCAGCTCTCTCCCTTCCATCCAGTCCCCTTCTCCTCTTCCTCCCATATCCAGCAGCTCTCTCCCTTCCATCCAGTCCCTTCTTCCTCTTCCTCCCTTGTCCAGCAGCTCTCCAGCCCCTTCCTCCTCTCCCTCCCATGTCCAGCATCTCTCTCCCTTCCATCCAGATCCCCGCCTCCTTTTCCTCCCACCTCCTGCAACTCTCTCCCTTCCAATCAGATCCCCTCCCTTCTCTTCCTCCCACATCCAGTAGCTCTCTCCCTTCCCTACAATCCCCTTCCTCCCACAAGTCTGACTCCTGCAAAATGATCTCTTCCCTCCAGCCCCCCCCCCACCACACTCCTCTATTTTAGCAGAAAAACAGTTTTCAGAACCAGTGAAAGCCACAAGTTCCAAGCTTTATTGCTATGCAGTTGAAGAACTTGATGTGAAAGGTCTCTTAACACAAATGCAATAAAGTCTAAACTTTATATCGTAAAGACTGGCCAACTCAGTGTTCAGACTTAGAGCGTGTCTGCATTTGAAAACTACTACAGTTAGTTTTGTCTATGGAAAATGCTCAAAATGCAATGTCAGCTGAAAGTGACCACTCTGATGATACATTATCAAAATAAAGAGATGTTTTTCAGGGTTTAGGGCAGTTTCCAGGAGATCACAGAATCAAGGTGGTTGAAATAGTAATTCCCACTATACATGCCCCAAGTAAAGTTCCAGTGGCACTGAAAGAGACTTGCTAAGGAAATTAACAGAATGGAAAAACTTGGTATAATCGTCAAAGTTAATGAACCCACACAATGTCAACAGAAGGCCCCAGGCCACATCCGGAAAACAAATTGCAGCAATTTCTAATATGAGACCACCAAAAATAGATCAGAACTGGAAACATTTTTGGGTATGGCAAATTACCTTGGAAAGTTAATTCCACACCTTGCTGACACTATCACCTCTGAGAGCCCTTCTAAAGAAAAGCTCAGATTTTCAATGGGAGGTACAAGAAGATGATACTTGGAGGGGCATAATCGAACGCGAACGCCTATCTCCATGGGCGTCTATCTCCGAGAACGGGTACATGAAGGGGCGGGGCAAACCATATTTTGGAAAAAACTGGGCGACCATCTTTTTTCCGATAATACGGTTTGTGCCAGCCAAATGCACCGGATTTGTGCGGATTTGAGCTGGGCGGTATCGTTTTTCAGCGATAATGGAAACCGAAGACACCCAGCTCAAAAACGACCAAATCCAAGGCATTGGGTCATGGGAGGGGCCAGGATTCGTAGTGCATTGGTCCCCCTCACATGCCAGGACACCAACCGGGCACCCTAGGGGGCACTTGTAACAATTAAAAAAATAAAGTTAACTACCTCTGAAGTCCATAGCTCCCTTCCCTTGGGTGCTGAGCCCCCCCAAATCCCCCCCACAACCCACTCCCCAGTACTCTACACCATTACCATAGCACTTATGGCTGAAGGGGGGCACCTAGATGTGGGTACAGTGGATTTGGGGGGCGGTTTGGAGGGCTCCCATTTACCACCACAAGTGTAACAGGTAGGGGGGATGGACCTGGGTCCACCTGGCTGAAGTCCACTGCACCTACTAATAACTGCTCCAGGGACCTGCATACTGCTGTGATGGAGCTGGGTATGACATTTGAGGCTGGAATACAGGCTGGAAAAAAAAAGTTTTTAAAGTTGTGTTTTTTGGGTGGGAGGGGGTTAGTGACCACTGGGGGAGTCAGGGGTGGTCATCCCCGATTCCCTCCGGTGGTCATCTGGTCATTTAGGGCACTTTTTTGGGACTTGTTCGTGAAAAAAAAGGGTCCAAAAAAAGTGACCCAAATTCGCGCAAAAAACGCCTTTCTTTTTTCGATTATCGGCTGAGGACGCCCATCTCTCCTCGGCCGATAAACACGCCCCAGTCCCGCCTTCACCACACTTCCGACATACCCCCGTCAACTTTGGCCGTTTCCGCGACAGATTGCAGTTGAAGACGCCCAAAATCGGCTTTCAATTGTACTGATTTGGGCGCCCACGGGAGATAGACGCCCATTTCCCGATTTGGGTCAAAATATGGGCGTCTTTCTCTTTCGAAAATAAGGCGGATAGTAACATAGTAACATAGTAGATGACGACAGAAAAAGACCAGCACGGTCCATCCAGTCTGCCCAACAAGATAACTCATATGTGCTACTTTTTGTGTATACCTTACCTTGATTTGTATCTGTCTTTTTCAGGGCACAGACCGTAGAAGTCTGCCCAGCACTAGCCCTGCCTCCCAACCACCAGCCCCATCTCCCCCCACTGGCTCTGCCATCCAATCTCGGCTAAGCTCCTGAGGATCCATTCCTTCTGAACAGGATTCCTTTATGTTTATCCCATGCATGTTTGAATTCTGTTACCGTTTTCATCTCCACCATCTCCCGCGGGAGGGCATTCCAAGCATCCACCACTCCATGAAAAAATACTTCCTGACATTTTTCTTGAGTCTGCCCCCCTTCAATCTCATTTCATGTCCTCTAGTTCTACCGCCTTCCCATCTCCGGAAAAGGTTCGTTTGCGGATTAATACCTTTCAAATATTTGAACGTCTGTATCATATCACCCCTATTTCTCCTTTCCTCCAGGGTATACATGTTCAGGTCAACAAGTCTTTTCCTCATACGTCTTGTAACGCAAATCCCATACCATTCTTGTAGCTTTTCTTTGCACCGCTTTGATTCTTTTTACATCCTTAGCAAGATACGGCCTCCAAAACTGAACACAATACTCCAGGTGGGGCCTCACCAACGACTTATACAGGGGCATCAACACCCCCTTTCTTCTGCTGGTCACACCTTTCTCTATACAGCCTAGCAACCTTCTAGTTACGGCCACCGCCTTGTCACACTGTTTCGTCACCTTCAGATCCTCAGATACTATCACCCCAAGATCCCTCTCCCTGTCCGTACCTATCAGACTCTCACCGCCTAACACATACGTCTCCCGTGGATTTCTACTCCCTAAGTGCATCACTTTGCATTGAATTTTAATTGCCAAACCTTAGACTATTCTTCTAGCTTCCTCAGATCCTTTTTCATGTTTTCCACTCCCTCCCGGGTGTCCACTCTGTTACAGATCTTAGTATCATCCACAAATAGGCAAACTTTACCTTCTAACCCTTCGGCAATGTCACTCACAAATATATTGAACAGAATTGGCCCCAGCACCGTCTGGCAGATACATTTGACAAGACGAAAAAAAAACCCCTAATTTTCAAAGACTGGCATGCTAACATATTACAATGTAAGAAAAGGGTCGATGCATCTAAACAAGATCTAGGAGCAGTATTAATGCACAGAGAGGTTCTTTTACAAAGGCACACTAGCGATTTTAGTACATGCTAAAAATAAGCATGCACTAAATGCTAGAGATGGCCATATATTCCTATGGGTATCTCCAGCATTTAGTGTGCCCTAAAAATGTGCACCTTTGTAAAAGACCCCCAAAGGGAAGCCAGTCATTTACGCATTGAAGATACTGCCAGACGGGGATACAGTGCCTCTCACCTCTAGGACTGAAATCAACTTTGCTCACATTGAAAATTAAATGCATGCCACTTTTTTTGGCTGTCAATGTTTTCATCAATATATATATGGATGAAAAGTGGCTGTGGCTGTGGCATCAGATTACAAGTCTAAGTTGGAATTTGGATGTTTTACAAAGACGTCCAAATTCAGAGGCGGGCAGAAGGTCATTTTTAAAAAAAGATAGCTATTCATCTTTCGTTTCGAAAATACCAAGGACGTCCTTGGATTTGGACGTCCTTAGATTTGGACGTCTTTGACTTTTGGCAATTTTCAAAACCAAAGATGTCCAAGTCAATAACGTCCAAATGCAAGCCATTTGGACATGGGAGAAGCCAGCACCCAAGGACAGCAATCAGGCACCCAAGGGGGCACTGCAGTGGACTTCATAAAATGCTCCAAGGTACATAGCTCCCTTACGTTGTGTGCTGAGCCCCCCAAAACCCACCACCCCCAACTGTAAACCACTACCATCACCCTTACGGGTGAAGGGGAGCACCTAGATGTGGGTACAGAGGGTTTCTGGTAACCCTAGTAGCGCTCTAGAAATGTTAAGTAGTAGTAGTAGTAGTAGTTTTGGAGGGCTAGCTGTTTCCTCCACAAATGTAACAGGTAGGGGGAGTATGGGCCTGGGTCCACCTGTCTAAAGTGCACTGCACCCACTAAAACTGCATGCGCTGTCATAGACCTGACATCTGAGGCTGGCATAGAGGCTGGCAAGTAATATTTTTAATAATGTTTTTTGAGGGTGGGAGGGGGTTAGTGACCACTGGGGGAGTAAGGGGAGGTCATCCCCGATTCTCTTCATTCCGGCACCTTTTTCTGCCTTATTCGTAATAAAAACAGACGTCCGGGTGAAAACGTCCAAGTTTTACTCATGGACGTCTCTGCTTTTTTCCATTATGGGTCAAAGATGTCCAAAGTCCCACCTTCACCATACCTCTGATATGCTCCCTTGAAATTTGGATGTCCTTGTGACGGATTTCAGTTAGAGACGTCCAAAATCGGGTTTCGATTATACCGATTTGGACGTCTCTGAGAGATGGACGTCCAAGTGCCGATTTATGTCACTTTTGGGACGTCCATCTCTTTAAAAAATGAGCCTGTTAGTCACTCATTTCAGACAAGAAAATGAACCAACTGAAAGGTTCAACTGAAATAGACCCTCAGCTGTCAGCACTACATAAAATCATACTCAATGGTTGGCCAAAGTCATGACATTCATGCCCACCACATGGAGGAGTTTTGGAATTTTCATGAAGACTTAGTTATTAGGGACAATCTCTTCTGCAAGGGAGAAAGATTTGTAACACCCAAATCTATGAGAGGCAAATTAACAAAACAAATCTATCAAGTGAACAGTGGTGTTGAGAAATGCAAAGCAGAGACAGAAACTTACTTGATGGCCAGGAATGAATGCTGACAGTGATGTGATATGATATGTTTCTTGTATCCCACTAACTCCCACTTACCAGTAGTTCAAAGCAGTTAACAAAATAAAGAAAAAAACATCAGGCTTATTTTCAAAAGAGAAGGGCGCCCATCTTTTGACACAAATCGGGAGATGGGCATCCTTCTCTCAGGGTCGCCCAAATCGGCATAATGGAAAGCCGATTTTGGGTGTCCCCAACTGCTTCCCGTTGCGGGGATGACCAAAGTTCCCAGGGGCATGTCGGAGGCGTAGCGAAGGCGGGGCTGGGGCGTGCCTGATGGGCGTCCTCGAGCGATAATGGAAAAAAGAAGGGCGTCCCTGAGGAGCACTTGGGTGACTTCACTTGGTCCATTTTTTCTTACGACCAAGCCTCAAAAAGGTGCCCGAACTGACCAGATGACCAGACTCTCCCAGTGGTAACTAACCCCCTTCCACCCTGAAAAAAACAACTTTAAAAACTTTTTTTTGCCAGCCTGAAATGTCATACTCAGGTCCATCGCAGCAGTATGCAGGTCCCTGGGGGGGGAGGGGGGGGGAGGTATGTGTGTGTCAGCAGAGGCATAGCGAAGGTGTGGACGTCCTTTTTTCAAACATTTTGGACATTCTGAACTGCCCTGCCCCACAGGGATGGCCAAATTTCAAGGGAGTGGAGTGGAGTGGAGTGGTCTTGCGGTCCAGAGGTGGCCAGTTCAAATCCCACTGCTGCTACTTGTGATCCAAAACCTAAATAAATAAAGGGGATGTCAGAAGCATAGCAAAGGCATGGATGTCCTTCTCACAGAAACATCCACATTTTGGACGTCCTCAATTTCCGTCACAGGGATGGAGGCATAGCGAAGGACGTCCTTCACCCATACTGTAAAAAAAAAAAAAAAGACATCCCTGACAAGCACTTGGACGTTTTTACCTGGACTTGTGTTTTTCTAAGGTTGTAGACAGCAATGCGCAGAGCAGCCACACATAATGCTTGGCTGCTCTGCACTGGCTTCCCCTCCTTAGGATGGAAATCGTGTGTAAATGAGCTAACAGCGAGCAGCTCATTTGCATGCTCGTTTCCTTCATGCATGCCCGTTCCTTTCCGAATCGCTAAGAGATTCAGTTAGTGCATCTGGCTGAAGGTAAGAGAGCTATGTACTTGGGAGCAATTTGTGAAGTCCACTGCAGTGCCCCCTAGGGTGCCCGGTTGGTGTCCTGGCATGTCAGAGGGACTAGTGCACTACGAATGCTGGCTCCTCCCATGACCAAATGGCTTTGGATTTGGTTGTTTCTGAGATGGGGACGACCATCTCTGCTGGGGACGACCATCTTTAAGGTTGACCTAAATTTGCTGATTTGGGCGTCCCCAATCATATTATCAAAATGAAAGATGGACGCCCATCTTGTTTCAATAATACGGGTTTCCCCGCCCCTTGCTGGAGCTGTCCTGCGAGGATGTCCCCAGGAAAACTTGGGCGTCCCTTTTGATTATGCCCCTCCATGTAACCTAAAAAAATGTGCTAATTAAGACATAAATCATTTAAACAAATAGGTTTTTAGGTTCTTATGAGATTGAAATAACTAAGGGGCCCTTTTACTAAGCTGCAGTAAAAGGGGGCATGCTCTAGCATTGACAGCCATTTTTGGCACGCGCCAGTTCCTCTTTTACCGCAGCGGATGAAAATAACCAAAAACGAAATGGCCATACAGTAAGTTCTCATTTGCCGCATGGTGTAAAGGGGTCCGCTTCCTCCACTCTGGGTTGGGGCCGGCAGCCCTGTTGGGCTCACAGAATTCCAGCAAAGAACCAGACTGCCATATGGACTTAAGACCAAAGTGCTTTATTCTCAATTCAGTTCCACTCTCAGAATTGAAATGCAGTTCACAAACAGGGTTCGGGCCGGTTTCCAAACTCCAGCCAACATTCAGTTCCTTAACATTTCAGGCCCACTTCCTTTGCACTTCCCCTCTCCCTCAGAAGGGCTCAGTCAAAGTTCAGCCTGCTGTTCTATATACATCCCAATAATTCAACCCTTTCACAAACAATCTCTTCAAAGGAAACCACTACTTAATGCCCCTGTCCTCTTCACAGCACCCAGGAGGACCCTGTACCAAACAGGGCTGGCAGCTTTCCTCCTACCTCACAGCTAGGGTTACCATTCGTCCAGATTTCCCCGGACATGTCCTCTTTTTGAGGGCATGTCCGGGGCATCCGGTGGATTTTGCCCGCACCCACGTTTGTCCGGATTTCTGGACAAACGTGGGCGCGGGTGCGGGCAGGCGCGTGCGTGCGGTGGGCGTGTGGGCGGGCGATCGGCGCCGTGGGTCTGGTCTCCTGTCCCCTCCCCTTCCTTACCATGTTCCCTGGTGGTCTAGTGACGTCTTCGGGGCAGGAAAGAGCCCCCTCTTTCCTGCCCGGAGCGCTGCCTCCCCTGTCTATCATCCTTCTCGGTCTGGCTGGGGATTCAAAATGGCCGCCGAGAGTTGAACTCTCGCGAGGCCGCTTCAACTCTCGGTGGCCATTTTGAATCCCCAGCCAGACCGAGGAGGATGCAGCAGGCAAGGGCAGGCAGCGCTCCGGCCAGGAAAGAGGGGGCTCTTTCCTGCCCCGAAGAGAAGACGCTACTAGACCACCAGGGCTAGATAGTAAGTGAGGGGGGGATATGTGACGGGGAGGAGACTATGTGATGGGGGGCGGGGAATAGGGCAGAACGAGGACCCGAAGGGGGCGTGGTGGGGCGGGGCATGAGGTGTGGTGGGGGCGGGGTAGGGGGCGTGACATGTGTCCTCTTTTTCAGAGGACACAAAATGGTAACCCTACTCACAGCACCACACCCCTGTGGCCTCTCACACTACCTTCATGTGCTGGACAGGGCTACATTTACATTCTCACACTCCATGGCAGCTTACTACCCCCCCCCCCCCCCCCAGGGAAGCTCCAGTGGCAGGCCCTTCCCGTCCTCCACCTACTCCATGGCAGCTTCTCTCTCAATCAATTTCCTCTCCCTCCTGGTGGCTGGGAGCCACCCAGAAATCTCTCCCTCCTCTCACAGCTGGAGGGAATTATATACTGGCGATGCAGCTAAGGGACTGAGCTTCACCTCCCCTTCTCCCTCTAGTGGGGAAGGGAGTAACTGGCTCCCCTAGCACTGCGTCACTGCTCCCCCTGCTGGGGTTGGAAATCGGTTCCACCCTTTTGGGGCTACCCTCCTCTGTGCAATCTTTTTGGTCTCTGTTTTTGAAGACGCACTAACATTTTTAGCGTGCACTAAAAATTAGCATGCTAACTGTGTAGACGCCTATAAGAATATTACAGGCATTGTAGATGCCTGTAATATTCTTATAGGCGTCTACACAGTTAGCACGCGCAAATTTTAGAGTGCGCTAAAAACGCTAGCATGCCTTTGTAAACAGGGCCCTTTATATTTAACACCTGAAAAAGAAGGTAGTAACAGGTGTAGCAGATCTCTGGCTCTCAGCGTACCAAGAATAAAGGGAAAAGAAATCGGATTTAAAAAATAATCTGGAGATGAACCATCAAGCATTTTGAAAATTAGACAGGCCAACTTAAATAAGACTCTAAAATGAATAGGGAGCCAATGCATGGAAACAAGAGCGGTAGTAGAGCTATCAGAGTTTTTAAGACCAAGAATACGTTTAGTAGCTGTGTTCTGTAGTAATTGTTATTTAAGATGTATAGATGAATGAAGAGCATTGCATATTAATCAAAGTGCTCAGAATACAAAAATGAACTAAAATGGCAAAGTGAGATTTATCAAAATACCATCAAATATGATGAAGCAGATGTAACTTTAAAAAAAACTATTTGAGTTAAATGATTTACCTGTGGTTCAAAAGGGAGGGAAATTCTAGTGTAAATTCCAAACATCTTTGAAGAAAGATCAATTTTAAGAGAGAGATCACTTGACACTGGAAGGAAATCAGGAATAAAGAAACCTTTCCGAGCTAGCCAAAGTAATTTGGTTTTATCCAGTGCTTTTTTTGTAGAAATTGTGGGCGGTGCCACATATGGCACCGCCCCTATTATAGCCACACCCACATTAGCCACACCCCTTATACCAGCCATGGCGCATATAAACAGACATAATTGAAAATATTATACTAGTATAGGAGAAAAAATAATGTGATTTTTTTTCATTATAAATAATTTCTGTAAGCTGTTACAGCTCTGGTATACCCAGTGCAAAATAAGACAAATTCCAAACACTAAAATGAAAATAAAATGATTTTTTTCTACCTTTGTTGTCTGGTGACTTTGTTTTTCTATCCATATTGGTCCCAGTCTCTGATTCTGCTGCTCTCTATCTGTTCTCTTATCTCCGTTTCCAGGGCTTCCTTTCCATTTATTTCTTTACTTTCCTCCTTTCTTCTTCTTTTGTTGCCCTGCATCCATAAGTAAAAGCTGGGTCCTCCTCCATGGAATTGACTGGAGGAGGTATAACATGGATCCAGCTTTTGCCTATTTTCTCCATCCATGTGCAGTTTTTCTCCTCTTCCCTTTCCCTCATCTCCATCCATGTGCATCTTCTTTTTTCTTTCCTCCCCTCCATTCATGTCCAGCACTTCTCCTCTCTCCTCCCCTCCATCCAAGTCAGCATTTCTCCTCTCTCCTAGCCAACTCCTCCATCCATCCATGTCCAGCAATTCTCCTCTATCTCCTGCTCTCCTCTCCATCCATTTCTAGCATTTCTCCTCTCTCCCCTCTCATCCATGTCCAGCAATTCTCTCTTCCCTGTCCTCCCCTCCCTGTCCAGCGATTCTCCTCTCTCCCCTCCATGTCCAGCAATTCTCTCTTCCCTGTCCTCCCCTCCCCGTCTAGCGATTCTCCTCTCTCCCCTCCATGTCCAGCAATTCTCTCTCCCCTGCCCTTCCCTCCCATACCATGTCCAGCAATTCTCTCTCCCCTGCCCTTCCCTCCCATCCCATGTCCAGCAATTCTCTTTCCCTTGCCCTTCCCTTCTCTCCCATCCCATCCCATGTCCAGCAATTCTCTCTCACCCTGCCCTTCCCTCCCATCCCATCCCATGTTCAGCAATTCTCTATCCCCTGCCCTTCCCTCCCATCCCATGTCCAGCAATTCTCTCTCCCTTGCCCTTCCCTCCCATCCCATCCCATGTCCAGCAATTCTCTCTCCCCTGCCCTTCCCTCCCATTATTTCCAGCGATTCTCCGCCTCTCCCCTGCCCTCCCATCGATGTGCAGCGATTCTCCGTCTCTCCCCTGCCCTCACCTCTCCCATATCCAGCGATTCTTCGTCCCCCAGCCGTCCTCCTTCACTGCCTGCCAGCCAGCGTCGGACTCAGAGGCGAACGGTGCAGGCAGCGATTGGCTGGCAGCGTCGTAGCTTCCCTCTGCAAGTCCCGCCTACAACTTCCAGGAGCACTGTCTGGATAGCCCCACACAGGGCCACAGAGAGACAAAGTTGGGCCCAGGGCAAACCATGGAGGTTAGATTTAGAACAAGAGACAGCGTGAGCCTATCTAGCCCATTGTGAGGGCTGAAGTCAGTAAGGCGGACCGTGTCGCTATTTTAGTTCACCCAAAACAATGGCAAACACTATTGAAAACATTAGCAAAACTTATTAAAAAATAATGAACTACCTATGCGTGGTCCATCTATTCAAGTGGGCTAGGCAGTGACGTAAAAAGTGGAGGATAAGGGATTTTAAAAATTTTTTATTTATTTGACAGCTTTTTATTTACTACTACTACTACTACTTAGCATTTATTTCAAAGCTTCCCATATCTAGATATAAATATCATGAAGTAAAATTGAATATCACTAAAACAGCTTTGAGTAAATGTGTCTTTTGAGTAGCATTTAATTTGTATTCCTTACAAACCTACACAGTTTAGAGCTGTGGCAATTCATGCATGCATTAATATGGGTTATGGAATTTTAATGTAAGTTAACGTGTGAATTGCAACAGCCTCATTATTTTGAAGGGGCCAATCCACTAACTTTACACATTAAGGGCTAGATTCTATATATGGTGCTGTAAAAATTGGCGCTGAAAAAAAATACGCCTAGGCGTATTCTATAAACCATGCCTAACTTTAGATGTGGTTTATAGAATATGCCTAGGGCCTGTCCACATGACTAAATGTCACTGGAATTTACGCCAAGTAAAACTTGGTATAAATTCTGGCGACTAAGTTACGCAGAGAGCAGGGGTATTCTATAACAGCACGCATAATTTTTAGAAATGCCCACAATCCGCCCATTCCACACCTGTGGCCACACCTACTTTTTGGCAGTGCACATTAGAATTTACACGCATCACTTTATAGAATACGCTTAGCAAGTTGTATGCATACATTCTAATTAAAGCCAATTAGTGTCAATAATTGCCTATTAATTGACAATTATCTGCGCTGATTGGCTTGTTAAAATAATTAACTTGCGCACACAATACAGGATATGACCTGAATTGTTCATGCAACTGAAGTCGCACTATATAGAATCCGGGGGTAACCTTGTTAAAGTTAGCACAACCTGTGTTAACATTGGCATGGTTTACTACAGTGAATAGCCCTGTATGTAAGTAAAATAGTAATTAGGAAGGTTGGGAGAGAAATAAAGAGAACTAAGTTGATAGGTCAAAGTGAGGGAAAGAAGAGACAGGGATAAGAGTAGAATGGAGAACGTGGAAAAAATGGGAAGAGATAGAGGACACACAACCAAACAAAGCTATGTAGAGTAAGTAAAGCATTTTACATTTTCCTGGCATCAACAGAGTTTAAAGAACAAGCTTCATTTGTATTTATAGTACGTGTATAAGGATCCAACACATAGGATTAGTAGCAGAATAGCACTGACCCTTTGGTGAGCCCTAGACAACCATGCACAATATGCTCCCCATTGTAATACAAATACATGCTAACACTCCCACAAATGGGTCCTGAGTCAAGGAGCTTTAATTGACGAGATGGCGGGAGTGTGCTTGGCCCATTATCTCCTGAAGCCAGTAGGCGAACCTTGCTGCCCAGTAGCATACTAAGGGTGGGGCAGTGGGGGCGGTCCGCCCTGGGTGCAGGCAGCTAGGGGGTGCATGGAGCAGTTGCACGGCTGTTGGCTCTGCCAGTTCCCTGCCCCCTCTGATGTTACTTCCTGTTCCTGGGCAGTGGACTGGCAGCCATGCAAGTGCTCCGTGGTGAGAATAGTGCGCTTTGGAGGAGGGGAAGGTGGGTGATGCACCGAGAGGGGGGAGGCGTAATGGGCCAGGGGGGTGTAGCAGTGACCCGCCCCAGGTGGCGGCCAACCTAGGTATGCTACTGTTGCTGCCATATGCTACTGTTGCTGCCATATTGAGTCACCCAAAACAATAGCAAATGTTTATTAAAAATAAGTTTAGTTTAGTTTATTTTGACTTGCTATACCACCCTTCAGGCAAATCAGAGCGCTGTACAAGTAAAATGAAAAGGAAAGGAACTCCATTCAATGAAAGGAAAGATAAAAGCAACAACAACAACAAAAACCCAATAGTTTGTTTTGGTTTTAGTGTATCAAGATAGCAGCTACAGCTTCAGCCTTGTTTCGTGATGCGTCTCCTGTCAATTAAAAACCCAAAGAGGTTTGCTTGAGAACAGGAGATGGCATGAGATCAAAAAGTTGAAGCCACTTAGATTCGTCTGTGTTTCCCCTTCCCTGTGCAACCATCGTTCTGCGTACACTCAAAACAAAGCAAACAAATCTATGAGCTGCTGCATCCATGTTGTCGTACTTTATTGTTGGTGACAGCTACAGCTTCAGCCTTGTCACTTGATGCCGTCTCCTGTCAATTAAAAACCCAAAGAGGTTTGATTGAGAACAGGAGGTGGTATGACATCAAAACGTTGAAGCCACTTAGGTTTGTCTGTGTTTCCCCTTCCCTGTGCAGCCGTCGTTCTGCGTACACTCAAAACAAAGCAAACAAACCTATGAGCTGCTGTTGTTGTTGGTAGCATTTTTATTTAATCTCACTTATATTTTAAAACGTGCCAGCTTGTGCAGCATACGGATGTACACAGAGGAAGTATAATAATGGAATAACTTTTCATAGGTAATTTGTTATAAATCATAATCAGTATGTCATTTGGAGGGGCTGATTATTGGGACACCCTAGCGTGTTATATTGGTGCAGAGATTTTTTTTCTACTGGTAAAGGGCCACTAAAACAGACATCATGTTATGAGAATCAGGTGCTCAATATTCAGAATTTCTATCTATTTATTTATTTATTTACTTATTTATGACATTTATATCCCACATTAAACATGAATTCGGTTGAAACCTGGAAGCATTTAAAATCTTTTTTTTTCCTGTGCCTAGATCAAAAGAGAAATATGGTTTGTGGGAACTTGCTCTTTTTGTTTTGTGGAGTAAAATTGGTACGTTATAAAAATGCACTTAATATTGTTTATTACTACTATTTAAAAGAGAGATATTTAATAATGAGGGCAGAGCTACCTTCATGCAGAAGTCTAGAGTCAGTCTAAATGTACCAACATTTTCCAGTTCTATGATATATATTTATTTCTTTTTGAAGTCCTTTTTCAACAGCATTTTCTCAGTTATTACCCAAATGCGAACACAATTATAATGTTAATTAATAAGGGCCCTGTTTACTAAGGTGTGCTAAAAATTAGCGCGCGCTAATGCTAGAGACACCTATAGGAATATATGGGTGTCTCTAGTGTAAGTGTGCGCTAATTTTTAATGTGCGCTAAAAATGCTAGCACGGCTACAGCACGACTTAGTAAAAAGAGCAGTAAGTTTTGGATGTTACTGAATTCTATTATTCTGTCTCACTGTATTTCCAGTTTTGGCACAGTATAAGTCATCATAAGGACAAAATATAAGAAAACCAATGGACTCCATTAGGGGCTTATAGTCCATTTAGTATTTTTTAAACAAATGAGAGATCTGCATGAAAGAAAATATTTTTATTATTTTGACTTATAAAAACCACTTGACCCTGAAACATGCTCAAAACAGCAGGTAATCCATTTGTACAAAGAGATTATTTGAAGATGTGATTCCATGTGCCCCAATGAAAGCAGAGTTTAATTTTACTTCCACTCTTTATAACACCAGGCTTACCAAGGCAGATAACAACCACAGTTAAGATGAACCCATCAGTAAACAGGATATCCTCACTGAAATTTGGAAATGTATTTACTGTATTATAGGGTTACCATCCAGCTTATTTTCGAAAGAGAAGGTCGGCCATCTTCCGACACAAATCGGGAGATGGCCAGCCATCTCTCAAGGCCGGCGAAATCGGCATAATCGAAAGCCGATTTTGGCCGGCCTCAACTGCAGTCCGTCGCGGAGCCAGCCAAACTTCAAGGAGCGTGTTGGCAGGGTACAGAAGGCGGGATGGGGCGGGACGGGGGCGTAGTATGAGATGGCCGGCTTCGCCCGATAATGGAAAAAAGAAAGCCGGCCCTGACTAGCATTTGGCCGACTTTACTTGGTCCCGATTTTTTCAGGTCCAAGTCCCAAAAAAGTGCCCGAACTGACCAGATGACCACCAGAGGGAATCGGGGATGATCTCCCTTGACTCCCCCAGTGGTCACTAACCCCCTCCCACCCTCAAAAAAATAACTTTAAAAACTTTTTTTGCCAACCTCTATGCTAGCCTCAAATGTCATACCCAGCTCCCTGACAGCAGTATGCAGGTCCCTGGACCAGTTTTTAGTGGGTGCAGTACACTTCAGGCAGGTGGATCCAGACCTATCCCCCTCCTACCTGTTACACTTGTGGTGGTAAATGGGAGCCCTCCAACCCCCCCCCCCCAAACCCCCCCCCCCCCCACTGTACTCACATGTAGGTGCCCCCTTCACCCATAAGGGCTATGGTAATGGTGTAGAGTTGTGGGGAATGGGTTTTGGGGGGGGATTTGGGGGGCTCAGGTAAGGGAGCTATGCACCTGGGAGCTATTTTAATGGGTGCCCGGTTGGTGTCCTGGCATGTCAGGGGGACCAGTGCACTACAAATGTTGGCTCCTCCCACGACCAAATGCCTTGGATTTGGCTGGGTTTAAGATGGCCGGCCTCGGTTTCCATTATCGGCAAAAACCGAGGCTGGCCATCTCAAACCCGGCCATCTCTGACATTTGGCCGGCCCCAACCGTATTATCGAAACGAAAGATGGCCGGCCATCTCGTTCGAAAATACGGTTGGCCCCGCCCCTTCGTGGCGCCGTCCTCGGAGATGGGTGCCCTTAGAGATGGCCGGTCCCGTTCGAAAATACCCCTCCATATGTCCGGTTTTACCCGAACATGTCTTCTTTTTGAGGACACTGCCGGGCATCCGGGTGGGTTTTGCCAGCCTTCCCGTTTGTCCAGATTTGCGGACAAACAGGCATGCTGACGGGCGGGCAGGTGGACGTCCTATCCTTCCCTCTTTTACCTTTGTGTGGTGCCCTGGTGTTCTAGTGACCTCTTCGAGGCAGGAAAGTTTTCCTGCCCAGCGCGTCTGCAGACTGCCTTGCTCCCGGCGCTGCTTCAAAATGGCTGCTGAGAGTTCAAACGGCAGCCTCACGAGACTTCCGCAGAAGACTTGCATGGTCACTGCTTGAACTCTTGGCAGCCTTATTGAATCGGTGCTGGGAGCAAGAGAGGTCTACAGCCGCGCCGGGCAGGAAAGACGGGGCTCTTTCCTGCCCCGAAGAGGCCACTTGACCACCAGGGCACTATAATAAGGTAAAGGAGGGGAGGGGTAGTGAATAGAGTCATGTGGGTGGAGGAATGCTGGAAAATTGGGGAGGGGATATACATGGGGGAGAGAAAGGGAATCTGGCTTTCTTTGGAGGGTCAAAGAAACAGGGCGGGGTGGGGGTGTGACGGGGCAGGGTGGGGTGTGACAGGGGGCTGGTCGGGGTGTGACAGGGGGTGGTGCATGTGTCCTCTTTTTCCTTAGGGCAAATATTCTAACTCTAATTACATAGAACAGTGTAGAAAAATGAGCACAAAATACAGCCTTTATTAGTGCTGTTTCTACCAGCTACAATAATTTTTGAAGCTGTTGTAGTGATATTCAGTTTTGATTTCATGATAATTATATCTATACATATGGGAAGCTTTCAAATAAACTGAAACAGCTTTTGACTTTTTGCAGATGGACCACACATAGGCAGTCCGTTATTTCTAATAATCTTTTGCTATTGTTTTGGGTGAGCCAGTGTGGTGGTAATCTCTGCCTACCGCCAGCAAGCTCCGCCCACTGGCTTCAACCCGTATAATGGGCTAGATAGCCTCGTACCATCTCCAGTTCTCAATTAAACCTCCTGTCATGTGTGGTTCTGACTGTAGAGGAAAACCCAGCAAAGGAGGGAGCAGCAGGTAAGGTGTGCTGATTATCAACTCCTCAAGTGGACTGAAGGATTAATAAACAGGGTGTAGTAAGGAGACCAGACAGAGCTCTGTGGGCAGCAGTGGCTCTAGTGCTTTCTTTTCCCTTCCCCTTTCTTTCTACCAGAAGCTAACTTACAAGGGCAAAAATCAACCTTCAGAGTCACTGAGGGCCCAATGCACTACACTTACTGGGCCAGCACTGTGCGTTTTTGACCAGCTCCAGCCGATATAGTAAGCGCGATCTTTAGCGAGTCATGCACAAAGGGGCTTAGCGACCTTTTTACTGTTTGCGGCAGCATACAACAAGAATTGTAGGCAAATTAGCTGATTACAGTGTAAATGAGTATTCTGAACGATGCACAGCCCTTTACAGATGATGCACAAAATTTAGCCCATACCTTTTACCGTAGAATTTTTACAGGCAGTCAGGAGCTGTTGTTAGTGTGATGGTGGCTTCTCTCAGCAGGCATGTGCTCTTTTCTTGCAGAGATCAGCCCTTCAAATCTCAACCAGGGGGAATTGGGATATGCAAAGGAGTTTTCTTTAGGGGAGAAACCCTTGCAGAGCTGGGTCCTGGGCCCTGGGAAACAGGTATCCGATCTGCCATCTTCATCTTTACACCTCCAGAAAGACCTGAGATAAGGCTGAAGCAGGCCAGTAAGATGTCCTGCCAGATTGCTATCACTTGGGAAAGTCACATCAGATTAGAGGCTTGCCTGCTTCGGAGGGGGGGGGGGGGGGGGGGGGGGTGAGACTTGGGAGTCCCAGCACCATGTGAACACAGCTCTGCCTGCTGCTGAGGGCAACACCCAAAAAATTGCAAACCATGGGCTAGACTGCAGTGATTTGCAGAGCTCCCTAAGCATGCAGACAAAGCCCCGGGGCCCCTGGATTTTGTCCTTCCTGCACTAAAAGCTACTCACAGCTTTTATACATGCAGCTTGTATGTGTGTATGAAAGCTTTGGGTAACATACTGAGCATAACCAGAGCAGCCACACTTAGTGATTGACTGTTCTGCGCAAGTGTAGCTTAATGACTGGCTTTCCCCCTATAGAGGTGTTCGCTGTTTTTGTGAGTAGCTCATTTGCATGTGATTTTTTTTGAGCATCACTCGCTATTTCCACATCGGATAATTTTTATCGAGGTGGAAATAGAGAGTGGTGCTTGACGGGGACTTTTGTGCATTGGCCCCTGAATAAGCTCATGTGAGAGGCCTCTCTTAAATATTTGGGAACAACACACAGCCTAGTTTGCTTTACGGGGACTTTTGTGCATTGGCCCCTGAATACGCACATGTGAGAGTCCTCTCTTAAATATTTGGGAACAACATACAACCTAGTTTGCCTATGCTTAATCCTGCCCTGATCAGTAGAAAATTAGGTTTTACACTACATGGGATTGGTTGAGGTTGCCTATTTATTGTACACTGAATCCATGGTGCCAAATATAGATATTTATTTTTCAACCTTTTTTTCTTTTAATCTCCATCCCCTCCTCCAGGACCATCACAAGTTTGTGGGTCTAGCACATAGGTGCCCCCCCCCCCCCCCCCCACTGACATTCCCGGCCGCAACTGCCAAGTACATAGTTTTACTACCCATCACACAAAGAACACAATATACATGCAACTGTGCAAATGTTTTAAATTTATACAAGTATGCGTACAACATCAGGTTAGTGTTATAGGGTATTGACACGCGCATTAATAAATGCCAAACGTCAGAGTTTCAGCAGAGTTTATAACTAGATTTAGCACATTACTGAAAAGCAAAACCACTGGACTGTATGGTTAGGCTGCTATGCAAAGCCTGCCTTGAGAATGAGAAGGGCTTCTGTAGACCTTTGGGCCCCTGGGCCTGGGCCTGGGCCCGGGCCCTGGCCCATGTGAGGATCTGTCCATGCCTAATCTTTGCTGGACCTGATAGCACATTGAAACCTGAGTCTGCCATGCCACAATACTCAGCACAATGGCCTACGTCACAGGGTCAGCTCTTTTCCTTCTAATTCTTAGTGATCAAGAATGCCAATTATCCACAACTTTTACAGATGCAAACTTCTTTTCATTCTTGATCAGTCTGGCTGCTGTAGTATAATATCATTGTCAACAAACAGTGAGCCTCCAACCACAGAAATACATGTCCATTGTCATGTGTTTTAGGATTTCTCCTGTAAGAGTCATGTTTGTTTACATTACCATATAGCCAATCGTCATAAACCTTTTTTTATTATTGTTATAAAGTTGTCTTTTTGAAATGATATAGCTTTAATTTTCTCTACAAAGGTCATAGGTCTGAATAGACAATGACAAAGGAAAGTTCTCCATTTTGCATGTGGGAATTTTAAAACCTGGAGAATTTGTATAAACCATTAAGTTTCAACAGCACTAGATCATAATTTTGTGTTTCCCAGCGTGGGTTGCAGTTGTATTTGTATTGTACTGCCTCACGCATTTCTTTGTTTACCTGCAGGTCCTTTCAAAGCGCCCTTTAATAGGTGTAGTTTTACTGCAAAGCAATGAGACACAGTAACACAGAAAACTAAAATGATGTGGAGGGGCATAATCGAACGGGGCATCCATATTTCGTTTCGATAATACGGTCGGGGACGCCTAAATCTCAACATTTAGGTTGACCTTAGAGATGGTCGTCCCTGGTTTTCGGCCATAATGGAAACAGAGGACGCCTATCTCAAAAATGACCAAATCCAAGCCCTTTAGTCATGGGAGGAGCCAGAATTCGTAGTGCACTGGTCCCCCTGACATGCCAGAACACCAACTGGGCACCCTAGGGGGCACTGCAGTGGACTTCACAAATTGCTCCCAGGTGCATAGCTCCCTTACCTTGGGTGCTGAGCCCCCCAAAACCCACTCCCCACAACTGTACACCACTACCATAGCCCTAAGGGGTGAAGGGGGTCACCTACATGTGGGTACAGTGGGTTTTGGGTGGGTTTTGGAAGGCTCACATTTACCACCACAAGTGTAACAGGTAGGAGGGGGATGGGTCTGGGTCCGCCTGGCTGAAGTGCACTGCACCCACTAAAACTGCTCCAGGGACCTGCATACTGCTGTCTTGGAGCTGGGTATGACATTTGAGGCTGGCAAAAAAAAATTTTAAGTTTTTTGTTTAGGGTGGGAGGGGGTTGGTGACCACTGGGGGAGTAAAGGGAGGTCATCCCTGATTCCCTCCAGTGGTCATCTGGTCAGTTTGGGCACCTTTTTGAGGTTTGGTCGCAAGAAAAAATGGACCAAGTAAAGTCGGCCAAGTGCTCGTCAGGGACGCCCTTCTTTTTTCCATTATCAGCCGAGGACGCCCATCTCTTAATCACGCCCCAGTCCCACCTTCGGTACGGTGCCGATATGCCCCCGTGAACTTTGGTTGTCCCCGTGACGGAAAGCAGTTGAGGATGCCCAAAATCAGCTTTCGATTATGCAGATTTGGGCGACCCTGAGAGAAGGATGCCCATCTCCCGATTTGTGTCATAAGATGGGCGCCCTTCTCTTTCAAAAATAAGCCTGATAGCTACAGTTTCTGTGCAGGCACATTTTTTTTCTATTGTTCAGCTCAGTGGTTGAAGAAACTGCTTACTTTTATCTGCCAGCGGAGTGGAAAGACCTGGGTACTGAGGGTAATCATAAGTAATCCTTAGGAAGCCCCCTCCTTTCTCCTGGCCCTCCCAGAGACTGCGGCTGCCATGAAGATGCCACACTGACCAAAGAAGGGAACGTGTGTAACAGATTTTGAGAATCTCATAATGCAGTACATGCCACCTACAGCTGGCAGTTGTACAAAAGGCAAATAGTTAAAATAGACAAAAATGATTTTCTCCGTATAATACAGCGCAGTTTGGGGTTTTTTTTTCCTGATGGTGCTAGAGATGTCAGCTAAAATTGCCTTTAACAGGAATTGTTAATTCTCCCACCTTTTAGTAACAGCCACCCAGGACCCTGCACATAGACGCAAATATTCATGCATGCATATGTACATAGTACACACACCCTTACATGCATAGGAGCCAACTTTTCAAAATGATTGGGGGTGCTGAATTTTTTTTTTTTTTTTTACAGTTGGTGCATTCCCCCTCCCCCTCTCCCCCTCTGTCCCTGTCCCCCTCCCCTCCCTCTCCCCCTCCCCATCCCTCTCTCTCCCCCTCCCCTGTCCCCCCATCCCCCCTCCCTCGTCCCTTTCCACCTCCCTCCGAGTTCCAGGCCCACCTCCCTCCCTCCCAGTTCCAGTCCCTTCCAGTTCCAGGCAGTAAAAAGCATGCAGGCTCGGCTCGGTGCTTAGTTCAGTTTTCCCTTCTCTCTCTCAGCTCTGGTCCCGCCCTCATTTCCTGTTTCCGCAAGGGCGGGACCAGAGCTGAGAGAGAGAAGGGAAAACTGAACTAAGCACCAAGCCGAGCCTGCATGCTTTTTACCGCTGCTGCCGCCCTAACCCCGACGAGGTAAAATAGATTACTTTTAAAATTCGGAGGGAGGGGCCCTGGAACTCGAAGGCAGGAGGGAGGGAGGGAACGAACTTCCGGTGGGTGAACGAACTTCCAGTGGGTGAAATATTGGGGGTGCTCGAGCACCCACGGAGTCGGTGCCTGTGCTTACATGCATACAAGCCTGTGTCTCCTGCGGTTATAACAGATCCGGTGCAGTGTGCCGGGCCTCTCACCTTCTGACATCTGCACTCACTCTCTTTGATCTTTCACAGTGTCTGCAACAGCTGCCTGCACACTGCCAGGAGGAACGCAGAAGTGCAGGTAAAGTTTGATCAAACTCAAAGCAAAGAGCACAACAGCATAACAGAAACAGAAGGAGCAGTGGCACCCCTACTGTGTGGAAAAACCTCCCTCCTACAGCTCCCCATCATTAGCTCATGATGGAGCGATTTCACCTGGACCTGCAGCAGTGACACACATGAGCCACAAATCTTCCATGGAATATTCCGTGACAACCCAGCCCAGGACTGGTGCAACTGTGGACCGAATGGACCAGTCAAATTGGCCTGTGGCCAGCTTACAGCCTGGATTTCGTCTGGTGTGTTGTAAATGCCAAGGCTGATTGTTAGTCCCACTATGTCACTGGAAACAGGCTGAGTACTGTGCACTGCAATTCAGTATGTATAAGTACAGTGATAATAGCCATCCAGCAGGAGAATATCCCACCTCACTCAGCTTATAGTACAAGAAAGTTATATTACCACCTTCATTCTTTCAGAGACTTAAATAACTATAATGCCAGATTTAGGCGCTCTGTTGGCAGAATTATGCAAACACACCCCCTGAGAAGGAAGTAGTCAATTACTAAAATTACTCTTTGCTAGTTTCTGCTTCTGCCACTTTGGATAACCCGGACAATTGGGATGAATGAAATCTTAGCCCTGTGGCACTCAGTAGCCCAGTGGCACATTGATGCTAGAGTTAAGAAGTGTCGGTGATGTGAAGTGTAACCAGATTCTTCATGGAGCTCATGCCAGCTCTGCTCTACATAATAAGATACTTCTCTGTTTTCATAAAATAATTTTACACGGCACATCACTGCCAGGTGTACTATGCCTACAAGGAGACACAGGAAACGAGACACAGAAGCTAGCAAGTAAAACAAATTCCTCAGATTCAATGTTTTCTTTTTCTAGGCAAAGAGAAGGAGCCCCTGTAAAATCTGTTCCTGACTGACAATGGACTATTGATGGACAAGCCAGCCCTGCTGGGGTACTTACCCTCCCCAAGAGTCCGACCGTACATCCAGAAATATCAAATGTCCGACAGGCACTGGTGCATTGTCCAGGCTTCTCCCACAGAAGGGGAGAGTTTGTTTTACAGCACCACAAGATGCTCTATGCAGGCAACAGAGAAGGGAGGTGGGAGAAGGAGAGACAGAGAGGGGTGGAGGAAAGGGAGGGCGAAAGACAGCTGGAGGGAACAAGAGGAGGAGAAAAAGAGGGAGGTGGTGAGAAAGGGAAGGGAGAAGAGGTGAGAAAGGAGGAGTGGGACAGAAGGGAAGAGAATGAGAGAGGAGAGAAGCAAAATGGGAGGTGAGAAGAGGTTGTGCAAGAAGAAGAGCGGAAAGGTACCCTCAAAGCAGGGTCCAGAGGACATATAGAATGACAATGGGAGGAAATAGTTTTATCAGATCAGCCAGGCTCAGCCCTGCCCAGAGTGGGAGAATAACAGGAGCCCAAGAAAGAGTTTGGTAATCTGTCCTTGATAAGTGATACTCCCCAAGTGTACTTCCACCCCCTTCCATCACACACACACAAACCCTAACCAGCTGAAACTACATTTCAGGCACTGTCTGATTAAACAACAGCACAAACAAAAGAGAGCAGGTTCTTTCAAAAACCTGTAAGAAGAAGTTGAGAGAGCTAGAGTTCTTATCATGAAGCTCTGGACTTTTGAGACCCTAAAAACTTGAGAGACAGCGATATAATTGCTGTCTGTGGGCGTAAGGAAGCACTCAGTGGAGACTCGGAGTGTCTACAGATGGTGATTCCTGGGGAATGTTACTGTGAGCTCAGCAGCTGCATCTGTAACATTCCAACACATACAGACAAACCAACAATCCAGTGAGTACAGCATGGAAGGACCGGGCAGGAACAGAGAGCCTGTTGCCTCTAAGCAAGCACTTGTGGGCCGATGCTCAAAACTGTGGCTATAGGGAACAGCGCCAGAAAACATTGCAGAACCAGCACACAAAAATAATTTCCTAATGCTCAACATTAACAGCATGCAGATTATATGCAAGAGTTTTGTGGTATGTGCCAGTGGCGTAGCCAGACAGCCAGTTTTGGGTGGGCCTGAGCCCAAAATGGGTGGGCACAAAATTTCTCTGCTCCGCCCTCCCTCCACCACTATACCCACCATTTCTCCCTCCTCTCCACCCCTATGCCTACCATTTCTCCCCCTCCCCACCTATCCCCTCTGTATGTAGCATGTGTCCCTCCCCTTCACCTCATACTGAGCCAAGACTTCTCCCTTCCTCACCCCTCCACCCCTTTTGCTGCATCTCCCTCACCCACCAACCAAGCCTCATCTTTCCATCTTCCCTCCCCACTGTGCAGCATCTTTCTTTCCATCTTCCCTTCCCCCTGTGCAGCTGCTGTGTCCCCCCCCCCGTCTTCCCTCCCCCATGTGACATCTTCCCCCCCCCCCCTCGTGCAGCTGCAGCATCTCACCCTCCTTGCAGGCCCGCCCAGCAGCAAAGTTCCTGACGGCGATTCCAGTCGTAGCGATTCCCACACGCTGCCTGCCGGCTGCCGCTCAACAATCTCCTCTCGCTACTAAGCGCTAACCCGGAAGTCTCTCCTGCAGAGGAGAGACTTCCGGGTTAGCGCTTAGTAGCGCGAGGAGATTGAGCGGCAGCCGGCACTGGCAGGCAGCGTGTGGGAATCGCTGCGACTGGAATCGCCATCACTCAGGAACTTTGCTGCTGGGCGGGCCTGACCCGAACTTGGGTGGGCCCGCCCGTGGCTACGCCCCTGGTATGTGCAGCTCTTGTGTGCATGCCCATTCAAACCTGGAAGGGCAGGCACACATCAACTCCATTCTTCTGCTCCTTAACTATAAACTTTTCAATTTTTTTTTCACTTGAAAAACTAGCGCAGAAAACAGGTGCCAATGTGTGCTTCCACTTTCGGTTTTGCTCTGACATGTACAACGGGATTCCTTCCTCTTTCCAATAAAATCAAAACCAGCAGATTTTACAAGGAAAATCATGAGAAATCCTCTCTCCTAACCACTGAATGTGACCTCAGAGCTGGTGGCAGGTTCCAGCATTAGAGCAGAGTTTTTTGTACAGATTCTCTGGAGCATTGGGAGGGAATAGCTAATGACCTCATTTACATCCAACTGCATACATTTAAATCAGTTTGCTGTCAACTTTGATGTGCACCTTGTTTCCTGTGCTAGATCCCTCTGAACATCCTGTGCAGCACTAATCAGCTCTAGCGCCGGCATTACAGTACGTTCTAAGTGTCGGCCAATAAGGGATACAGAGCCTGCCATCTCTGTGGGTGGAGGAATACAGAGCATGTCACTCCTAAACACTTGGGGATACAGGGAGCTTGTTGCTTGCTGAAATGTTGGGATAAAAGACTATTTATTACTACTTATTATTTCTATTTGTACTACACTGTTGTGCAGCCGCACATAGAAGAGAACTCATACTCAGTGGAGGAGTAGCCTAATGGCTAGTGCAGTCAGCTGGGAAACTGGGTTCAATTCCCACGGCAGTTCCTTGTGACTCTGGGCAAGTCACTTAACCCTCCATTGCTCCAGGTACAAAAACTTAAATTGTGAGCCTACTAGGGACAGAGAAAGTAAGTACCAAAGGTCCATCAAGCCCAGCATCCTGTTTCCAACAGTGGCCAATCCAGGTCACAAATACCTGGCAAGATCCCCAAAAGGTTCAATACATTTTATGCTGCTTATCCCAGAAATAAGTAGTGGATTATCCCCAAGACAGTTTAATAATGGTCTATGGACTTTTCCTTTAGGAAGCCATCCAGATCTTTTATAAACCCTGCTAAGCTAACTGCCTTTACCACATTCTCTGGCAACGAATTCCAGAGTTTAATCACATGTTGAGTGAAGAAAATTTTTCTCTGATTCGTATTAGATTTACTACTTTGTAGCTTCATCGCATGCCCCCCTAGTCCTAGCTGAAGAGCCCCAGATGCTTCAGCCTTTCCTCATAAGGAAGTCATCCCATCCCCTTTATCATTTTCGTTGCCCTTCTCTGTACCTTGTCTAATTCCACTATATCTTTTTTGAGATGCGGTGACCAGAATTGAACACAATATTCGAGGTGCGGTTGCACCATGGACCAATACAAAGGCATTATAACGTCCTCATTTTTGTTTTCCATTTCTTTCCTAATACCTAACATTCTATTTGCTTTCTTAGCCGCCGCAGCACACTGAACAGAGGGTTTCAACGTATCATCAACAACGACGCCGAGATCCCTTTCTTTGTCGGTGACTCCTAATGTGGAACCTTGCATTACGTAGCTACAGTTCGGATTCCTCTTGCCCACATGCATCATTTTGCACTTGCTCACATTAAACGTCATCTGCCATTAAGGAAAGAAGCCAAAAAAAAAACCAGAGCAATGCTTGAGATTTCATTTTTTTTAAAGCATAACATCCGAGCAGTGGAACAGGTAAATATCTGAAATCAATCAATAAGAAACGGAACAATTCTATCCAAAGGCAAACAAGAAAGGATCTTGAAGCCCATATCATGGGGAAGACCTGAGATATTTAAGCGAAATTTAAAGATTATCAACTTAAGAACAATACAAGAGCTGCCAGACCTGTGAGTCCAGAGCCTCCTGTGCCTCAGCTGAGATTCCAGTCGCCCACCAATTTCTTGAGGTTTCTGAAATTATCTGGACGTTCTTTTGCATATGCTAAGTTCTGCTTTTGGGTGGGGTCATGTGACCTGCGCACCAGCATCCTTCGACACCAAAATTATCTGGACATTCTTTTGCATATACTAAATTCCGCTTTCGGGCAGGGTCACGTGACCCACACACCAGCGTCCTTCGACACCGAAGCAAGTCTCTTCTATTATTTAAACGTGTACCTCAGCGGTGTTTGTGCTGCTGCGGCGCACACGTCGGGCACAGGCCGGAGGAGCACACCTGAGGAGCAGGTTCTGCTCCTTAGGTTTGCTCCTTGGGGTGTGCGAGGAAGGGTGTCATATCTTTATGGCACTTTGTTGAGATTTTTCATGATCTTGCAATTAAGCACACGCAAGTTTGAATTTATGAAGCGAAACAAAAGACGACCGGTAAGAAGATTAATTTGGATAGTATCTATAAGCGGGCTAGCTGCTATTTTTTTCCACTTTTTGGTCTTGTCTGATGAATTTCTCATGCCGCCTCACCTCTGCCTTTGGAAACTTCCCATATCCCAGTACAATGGGGCTGGCGGCCAAGTCGGAAAAATATCAGTATGGATAGGCTACACTTTTTAACACTTCCTCCAATTTCCACAAGGGTAGTTCTTGATGACAACCCTTCTCCCTCTTCCCTGTCATTAGCACTGGTAAACTGTCGGTCCTTGAAATGTAAGTACAATTATATCATGGATCTTATACAATCGTATCAGCTTGATCTCTTTGCGATAACAGAGACCTGGATTCTCTCTGGAGAAGAGTCCTATTTATTTCAATGTTTACCGATAGGGAAGGGCTCTAATCAATCGTTAGAGCCCTTCCCTTACCAATTCCCTTAGCGAATCGGTAAGGAACGGGCATGCATCAAGGAATAGGAATGCAAATGAGCTGCTCGTTGTAGCTCACTTGCATTCTCTATTCCATCGTTAAACAGTCAGCCAATCGGCCGGTGGAGCATGCGCAGAGCAGCCAAGCATTATGCTGACTGCTCTGCGCATGCCAAGGATGTCCTTTATGGACGTCCTACACTATAAAAAAAACTCCCTCTAAAAAGACATTCTTTTTACAGGCTACAAGCTAACGTACAGTTCAGAGGCAAGAGAATAAAAACTAACCTGACGATACGAAGGAGCCTTCCAGCCCAGAAAATCGGGACGTGAGAGGACACAAATCAAAACTTTTTGGACGGCCCTCCCTTCAGGTCTCTCTCGGCTAATCCCAGCGCATTTAGCTGATACTGGTAACAGCTAAGCGTGCTGGGATTGGCTGAGAGAGACCTGGAGCTGATCAGTTGTGCTATTACTTACTTGTTCTGGAGTGCTGTATTTTGTTATGCTGTTTTGATAAATGTTCAATAAAGACTTCATACAACTTAAAAAAGTGGAAAAAAATCCAAGTGCTGGTCCTTTTTTTTTTTAACAAAGCTATTAGTGGGATTTGAACCCGCCACCGGTGCTCTAACCACTCAGCTACAACTCTACTTGCTTGGATGTCCCTCCCTTACTTCCAGGTCTCTCAGCTGAGTGAAGCATGGCCAAAAAGGACGTTTTTATTCTTCCGGGGTTGCATGATGTCCAAAAAAGAGCTTGCAGCATCGGAGCCTGTTTGATTTTTTTTAATAAAGCTTCACTTCAAAAAACAAAACTCCATTTTGGGTGGCCTCCCCCCCCCCCCCCCCCCATCCTTGTTGGCCGTGCTTCACTCAGCTGGAAGTAAGGGAGAGCAAGCTAAGCAAGTGGAGCTGTAGCTGAGTAGTTAGAGCATTGGTCTTGTAATCCAGAGGTGGCAGGTTCAAGTCCCACTAATAGGTTTGTTAAAAAGAAAGACAAGCACTTGTTTTTTTTCCCCACTTTTTTAAGTTGTATGAAGTCTTTATTGAACATTTATCAAAACAACATCGGAGCCTGATTGATTACTTTTTTTATATAGTGAAGAACGTCCATAAAGGACACTCCTGACGAGCACTTGGCCATTTTTGCCCCCCGATTTTAATTTTTTTTACATTTTAATAATTTTTCCAATCCTGTACAGCCCCAAAGAGAGGTACAGACCTCTCATTAGATTTTCCAGCGTTAAGGCAATCAGAAAAGGTTAGTGCATCTCATTACAATAGGGTTTCTACATGATTTGCTCATTTGCATTCCGTTTTCATTAGCTGCTACCATCGTCGGAAAAAAGTGTTTAGTGCATGCCAGGGTTTTCTACTTGCTTGTTAAGGGCTCATTACGTTTAGTGCATCTGGTCCTCAGTGAGCTATATATCTCAGGTGGGTAAGCGTGGAGGTGGATTAGCTTATTTTTATGCTTCAAACCTTAAAGTTAATTAGATTCCTGAGCATGGCCTTTCTTATTCAGAGCTTCTTCTATTACAAATAACTACAACCAATACTACTTTTCATACACTTCTCCTATATTGTGCTCCCTCTGCTACAGGTGAAGACTGGGAGAATATATACCATTCAATAGCAGATGCAGTAGTAAAGTTCCCCAATCTCCTAATATGGGGTGATTTTAATATTCATTTAGATGATTGATTAAACCTACGTTCTAAGAAATTTTTAAAATTTTTTACAAGATATTGATATATATAACACAATATGTAAAAGGACCCACTCATAAAGCTGGTCATACATTGGATTTAGTTATGTCATGCATGCCAGAGTTCAAATGTACAAAGATTGGAACTGTACCAGTGTCCTGGTCAGATCATTTTTTCCTTCACTTTAAATTATTATTTCCTAAACCAATACAGAGACTTATTTCATCCTCTATTCAAACAAGGGGTTTATGAAAGATAGATCCTTCTACTTTGCCCCCATTATCAGAAAGGTTTCCATCAAATTTCTCTGATTTATCATTGGAAGAACAGATTACTACTTGGAACTTGGTTCTTTCGGCAACATTTGACAACATTGCTCCTGTGAAAATATTGAAACAAAGGACGAAACAATCTCAACCGTAGTATCATCCCGGTTTAAAATTATGTATACAACAAATGCGTAGAGCTGAATGACTATGGCACAAGGGAAAAACCTTAGAACTAAAAGATAAATGTAAGCAATGTCAACATTACTATATAATGCAGATAAAGATAGCAAAAACTACTTATTTTTCTAAGCAAATACAGGAGGCTTCAAATTCATCTAAACAGTTATTCCTCATTATGAAACATCTAACAACAAAGCCAGGTACAAGCACAGAGAAATTAAATATAGAATCGGAAACATTAGCAAAATTTTTCATTTCCAAAACTGATAAGATCTCAGTTTGCTAAGGATATAAATGTAGAGTAGATGCCCACTTCATCTTTATCAGGAGCATGGCACCAATTCGAGATTCCATCTTTAATATCTTTTCAAAAATTAATGTGGCATATCTCACCTACTTACAGTTCGTTAGATCCGATACCATCAAATTGGCTAAAAAGTTTATCGTTAGAACTACAAACTCACTTAATTATAAAAAGAAGTCTTATAGAGGCGATAGTTCCAAAAGCTCTTAAAGAGGCCTTGGTAAAGCCTAGTTTTAAAAAAACCCTCTTTAGATCCATACTCCCCAGGTAATTACCGTCCGGTGTCTAATCTCTCATTTTTATCTAAAATATTAGAAACAGTTGTGTTTACTCAGTTACAATCCTATATAGAAACAAAAAATATACTACACCTGAGATAATCGGGTTTTAGGAAAGGGCACAGTACAGAGACAGTTATGACTTCTCTTTTAAGTGAAATACATACTAGATTGGAGCAGGGTTATATTGCATTGATTATTTCGCTTGATCTGTCAGCAGCATTTGACCTAATAGATCATGATCTATTACTTAATTGTTTGAAGGAAGTTGGCATCTCAGGTACGATCTATGATTGGTTCACTTCTTTTCTTACGAATCGGTCATTTAAAGTTGTACAAAATCGTTCCATTTCGAAAGTTCACTCTTTCCTGTGGGGTACCACAAGGATCAGTTTTATCACTAACTTTGTTTAATCTATACATTAGTCCTCTTTCATTACTTATCCAGTCTTTGGGTATTAGTTCATATTCGTACGCGGATGACTTTCTCTTGATCTATTATGTGAAACCACTGGACACTGAGTTAACACAAATTCAAAATTGTCTTGATGAGGTGGCTAGTTGGCTTAAAAGACATCATTTAGTCTTAAATCCAGATAAGACTGTTACATCCTGGATAACAGGCCGTGAAGTAGCTCCTTCTGTAATACCTACACTGTTTAATAAACAGATACCAACGGTACAATCTTTTAGATATTTAGGAGTCATTATTGACTCAGCGCTATCATTTAATGAGCAAATATCTGAGATAGTAAAGAAATCTTTTTATCATCTACGAAAACTGCGTTCAATTAGAAATTCAATCAACAAAGATTCGCTATGTACCCTAACATATGCATATGTTATGACACGTCTGGATTATTGCAACATCATCTATGCAGGCCTTACTAAGATCAATATAAAACAGTTACAAATGATAAAAATACAACAGCTCGTATTATTTGTAGGGCTTCAAAATATGATAGGATTACACCTCTCTTATACCATCTTCACTGGCTCCCAGTTGAAGCCAGAATAAAATTTAAGATTCTCACTTTGACACATAAAGCCTTACATTTACTGACTTCATCATATTCAACTAATCTCATTACACCATACTCTCCCATACGAACACTATGATCACTTACAGATAATAGATTAGTAATTCCGTCACCCCAAAAGACCAGATGGGAGTCTACCAGAATCACAGCTTTCTTTTTTCTAGTCCCATTCACTTCGGAACTGCCTTCCAAAAACTATTAGCATAGAAGAGTCTGTCACGTTCACTAAACAGGAACTGGATTTGTGAGCCCTTGGGCCACTGCCGAGGAGCAGCAATGGCAGGCAAAACCACCCCACACCAGAAGCAAGGCAGAACAGACGTACCGGCAAATCCAGGCTAGGTCTTTGGCGGTCAGCCAGCAAGCAGAAGACAGGTACAGGCAAAGGTTCAAAATGCAGGCGGCAAGCAAAACAAAGTCCAGGTCCAGGCAAAGGTTCAAAAGGCAGGCTGCAAGCAAAACAAAGTCCAGGTCCAGGCAAAGGGTCAAAAGGCAGGCGGCAAGCAAAGCAAAGTCCAGGATCAGGCAAGGTTCAAAAGGCAGGAAACCAGCAAACACAGAATCAGGTCCACACAAAGTCTCTCAGGCAGAAGTGCACAAGCACCCACGTACCAGGGCCTAAGACGATGCAAAGGCAACTGCAGAGAGATTCCAAAAGGCTAATAAGCCCAGCAGCACCTGGAACTCAGCTGCTGCAATCACCAGGCAGCTATGGGTGCTGTGCAAGCTCATACAACACAAACAACCCTGGCAGCCTAGAAGATTCGGACCGGACTGAGCAGAAATCTGGAACGGGTGATGGTCCATAGCAGCCACCCGTTCTGGCCACCAGAGGGCGAGGAAGGCACAGACGTAACAGTACCCCCTCCTCAAGACTCCCACTACCTCCACAGGGATTTCAGGTCTCCACGGGTAGCAATGATGGAATCTACGGAGGAGCCTCAAAACATGACCTGGTGTAGCTGGGCTGGAGCTTGAACCAGAGTCAAGACTGGCATCCGGACAGGCATCAGCACCGGCCCTCAGACCGCTCTCAGGACTGGACCTCGAAGCAGACTCAGGCACAGCTTGGCTGGAACTCAAACTCAGAGCGGACTCAGCATCCTCTGGCCTGGAACTCAAAACAGACTCAGGCACCGGGCAGGAACTCAGAGTCGACTCAGGCACTAGGCTGGAACTCAGAGCAGGCTCAGGCACTTCTTGGCTGGAACTCCGGGCAGGCTCAGAAGCTTGGCTGGAACTCAGAGAGACTCCGGCGCTTGGCTGGAACTCAGAGCAGGCTCAGGCACTTGGCTGGAACTCAGGACAGGCTCAGAAGCTTGACTGGAACTCAGAGCAGACTCAGGCTAATCTGGGCTGAAACTCAAAACAGACTCAGGCTCTGGGCAGGGACTCAGAGCAGGCTCAAGCACTTGGCTGGAATTCAGTGCAGACTCTGGAACATCTTGGCTGGAACTCAGGGCAGGATCAGTCTCATCTTGGCTGGAACCCGCACCCGGAGCGAACTCAGCATCATCTGGGCTGGAACTCGAACTCAGCAAAGGCTCAGCTAGGAGTGCCACTTGAATGGGAATCAAAGGCTCAGTTAGAAGCGCCACTCAAACTGGACTCAGAGGCCTGACTGGAAGCATCACGTGGACTGGCATCGAAGGCTCAGTTCAAAGTGCGACTCGGACTGGACTCAGAGGCTTGACTGGAAGCATCACTTGACCTAGGATTGGAGGATCTGTTCGAAGCACCACCCGAACTGGAATTGGAGGCTCGGTCAAAAGCGTCACTCGCACTGGACTCAGAGGCTTGACTGGAAGCGTCACTTGGACTGGCATCGAAGGCTCGGTTCGAAGTGGAACTCGAACTGGACTCCGAGGCTGGAGTGGCAGCATCACTTGACTGAGAATGGGAGGCTTGGTTAGAAGCGTCCCGTGGACTGGACTCCGAAGCTTGAGTGGGAGCGCCACTTGAACAGGACTAAGGGCTTGCCTGGAACTGGAACTCAGCATGGACTCAGCGGCTTGGCCGGGGCTGGAACTTGGCTTGAACTCTGGAGCAATTCGGCTGACAGCGTCCCTCAGGATGGACTGATCGTATGCCTGGACCTCGGGATTTGCAAGGCGCTTTCTTTCGATGGCAGCTTCCCAACTATCCCACAGAGCGGGGTCGAAGAGAAGTAGGTGGCGATATTTCCAAAGCGGGGTCCTAGGATCAATGGCTGAAACAGGGTTTTCCACAAGCCCAAGCTGCCTGAAACGCTTCCTCTCTGCTGAAGCTTCAGGCAGTTTCTTCATGAGTGGATCAGCCAAACGTCATGAAAAGATCAGGAACAATAATAGAGCCAGAACCGAACTTCACCAGGGAAACAAGGGCAGAAGTTCTAGGCCGGAAGCCTAGCAGATAGGGTGATCCTGCCGAGCTCATGGCCTTTGCATTCTGTCACGTTCACTAAACAGGAACTGGGTTTGTGAGCCCTTGGGCCACTGCCGAGGAGCAGCAGTGGCAGGCAAAACCACCCCACACCAGAAGCAAGGCAGAACAGACGTACCGGCAAATCCAGGCTAGGTCTCTGGCGGTCAGCCAGCAAGCAGAAGACAGGTACAGGCAAAGGTTCAAAAGGCATGCAGCAAGCAAAGCAAAGTCCAGGTCCAGGCAAAGGTTCAAAAGGCAGGCGGCAAGCAAAACAAAGTCCAGGTCCAGGCAAAGGATCAAAAGGCAGGCGGCAAGCAAAGCAAAGTCCAGGATCAGGCAAGGTTCAAAAGGCAGGAAACCAGCAAACACAGAATCAGGTCCAGACAAAGTCTCTCAGGCAGAAGTCCACAAGCACCCATGTACCGGGGCCTAAGACGATGCAAAGGCAACTGCAGAGAGATTTCAAAAGGCTAATAAGCCCAGCAGCACCTGGAACTCACTGCTGCAATCACCAGGCAGCTATGGGTGCTGTGCAGGCTCAAACAACACAAGCAACCCTGGCAGCCTAGAAGATCCGGACCGGACTAAGCAGAAATCTGGAACGGGTGATGGTCCATAGCAGCCACCCGTTCTGGCCACCAGAGGGCGAGGAAGGCACAGACGTAACAGAGTCCTATATTCACTTACGTAAATTCCTGAAAACAAATGTTTCAGAATACGTTCCACAATAATCTGGGATGAAAGGGAAAAACAGACAGATTGAATATTTATTAACTAGTAATATGTATAATTATATTTTTGGCATGGATGGTTGTCTGTTGTTTACATACTTTTTAATATGGATGTTTTTGTTTTGCTGTGCTTTTCTATCAAATTAATGGATTTCCTGTATGTTTTTAATGTAAATTTTTTTAAAGATGTAAACCGTTCTGTTTTGTGAATGCAATAAGAAACAGTATAGTAAATAAATAAAAGATAGATGCCCAGTCTCCCAGTCTCGTAAGGTCCTCGTGTAATTTTTCATAATCCTCTTCCGATTTAACAACTTTGAATAACTTTATGTCGTCAGCAAATTTAATTACCTCACTAGGTACTCCTATCTCTAGATCATTTATAAATATGTTAAAAAGCAGCGGTCCCAGCACAGACCCCTGGGGAACCCCACTATCTACCCTTCTCCATTGAGAATACTGACCATTTAACCCTACTTTCTGTTTTCTATACTTTAACTAGTTTTTAATCTACAATAGGATGCTGCCTCCTATCCCATGACTCTCCAATTTCTTCTGGAGTCTTCCATGAGGTACCACAGAAAGGCGGTATATTAAATCCATGACAATCTAGGCAAATCAGCTGTCCCGCTCAATCCTCTCCCTCCTGGCCCCTCAGTGATCCTATCCCATCAGCAGGAAGAGAACAACACTTCTTACCTGCATTTGCTTTCTCCTTACTGGCTTCAATCTGAATCTGAGTGTTTGGGACCAGTAGGTTCTGTGAGATTAAGGGCAGGGTGGCCAATTTAAGAGTACTCCCAAAAGGCGGACACTCACTTCAAAAAGGAGGGCAAAGTGGAAGATAAGGTACATAATAACATAGTAAATGACAACAGATAAAGACCAACATGGCCCAGACAGTCAGCTAGGGTTGTACCTGCCACTCTGTGTGGGTTATCGTCCCTTGGTTTTTCAGGTTATAACTGATGCCTAGTGCAGTCTACCCCCTTCTGTGCTTCTTTTTTTTCCCCTTTAAAGTGTGAAAGTTTAAGTTTTAGAATGAGTGGAAATGTTTTGTACTTGTAGTCCGTCTTTGTGCCATTAAGGGAACCTCTGGGTTATCCGGCACCTTTTTGAATTCTGTCACTTCTTTTGACACTACCACTTCCCGGGGAAGAGTGTTCCAGGCATTTACCATCCTCTCAGTGAAAAAAGTATTTCCTGATGTTGCTTTTTAAGTTTTCCTCCTTACAACTTCATTTCATGTCCTCAAGTTGGAAAGAGCTGTTTTGTTCCTTACTCTCTTTCAAAAATGTAAGTGGCTGTATCATATCTTTCCTGTCTCTCCTCTTCTCCAGGATATACATATTTATATTGAAGGTTCTCATCTATCAAATGAGTTACCCATTGAATTGAGAA
The DNA here is from genome assembly GCF_901765095.1 of Microcaecilia unicolor. Taxonomy (NCBI): domain Eukaryota; kingdom Metazoa; phylum Chordata; class Amphibia; order Gymnophiona; family Siphonopidae; genus Microcaecilia; species Microcaecilia unicolor. The sequence goes on from NC_044033.1 coordinate 289,888,642, forward strand.
AGGTTGAGAGCTATTTGCAGTTTAGAAAATTGCTTAAGGCCTATTTTTTTTTTCAGTCTAATGGATGATGAGTGATGTTTGTTGATGGTGGAGCTATAAGTTTTTAGTTTACTTTAGTTTTTCCCTCACCCTGGTGATGAAATTGTTTTTGTATGAATTTAATATGGATGTTATTTTTGCAAACCACCTAGAATATTAGATAGAGCAGTCTATAAGCTGTGTTATAAATAAATTAATAAAAGAAATATTCAAATCTCTTCTTATATGTCTTCTGGTGCAGACCCCATACCATTTTCATGGCTTTCCTCTGAATGGGTTTTTATGTTCTATGCAAGATATGACCTCCAGAACAGTACTCCAAATGTAGTCTCACAGAGCCATTATGACCCCTCAATGCAGCCAATTTATCCTTATGGCCTTGGCTACCACTTTGTCACATTGTTTTGCCACCTTGAGATCCTCAGTCACTATCACTCTGAGGTATCTTTCCTGGTCTGTACATATCATTCTCTCACCTTCTATCACATCAGTGGCATATCAAGGGCAGGCCAGTGGGGGTAGTCTGTCTTGGGTGCAGGCAGTGAGGGGATGCATTCAATGTTCCCTCTAAGCTGCACTTGTCTATGCCTTCCCCACCTCCCTCCCTCCTGCCACCACCCCTGCTGCCGCTGCTTCTGTGGACCAGCAGCAGCAGCAGCAGTGGTAAAGCAAGTTATAGCCATTGTGAGGCTACACTGTACATACATGCACATAGCTGCTGTGCCCTGGAACAGGAAGATGACATCAGAGGGGGTGGAACTAGCAGTTGCATGTATACAAAGTGCAGCCCTGCAATGGCTTTAACTTGCTTTGTTGCTACTGCTGGTTTGGAGAAGCAGCAGCAGTGGTGGCAGGGGCAGGGAGTCAGAGAGAAGAGGAGAGGGAGAGAGGGGGTTGCTGGATGAAAAGAAGAAAGAGGGGACACACGCAGGATGGGAGAGAAGTGGGGTAGATGCTAGTTGAAAGGGGGGAGAGAGAGCAGATGATAGATGGAAGGGGAGAGAGCAAACGCTAAGTGGAAAGGGGGAGAGAGGGCAGACACTGGATGGAAGAGACAGAGAAAGAGGGCAGACACTGGATGGAAAAGCTCAGAGAAAGAGGGAAGACTAATGGAAGGGGGCAGAGAAGGCATGCACTGGATAGAAGGGGGCAGAGAAAGAGGGCAGATGGATGGAAGGGGACGGAGAAAGAGGGCAGAAGAAAGAGGATAGAGTTTGGGGGCTCTTTTACTAAAGGGCTGCCACATGGCAACCCAGAACTACCGCTGGCCCAATGCAGATGCCTGCGGTACCAGAAATATTTTAAAAATATTTCCACAGGGGGTTACCCTGCGGTAATCGGGCAGTGCCGCAAGCTACCCAGTTACCACTGGGTTAGCGCAGGAGCCCCTACTGCTATCTCAGTGAGTGGCGGTAAGTGTTCCTCCCAGAATGGTCACATGGCAAGTGTGAACTTACGGCACGGCCATTTCTTTTTCCGGTGCACAGCAAAAACAGCCGCTGCTGCTATCACAGGGCCCCTTTTACCACAACTTAGTGTGTAATCCCTGTCCCTTGGGAGGGGAAACACTTCAGCCTCGTGGGCTGAAAAAATAAGAGAAGCAATTTAGACTTAGATATAGGTGCAACCAGTAAAAATCTTTATTGGTATATCTCTAAGCCAAATACAAAGTAATTGTTGTCTCTGGAGCAAGTTGTCATACAGCAAAGCAAGACGCAAATCCTGAATAACAAAGACTGCTCAGCTAACACTGTCCCAGCCATCACATATATACCTTTTGTAAGTTTTTTTTCTCCTAAATCATGTGATTTCTCCTAAACTAAAAGCAGAAAGTAGCCTGTGCCATATATAGATTGTTCCTGTATTCTATCAGTCTCTCCTGATGTGTGTGCACGTGCACAGTCGGTGGCCATTGGCTAATTAGCTATCAGTTCTGTGTGCAGTTAGTCACACAGCAAACTAACAATCCCCTTGTGTCCTCTTTCCCCAAGACTGAAACATTCTTTAGGCTCACTGTATCCTCCTCAGTCTCTCACCACGTCCCAAGGTTATATCCACCTTATATGAAAGGCATAGTCTCAGCTCCAGCAAAACTTGCATCCTTGAAGTGTCATTCCTCAGTCCTGAGAAAGCACTGTATGTTTACAAAGATGCTAACTTATTAGGCTAACTTATAAGAACCAAACAGAGCAATGTAAAGGCTTATGTAACAGGCCTAGCTCTTGTAAGAGGCCTAGCATAGGAAGGAATCTACATTAGTAACAGGGCCCCTTAGTGAGAGACTGGGGAATAAGAGGAACTGGAATAGGAGCACCAGGGTGAGGGAAAAAGATGGAAAGCTATAGGTAGACACAGTAAAAAGAGGGAAATTGAAGACTGGACAGAGAGGCAGAAAAATAAATTGAACTAATCTGAAAGGAAAAAGAGGAGAGAGGAAAATGACAAATGGATAGGAAATCCTAGCAAGGCGGTTAAGAGAAAATGAAGAAAGCAGAATGCAGAGACTGGGACCAGCACAATTAGAAAAAGTAAATGGCCAAACAGCAAAGGTAGAAAAAAGTTTAAAATAAAGCAGCGTAGTAGTTGTGTTAATAAATGTTAATAAATACAAATTGAAAATGGAAATAAGGTGATTTTTTTATTGGACTAATTTTAACACAGAACTCCTTCAGGTCAGTTCAGGAAAGCTAACTGAAAAATGTATTTTGTCCAATAAAATGGTATCATCTTAATTTCCATTTTTTGTTTCATCCTTTATTTTTTTCTACTTTGTGGATTAATGCCGATAACGTGTGCTTTCTGTGCGCATGCGTTTCCTACTCCGCTACGGGGGATTGCACCAGATTAGCAAAACTTTAATGCATCCGACTTTTGAATACCGTACCGAACATTTCTGAGGTGTGTTTTTAGTGCATTCTTCATTTTTTCAAATTCGGTAAGCACTTTTACATTTTAGATTCTTTTACGTTTGGTTGATGCATCTTGCCCTGAGTCCTGGGGTCTCTCTCTCTCTTGCTCTTATTGGTAACTGGTCAGAACTGTACAAAATCTAACTCTCCATGATCACTTAAAATACTTTGAGGCTCATTTTCAAAGTACTTAGACTTACAAAGTTCCATAGGTTCCTATGTAACTTTGTAAGTCTTTGAAAATGAGCCTCTCTGTCATCTATGAACATCAACAATAGACCACTCTGTATTTCTCTTACCGGAATTGGCGATCGCCATCACGGTACTATGTAAGCCACATTGAGCCTGCAAATAGGTGTGAAAATGTGGGATACAAACGTAACAAATAAAAAAAAAATAAAAATTTGTATTTGTTAATTTGTATTGTAGTGATTAGAATATGTCAGTTTTTGATATTTACTTCTGCTGTCTTTACATTTTACACAGTATAGGAGGACATGCATCATTGTTTCTCTTTTTCTAGTGTTGCACTATATGCAGAGTTTGGTTTCTTGGGGTTTCAGTTTAATTTTTGTCTACAAATTTCTATTTTTAGTTTGTGGTTACTTATTCTCTACTGGTTGAGGGTCTATCTATGTTCTGCGTGTATGAAAGGGCCATGGTTTTCTGTTAGCATTGACTGTCCAGGGTTGATCTGTATTAATCTGGCTTGTTTAGTTTTTCAGTAGTTGTATTGATTATTCTCCGAGGACAAGCAGGCTGCCTGTTCTCACGACTGGGTGACGTCCACGGCAGCCCCCTCCAACCGGAAGAGTTTGAAGCAAACTCACAAAAAGTCTTGCGGGAGGTCCCGCGCATGGGGCACGCCCACCACGCATGCACGGCCGTCTTCCCGCCCATGCGCGACTGCTCCCGCTCAGTTTTTCGTTTTCCATGCTTGGAGAGAGACTGCGTTGCGTCCCTCTCTGTGTCAGCCCTCGGAAACCGTTCTAGCGCTTAGTCCGCTTTTTTGTTGTTTCGTGGCGCCATCTGTGCCTTCTTTTCTTTCTTCCTCTTACAAAAAAAACAAAAAGTCCTGTTTTTTCCCTAGTTTTTGCCGCCTTACGTTCTTTTCGCCACTGTCGCGGCCTCGTGGCTGCACGTTCGTGATTTTCCCTTTTTGTGGCCCTTTTTGCCGCCACCATCGATGATTTTGACCTTGCTGCCTCGATTTTTCCATCGGCTTCAAACAGTGTGGTCGTTGCGGCCGGCAGATCTCGCTTTCCGACACCCACGCTTGGTGCCTTCAGTGCCTCGGGCCTGAGCATAATCCCAAAGCGTGCAACTTATGTCTCAGCTTAAAGAAGCGGACACAGGTAGTGAGGTAAGCTCAATGGGATCGTATTTTTGGAGCTTGCGCCGGCCCTTTGGCATCGACGTTGGCAGCATCGGCACTGGCGTCGTCGACTTCAGCACCAGACATGGCATCGACCTCAGGAGTACAGGTACCACCAGCCCGACGACCACCTCTCACTGGGAGCAGTGAGCAGTCGAGTGGGCCTCCACCTGCCTCGGCAGTTCCTGCTGTGCAGGCCCATCAGGACCGACCCCTTTTGGACCCGACCCCGAGGAGTCGTGTGGATTCCATGTCCTCCTCGTCGGTACCGCGGAGCGCCAATGACATGCATCGAAAGAAGTTAGCTAAGAAGCATCGTCATTGGTCGCCCCCTTCACACGGTACTGGGAGCTCCGAGGTGTCGAGAGATTCAGCACCCAAGAAGTGTCGACGCCGGGAAGACCGCTCCCCCTCCATCCAAGAGGTGTCGATGTGTCGGTCGTCGGGCAGTCTGGTACTGTCCCCTGGCCCCGTGCAGATTCGAGCGCCGACTCCTGCACCGGCCCCTCAGCCTTTCCCGACAGAGACTTTGGACGAGCGCCTCCGAGCCATTCTTCCAGGTCTCCAGGAAGGGCTGCTGCGCCAGTGTCTCACGGTGCCGGGGGTGCTTGCGCCCTCGGCACCATTAACAGAAGCACTGGCTGGCTCTGGCCCTGTGATGCGGCCGTCGACACCGGTACCGCTTGCGGCATCGGTCTCGGCCGCCACTCAGGTGGAATCCCCATCGACGTCGATGGAGGGAGCTTCGTCCCCGCCGGCACGGGAGTCCACCTCTCAACGCCATCATTGAGGACGTGGTTCCTCTGAGTCGAGACAGGCCCGGTTACGGACGGAGGCCAGGGAGCTTATGTCCGACACCGAGGAGGAGGCCTCGTGGGGGGAGGAGGAGGATCCCAGGTATTTCTTCCGAGGAGTCCTGTGGTCTTCCCTCTGACCCCACTCCTTCACTGGAAAAGAAGCTCTCGCCACCTGAGAACCTTTCCTTTGCCTCTTTTGTTAGGGACATGTCTGTGAGCATTCCCTTTCCCATGGTTACTGTGGATGAGCTGAGGGCTGAGATGCTCGAGGTCCTCGACTATCCATCACCACCTAGAGAGTCTTCCACGGTCCCGTTGCACAATGTCCTCAAGGAGACACTGCTTCGGAACTGGCTGAAGCCCTTATCTAATCCCACCATCCCGAAGAAAGCGGAGTCCCAGTATAGAGTCCACACTGACCCGGAGTTGATGAGGACTCAGTTGCCACACGACTCCACGGTCGTGGATTCTGCTCTCGAGAGCCAAGAGTTCGAGGGATACCGCCTCGGCGCCCCCGGGGCGTGAGTCTCGCACTCTGGACTCTTTTGGGAGGAAGGCCTATCATTCCTCCATGCTCGTGACCAAGATCCAGTCTTACCAGCTCTACACGAGCATTCACATGCAGAATAATATGCGGCAACTGGCGGACTTGGTCGATAAGCTCCCGCCAGAGCAGGCCAGGCCTTTTCAGGAGGTGGTCAGGCAGCTAAAGGCGTGTCGCAAATTCCTGTCCAGGGGTATTTATGACACTTGTGATGTTGCATCCAGAGCCGCTGCCCAAGGTATAGTGATGCGCAGACTCTCATGGCTGCGTGCCTCTGACCTGGACAACCGGACTCAGCAGTGGCTGGCGGATGTCCCTTGCCGGGGGGATAACATTTTTGGCGAGAAAGTCGAGCAGTTGGTCGAACAGCTCCGCCAGCGGGAAACCGCCCTCGACATTCTCTCCCACCGGGCGCCTTCAGCACCTACCTCTTCAGGTAGGCGATTTTTCAGGGGAAAGAAGACTGCTTCTTACGTTTACACCAAGCGTAGGTGCAATCCTCCTTCCCAGCAGCCTTCCCAGGCTCAGCCCCAGCGCGCTCGTTTGCATCAACAGCGTGCGACCAAGCAGGCCCCTGCAGCTCCCCAGCAAAAGCAGGGGACGGGCTTTTGACTGGATCCAAGGGAGCATAGCCGCCATACCAGTGCCCGTGCCGGACGATCTACCGGTCGGGGGGAGGTTAAAATTTTTTCACCAAACGTGGCCTCTCATAACCTCCGACCAGTGGGTTCTCCAATTAGTGCGGTGCGGGTACGTCCTCAATTTGACCTCCATTCCGCCAAATTGCCCGCCGGGGGCTCAGTCCTTCAGCTGCCACCACAGGCAGGTACTTGCAGAGGAACTCTCCGCCCTTCTCAGCGCCAATGCGGTCGAGCCCGTACCACCAGGGCAAGAAGGGCTGGGATTCTATTCCAGGTACTTTCTTGTGGAAAAGAAAACAGGGTGGATGCGTCCCATCCTAGACCTGAGAGGCCTGAACAAATATCTGGTCCGAGAAAAGTTCAAGATGCTTTCCTTGGGCACCCTTCTCCCCATGATTCAGAAAGACAATTGGCTATGCTCCCTGGATTTAAAGGATGCTTATACCCACGTCCCGGTACTGCCAGCTCACAGACAGTATCTGCGATTCAGTCTGGGGACACAGCATTTTTCCAGTATTGTGTGCTGCCCTTTGGGCACTAAGTGCCTAGTGGTGGTTGCGGTGTTGCTACGCAAGCTGGGGGTGCAAGTGTTCCCTTATCTCGACGATTGGCTGGTGAAGAGCACCTCGGAGGCAGGAGCTCTACAGTCCATGCAGAGGACTATTCAACTTCTGGAGCTACTGGGGTTTGTGATAAACTACCCAAAGTCCCATCTCCGCCCAGTCCAGTCACTCGAATTCATTGGAGCCCTGCTGAATTCACAGACGGCTCATGCCTATCTCCCCGAGGTGAGGGCGTAGACACTTCTATCCCTCGCCTCCTGGGCCCGAGCATCCCAGCAGATCACAGCTCGGCAGATGTTGAGACTCCTGGGCCATATGGCCTCTACAGTCCATGTGACTCCCATGGCACGTCTTCACATGAGACCAGCTCAATGGACCCTAGCTTCCCAGTGGTATCAGGCTACGGGGAAGCTAGAAGATGCAATCAGACTACCCGCCAGTTTTCACACTTCACTCCACTGGTGGACGATTCGATCCAATTTGACCTTGGGATGCCCATTCCAAATTCCTCAGCCGCAAAAGGTGCTGACGACGGATGCATCTCTCCTAGGGTGGGGGGCCCATGTCGATGGGTTTCACACTCAAGGACTGTGGTCCCTCCAGGAATCTGGTCTGCAGATCAACCTCCTGGAGTTGAGAGCGGTCTGGAACACGCTGAAGACTTTCAGAGATCGGCTGTCCTTTCAAGTTATCCAAATTCAGACAGACAACCAGGTTGCGATGTACTACATCAACAAGCAGGGGGGGCACCGGATCTCACCCCCTGTGTCAGGAAGCTGTCGGGATGTGGCGCTGGGCTTGCCAGCATGGCATGCTTCTCCAAGCCACGTACCTGGCAGGCGTAAAGAACAGTCTGGCCGACAGATTGAGCAGACTCATGCAACCACACGAATGGTCGCTCAACTCGACTGTGGTACGCAAGATCTTCCGGGAGTGGGGCACTCCCTCGGTGGATCTTTTCGCCACACAGACCAATCGCAAGCTGCCTCTATTCTGTTCCAGGCTGCAGGCCCACAACAGGTTAGCATCGGACGCCTTCCTCCTGCATTGGGAGAACGGACTTCTGTACGTGTATCCTCCCATACCTTTGGTGGGGAAGACTTTGCTGAAACTCAAGCAAGACCGCGGCACCATGATTCTGATTATGCCCTTTTGGCCCCGTCAGATCTGGTTCCCTCTTCTTCTGGAGTTGTCGTCTGAAGAACCATGGAGATTGGAGTGTTTTCCAACCCTCATTACTCAGAACGAGGGGGCACTTCTGCATCCCAACCTCCAGTCTCTGGCTCTCACGGCCTGGATGTTGAGGGCGTAGACTTCGCCGCCTTGGGTCTTTCTGAGGGTGTCTCCCGAGTCTTGCTTGCTTCCAGAAAAGATTCCACTAAGAAGAGTTACTTTTTCAAGTGGAGGAGGTTTGTCGTCTGGTGTGACAGCAAGGCCCTAGAACCTCGCTCTTGTCCTGCACAGACCTGTCATATTCATGACTTTTTTTCCCTTGGGTTGTACTCCTCTCGCCCTCTGGTGGCCAGAACCGGTGGCTACCATAGACTTTCCAGACTCCTTTCATTCCGGTCCAGATATTTTTGCCTTCCAGTCTTATTTGGAAGTTTGGCAGCTAGCCTCACCTATAGCTGTCTTGTGATTGTTGCAGTGCCCTCAGCTGTGATGGGCTTATTAGCCACCTGGGAACTTTCTGCCTTGCCTTTGCAACATTTTGCTTTAGGTCCAGGTTAGTGTTGGTGCAGTGTGCACTTTTGACTTATGTGTTTAGCTTCCCTGCTTTTTCCTTGTGGCTCCCCTGCTTTCCCTTTTGGTGCTGTTAGAAGCACTTCTGTTAGTGGAGTGCTTAGGAGCACCTTTGTTAGTTTAGTGCTGTGGAGCACTGTTGTCGCTTGGTGCTTAGGAGCACCTTTGTTGGTTTATGTGTTTAGCTTCCCTGCTTTCTCCTTGTGGCTCCCCTGCTTTCCCTTGGTTAGTGGAGTGCTTAGGAGTACTTCTGTTAGTTTGGTGCTTAGGAGCACCTTTGTTAGTTTAGTGCTTAGGAGCACTTCTTTTGGTGTAGTGCTTAGGAGTTCTTCTGTGGGTTTAGTACTTAGGAGCTTCTGTGGGTTTAGTACTTAGGAGCACTTCTGTTGGTTTAGTGCTTAGGAGCACTTCTGTTAGTATAGTGCTTAGGTGCATTTCTGTTAGTGTAGTACTTAGGAGCACTTCTGTGGGTTTAGTACTTAGGAACACTTCTGTTGGTTTAGTGCTTAGGAGCACTTATGTTGGTTTAGTGCTTAGGAGCACTTATGTTAGTTTGGTGCCTCTGCTAGTTTAGTGCTGTGGTGCATTTCTGTGGTTAGGTGCTTAGGAGCACTTCAGTCTGGTTGCGCTATAGGAACACTTCTGAGTTGCTGGGTTTCCCTGCTTTCCCCTGGGGGCTTCCCTGCCTTTCCTTTTGGTGCTTGGGAGCACTGCCGTCTTGTCTTGGCCCTGTGTTCCTGGTTTGTGCAAGCTTGCATGGTATTCCAGGGTCTGAGGTGGTCCCTCAGCCATAGTCCCATTCCTGGTCCTGGTACTGTCAAACTTGTTCTAGTATCCCAGCCCCTGTGTTATCCTGTATCCGGTAAGTCCTGCCAGCCGCTTGAACCCAGGGGCTCAACTCCTGGGGGACAGTGGCTAAGAGCAGGTGAAGCAGTGCGGACCAGTTCGGTGTACTCAAGTCCAGTGTGTTCCGTTCCAGTGTGTTCCAGCCCGGTGTGTTCCAGTCCTGTGCGGACCAGTCCGGTGTACTCCAGTCCAGTGTGTCCCAGTCCAGGGCAGACCAGTCCGGTGCCCTCCAGTCCAGGGGGTTCCAGTCCATGTGTTCCGGCTCACTGGGCGGCGCCTGCAGTCCGTGCCTGTGCCGGTGTGCTAGCCCAGCATTAGTTGGTGGGTTTTGCCTGCTGCTGTCGCTCCTCGTCAGCAGCCCAAGGACTCACGTTTGCTCCAGAACCCGTCCCCACGGGCTCTGAACCTGGGAACTTGACAAGACCCTGTTTGAATACCTTCTACACTTATCGGAGTCTGGTCTCAAAACCAACTCAGTAAGGAACCATTTTAGTGCGATTAGTGCTTTCCATTATCGTGTAGAGGGTAAGCCTATCTCTGGACAGCCTTTAGTCATTCGGTTCATGAGAGGTTTGCTTTTGTCAAAGCCCCCTGTCAAGCCTCCTACAGTGTCATGGGACCTCAACGTTGTCCTCACCCAGCTGATGAAACCTCCTTTTGAACCACTGGCGTCTTGCCATCTGAAGTACTTGACTTGGAAGGTCATTTTCTTGGTGGCAGTCACTTCAGCTCGGAGGATCAGTGAGCTTCAAGCCTTGGTAGCCCATGCTCCCTATACCAAATTTCATCATAACAGAGTAGTCCTCCACACTCACCCTAAGTTCCTGCCAAAGGTGGTGTCGGAGTTCCATCTGAACCAGTCAATTGTCTTGCCAACATTCTTTCCCCGTCCCCATACCCACCCTGCTGAATGTCAGTTTCACACATTGGACTGCAAGAGAGCATTGGCCTTCTACCTGGAGCGGACAAGCCCCCACAGACAGTCCGCCCAATTGCATTTCCTTTATTTACGCCCAGGCTGGGCTGACTCTTGAGGGTCATGTCATGGCTCATAGTGTTAGAGCCATGGCGGCGTCAGTGGCCCACTTGAAGTCAGCCACTATTGAAGAGATTTGCAAGGCTGCGACGTGGTCGTCAGTCCACACATGTTACGTTCCTCACCTGGTTCCAGGCCTGCGCGGCCGATTCGCCGGCGAGGCGCAGTCCAGCAGAGATAGCCGGCTATTTTGGATTTGGTTTCTCCAGGATGGGTCTGTTTCTGTTTACCATTTCTGGCAGCCGTCATCTTGGTTGGATCAATGTCCGCAGCCATCTTGGCTAGCTCAAGAGTCAGCCATCTTGGATAGGTCTTATCCTAGGAAGCCATCTTGGTGTTGATTAGCTTCAGGAAGGAAGCCCATATTTGGACGTAGGCATATCTGCTGATGGGGGCATCCATCTTGAATCAGCTGCACATGTTTGAGATTGATTCCAACACTATTTAAAGCCTTGCCTTCAGTCCTTCATTGCTTCAGCCTCAATTGTTCTGAGGAATTGCTGTCAAGTGCTGTTCGCCGAATATCTTCTGTTCCTGTTTTCCTGTGTACCGGACCTTGGCTAGTTTTCTTGGATTTCGCTTGTTTGCTGCCTGCCTTGACCCTGGACTGATTTTGACTATTCTTGCCTATCGGAGTACGGTTCTGGACTGTGTCTGTTCTCTGCCATCCTGGTCAGCGGCTGTGCAACCCCGCTGGTTCCAGAAGTCCTGGTGGCCACCTGCAGCTGGGAGCTCAACTCTCGGTGAATGGTGGTCGCTTCCCAGGTGAAGCTAGGGGTTGTCTGGCTGCCTGACCGAGTGCGGCATCACTCCATCTCAGCCATGCTCAGTTGGGGCACAGGGGCTCACTACTACCGGGTACCAGTTAGAGGGTTCAGTTCACAGGGAGGGGAGAAAATAAACATAACAGCTAATCCTTGGATGTAGGAATCTCTTTTCATGGCCTGCTCCTACAGGGCCACAGTGAGCACCGCTGTCTCTCTGCAAGGCAGCACATGCCACGACTCTGGCCTGGGTGACCAGAGATACCTGTCCTGTCTCTAGCAAGTAACATTCACCGGCCAGCCTCCAGCTGATTTAAGAATACAGTTCTACAAGGTTCCAAGCTGAACTTGGCCTACCTGACTGTTGCAGTTGCAGTTCACACATACATTGTAGAAGTATACGCAGCTAGGCTTCGATGTTTCCCTCGATGTTTGTGCAGCGCTGCGTATGCCTTGTAGCGCTATAGAAATGCTAAATAGTAGTAGTAGTAGTAGGGTCTCCTCAACCTAGCAGGGCCATGAGCTTTTATGCTTCCTGGCCCACCCCTTATGGTTCTGCTCCTCCCTTGTCACTTCCCCCCCTGCGTGGAATGTGAGTTTTAAGGTGGTTCTGCCACTCTGAAAGAGTGTTAGTAAGGGGGAGCAATAGCTTCCTACAGTCACCGTTTGAAAGGTGAGCCGTTGGGCCGCAGTCAGGTTTACGCTACTCACCTAGCCTGAAGGTTAGGTAGGCCCCAACTGGTGGCAGGTGAGTCACACCCCAGCGAGGATGTGACCAGAGGATGGCTCTTAGAAGAGCCCTTGGGGGCTGACCCAACAGAATCAAGGCCAAGGAATGGCTCCTAAGAGGGCCCTTGGAGGCCTGCCCTGATGAGGTCAGGACTAGGGAATGGCCCTTAAGATGGCCCTTGGAGGCCTGGCCTGACGGTCAGGACCAGGCAACAAGACACAATGAGACACTGGTTGGAACAGGACTGGAACACAAGCTGGAGCACAGACAGGAACAGGACTGGAACAAAGGCAAGAACAAGGTTGCAACAGACACTAGACAACTCTTAAAGACCTGTTGTCAAGGCTCTGACTAGGAGTCAGAAACTTCCTTGTATACTACCAGACAGGTAGTGATGACATCAGCCAGAAAGGAAGTACTGAGTTTCCATGAAGTAAACAGATTCTTCTTGGCACAGAATGCTGCTGGAGACCACAGAAAACAGGTGAGGGGCATGACACCTATAGAGTCCTTCATAATGGGAAAGAGATGTAGATGACAGTGATGGGAGTTAGAAGAAAGCAATGTAGAGGAAGAGAAATGGTAGAGGAGAGCACTACTACTACTACTACTATTTAGCATTTCTATAGCGCTACAAGGCATACGCAGCGCTGCACAAACATAGAAGAAAGACAGTCCCTGCTCAAAGAGCTTACAATCTAGTAGACAAAAAATAAAGTAAGCAAATCAAATCAAATCAATTAATGTGTACAGGAAGGAGGAGAGGAGGGTAGGTGGAGGCGAGTGGTTACAAGTGGTTACTAGTCAAAAGCAATGTTAAAGAGGTGGGCTTTCAGTCTAGATTTAAAGGTGGCCAAGGATGGGGCAAGACGTAGGGGCTCAGGAAGTTTATTCCAGGTGTAGGGTGCAGTGAGACAGAAGGCGCGAAGTCTGGAGTTGGCAGTAGTGGAGAAGGGAACAGATAGAAGGATTTATCCATGGAGCGGAGTGCACGGAAAGGGGTGTAGGAAAGGATGAGTGTGGAGAGATACTGGGGAGCAGCAGAGGGAGTACATTTATAGGTTAGTAGAAGAAGTTTGAACAGGATGTGAAAACGGATAGGGAGCCAGTGAAGCGACTTGAGGAGAGGGGTAGTATGAGTAAAGCGACCCTGGCGGAAGACGAGACGGGCAGCAGAGTTTTGAACCGATTGGAGAGGGGAGAGGTGACTAAGTGGGAGGCCAGCAAGAAGCAGATTGCAGTAGTCTAAACGAGAAGTGACAAGGGTGTGGATGAGGGTTTTGGTAGAGTGCTCAGAAAGAAAGGGGCGGATTTTACGGATGTTGTAAAGAAAGAAATGACAGGTCTTGGCTATCTGCTGGATATGAGCAGAGAAGGAGAGAGAAGAGTCAAAGATGACCCCAAGGTTTCGAGCTGAGGAGACAGGGAGAATGAGAGAGCCATCAACAGAAATAGAAAACGGGGGGAGTGGGGAGGTGGGTTTGGGGGGGAAAATGAGAAGCTCGGTTTTGGTCATGTTTAATTTCAGGTGGCATTGAGACATCCAGACAGCAATGTCAGATAAGCACGCTGAAACTTTGGTTTGGATGCAAGGTGAGATATCAGGGGTAGAAAGGTAGATTTGGGAGTCATCAGCATAGAGATGGTAGGAAAAGCCATGGGATGAGATTAATGAACCAAGGGAAGAAGTATAGATAGAAAAGAGGAGGGGACCAAGAACAGAACCCTAAGGTACGCCGACAGGCAGAGGGATAGAAGTAGAAGAGGATCCACCAGAGTGAACACTGAAGGTGCGGAGGGAGAGGTAGGAAGAGAACCAGGAAAGGACAGAGCCCTGGAATCCAAGTGAGGACAGGGTATCGAGGAGTATGCTTTGATCGACAGTGTCAAAAGCAGCGGAAAGATCAAGAAGAATGAGGATGGAATAGAGACCTCTGGATTTAGCCAGTAATAGGTCATTGGAGACTTTAGTCAGCGCAGTTTCGGTTGAGTGGAGAGGGCGAAAACCAGATTGTAGTGGGTAAAGAATAGCATGTGAGGAGAGAAAATCAAGGCAGCGGTGGTGAACAGCACGCTCAAGTAATTTGGAGAGAAAAGGGAGGAGTGAAGGCTTCTTAAGGAGAGGTGTGACCACAGCATGTTTAAAGGCAGTAGGGACAATGAGAATGAGCAATGAGAATGTGTGAGATGAGAAGGGGAGGAGGAGGAAGAGATGAGAGAGGAGTGAAGGAGGGGTGCAATCAATAAGCCCCTCGAGTGCTAGAGACCCTTGGTACACCACTATTTTGCTGCTGTTGGGAGTGGAGGGGGGACTGGAGGAAGTTAAGAGAAAGGATACTTTTTTGCAAAGCTTTTTTTGAGGGGGTACTTGGGGGTACTGAGTACCGGCACCTTTTCCATTGTCTGCTAAAACTGACCCATGGTCCACAAGTTTTAATGACAGAACTCAGGCTCTATACACCAATTCTGCCTTGTTATAGATTCTGTGACTGGTTGTAGGGGGCCTGGATATTGTGAGGTGGGTTCCTCAGTGATGACGCCACCCCTGAAGGGTGGCCAAGCATTTGAGTACCGGCACTTTTTTTCTAGAAAAAACACACTGCTTTTTTGCATGGTGAAAGGGATGAAGCACAGTGAGATGGGGAGAGAGGGAGGAGAAAGATGTGGAGCAAAGGTGGGGGGTAAGAGAGGAAGGGAACAGGGGAAAACAGCTAGGCATTATTTACATGAGTGAAAAAGAGGGTTGTACAGGAGATACTGGTGCTGGAGAGAGGGTGAGAGCAAGAGGAAAAAGTGGGGCATGCAGTGTAAAAGTAGGGCTTAGCCATTGGGCACATTGGGGGTAATTCTATAAAGTAAGTGCTAGCATTTACACACCATCTGGCCGATATTCTGCGCTATTTAACTGACCAGGAATGGCTCCTGGCCAGTTAAACAGCATTTGGCCAGCTAACTGCTAATATACAGGGGGAGATAGCCAGCAAGCACTTGAATATTCATGGTTAACATGATATAGCGGCTATCCATGAATATTCAAGCACTCGCCAGCCAAGTTTAGTGGCTAAATCGAGCCACCTAAATAGCAGTCCTGTCTTTGGCTGCTGTAAACATAACCGGCCAGTGCTGAATATTAACTTGGCCGGTTAAGTTTGAGCTGGCTAAAGAAACCCCGGATATTCAATGCCAGTCACTGTAAACGGCCAGGCATTGAACATCTGAGGTCAGTGCCGATTGCGGCACTTATGCGGGCTGTCTCCTGCGGTTTGAATATCGGGCCTCAATTACACATGTGTGCACATAAGTGTGCTAATGCCAAAACTCTGCCTAATCACTATTCTGTAAATATGTGAGTATCGCATAACACATATTTTACAGGTAGGCATACATGTAGGAGGAGTCTAGGTGGAGCAAGGGCGGGACTCACATTTACACATATAACTTATAGGCTACTGTCTGACTTTCATCCTCATCTGTCAAAAGCAAGGTTTGCATTTAACTTCACTATCAGGGCCCACAGAAGCTCACACCAGATGAGCTTTTATGAGTACCTGCTGGAGTTCACAACTGATTGGTTTCTTCTATCACAGAGCTAACTGTAAGTGCAGCTGATTGGCTTCACCTAACACATAGTGCCTACTAGAACTTGAGGCTGATTGGCTGCTCTTACTTCAGCCCACTAGCACTTACAACTAATTGGCTTTTCCAGAGAACTTTAGGTGATGGTTTCTCCTATCAGAGCTCATTGATGTTTTTTCTAGGGGAGTATCCTGACATGGTCTTGCAACTGTTTGGTTTCTCTTTTCATAATCAAAATGTTTGGAACTTGCTACATAGTAACATAGTAGATGACGGCAGAAAAAGACCTGCACGGTCCACCCAGTCTGCCCAACAAGATAAACTCATGTGTGCCATTTTTTGTGTATACCTTACCTTGATTTGTACCTGTCTTTTTCAGGGCACAGACCGTATAAGTCTGCTGCCCAGCACTATCCCCACCTCCCAACCACCCGCCCCGCCACCCACCACCGGCTCTGGCTCAGACCGTATAAGTCTGCCCAGCACTATCCCCACCTCCCAACCACCAGCCCTACAGATTATCTGAGAGGGAGATACTGTTTTCTGTAATACTACAGGGCAAAATCCTCACAAACATAAATATAATGCATCCCAAAAAATGCAGGGTCATGCACTTGGGTCGCAAAAATCCGAGGGAACGGTACAGTGTAGTGCTTCATTGTGCGAAGGAAGAGCGGGACTTGGGGGTGATTATGTCTGAATACCTTAAAGCTTTCAAACAGGTAGAAAAAGCGACAGCCAAAGCCAGAAGGATGCTTGGATGCATAAAGAGAGGCATGACCAGCAGGAAAAAGGAGGTGATAGTGCCTTGTATAAGTTTCTGGTGAGGCCTCATTTGGAGTACGTGCAGTTCTGGAGACCGCACCTTCAGAAAGATATAAACAGGATGGAGTCGGTCCAGAGGGTGGCTATGAAATTAGAAAGTGGTCTTGAATGCAAAAATTATAGGGACAGGCTTATGAGCCTCAACATGTATACGCTGGAAGAGAGGAGGGAGAGAGGAGACATGATAGAAACGTTTAAATATCTCAAGGGCATTTATGTACAGGAAGAGAGCCTTTTTCAAATGAAGGAGTGCTCTGGAATGAGGGGGCATACGATAAAGTTGAGGGAATAGACTTGGGAGTAACCCAAGGAAGTATTATTTCACAGAAAGGGTGGTGGAGGCATGGAATGGCCTCCCGGTGGAGGTGGTGGAGTCAAGGACTGTTCCAGAATTTAAAAAGGCATGGGACAAGCATGTGGGATCGCTTAGGAACAGGAAGAATTAGGGGTTACAGAGGATGGGCAGACTGGATGGGTCATATGGCCTTTATCTGCCATCATGTTTCTATGTTTCTATAATATAACATTACAGAGCTAATAGCCTCAGCTATCATCATTTGTCGTAAAATTCTTGTCTTCCTTCTCTTAGTCTCACATGGACATAAGAAACAACTCTTAGTAATCATTTTTCTTACATTCCCATTTGAAAGGCGATGAAAGTGGCATGAAAGCCAATGCCTCTGTACAATGCCCTCGGCATTTAACATATCCTAACCTCAGTCAGTCCAAAGGTCCTCCCCTCCCCCCATCCACTCACAAGCCAGAAATAAAAACAAAATCTTTCTTTCTTTTATTCCACCCTGAGGCACTGAAGCTATTTCAGAGTATCCCGTGGGAAATGGGCAATTGAGAAAAGACCATTGAGCAGGAAAACAGACTTCTGCAGTGCTGAGTCTGCAGGGTCTCTGCTCCCTAGCCCTAGCCTCTGATGAATGGTGCTTTGACCACACCGACCTGCACAGTGTGGATACAGCCTGACACTTCCTCTTTCCTCCCTCTTCCAGCGCTATCACCAAGATGCTACCGTTATGGCTGGGGGTTTTGCTGGGCATAGCATGGAAACTCTCGCTCCTCCATCATGCTTGGCCTCTCCCTCCTTCTCATCTAAATCTCATAAGGCAGTTATTAAGCATATCCTTTTTGCTCATACATCTCATTCTGATCAGGGAATTATCATGCACGCACTTTTCCCTTATTCCTCATCATACGAGTCTCATCTGCAACCCATCACGAGTGGCGCCTCTCTTTAGGCTTTCTCCAGTTTTCGTTAGGGATCCATCATGTATGTCATATTTCTTACGCCTCCCTATCTTTTTCTTCCCAGACATTGATCTTTCATGCCTTTGTCCTTACATCTTCCCAGTTGGTTCACCTAAAGTCTGACAAGTGAAGCCAAACTGATGGTTTCTTAATGAAGACCATATAGGCAGGAGTCAGGAGAGTAGCCCTGCAGGGGAGCTGGAAAGGCATTGTTTGTCTTACATTATATATCCACAAGCCTTTAAGCCCATTAAAACGGGCAAGATTTTTTGCTAATCTTCAAGATGAGTTACCATCGATTCTTATATGTTAATGCAAGCCATTAAGCCCATTAAAATGGGCAACATTTTTTTGTGAAATGTAATTCCCTTATTGTTGTAATATTTTGTGTGTGTGTGAGAGAGAGAGAGACAGTGAGTATGAGAGAGAGAGAGAAAGTGTGTGTGTGTGTGTGCCTGTCTGAAAGAGAGAGTGTGAGAGTGAGTTCAGAGAGAGAGAGAGAGAGTGAGTGTGTATGTGTGTGTGTGAGGGAGAGAGAGACAGAGAAAGTGTGTGTGTATGCATCTGTCTGAAAGACAGAGAGAGTCAAGGAAGGAGAAGATAAATTTCTCCCTGCTTCTGTTTGTCTTAAAAAAGTACAGGAGGTAATATTTTGTGTGTGTGAGAGAGAGAGTGAGTGTGTGAGAGAGAGAGAGAGCGAGAGAAAGTGTGTGTGTGCACGCCTGTCTGAAAGAGAGAAAGACTGTGAGAGTGAGTTCAGAGAGAGAGAGAGTGTATGTGTGTGTGTGTGTGTGAGAGAGAGAGAGAGACAGAGAAAGTGTGTGTGTGTGCGTCTGTCTGAAAGAGTCAAGGAAGGAGGAGATAAATTTCTCCCTGCTTCTGTTTGTCTTGTAAAAGTACAGGAGGTAATATTTTGTGTGTGTGTGAGAGAGAGAGAGAGAGTGAGTGTGTGTGAGAGAGAGAGAGAGAGAAAGTGTGTGTGTGTGCGCCTGTCTGAAAGAGAGAGTGTGAGAGTGAGTTCAGAGAGAGAGAGAGAGAGAGAGAGAGAGAGTGTGTGTGTGAGTGTGAGTGTGTATGACCATCTCCTCCTGGCTCTCTTCTCTCCAGGTCCCTTCCCCTCCATAGGCACCATTTCTCCCCTTCCTGATCACAGTCTCTTCCTGTTTTCTCTTCTTTTCTTTTCTCTTTACTTCCCCTCCATGGGCACCAGCTCTACCCTGCCCTCCATGATCACCATTTCTCCCTTCCACTCCATGACCACAGTCTCCCTTGTTTTTTTCATCCCCTATTTCCAGCATTTGTCCCTCTCAAACATCTCTCTCTCTCTCTGCCCTCCTACCAGCAATTTTTCCTGCTCTCCTAAATCCCAACCCCTCCCCACGGTCCCCTTTCTCTCTCTCTGTTCACTCCTGAACTCTCACTCCCCCCCCCCCCCCCAGTCCATGTTCTCTCTCTCTTCTTATACCTGCTCCTCTCAGCCCTCCGACTTCGTCTTTAGTGCTGCAGGCATGCTTCTCCTTTCAATCGCCCCAAACCGTGAATGCAACCTGTCAGGGCGGGACGGAATACTGATTGGTGCTTACTGGCGTGAATGTGGTCATGGGAATGGCTGTGGAGCTCGGGTTGGCTGAAAGAGCGGACAGCAGAGTTTTAATGTCCACCATGTTGGCTATGGCGTATTGAACAGTGAAAGACGGGAGCGACTTTAAAAAGACACCTCAGAAACCGGCTGCAGAAAGGTAGAGCTTCTGGCTGCGCATCAGCACGATATTGTATACGTGCCGCTATTATAGACTCTAACAATGTTGGAACAGTCACTCTTCATTTATATAGTAGGATACCTCTTGGATTGTAGTGTTTCCAATATCAACAGCATTAATTAGTGTTTTTCTCAGTGTTTCCCAACTCTTGGAGCACAAGCAATTCTGTCCAGGCAGCAGAACCTTGGCTTGGTACAAAGAAATTTGATTCATTTTTCAGTTATCTGTTGGAGAAACAGAACTTTTGCTCCATGGATCAGCAGGTGTGCTGTGATACCAGAAAACCTTTAGCGCAGCAGGGCAGAGGAGGGAATGAAACTGTAAATCAGAATTCTGCTCCCAGCTGAGCTCTGAACTCCCAGCTCATCCATCATATGATGCATTTCCCAGCTCCAAGGAAAACAAAGCTACGCATTTGAAAGACGTCAATGGCACCACCAAGCAACCAAAGGACACTCTTTGGGTTCAGTTGGCTTCTACACTAACATCCAATAAAAAACTAGGGTAATAGAAAAATAAAGTGTAATGTAATTGCACAGCTCTGCTGCTGGTTGTTTTCTCTACACAGGCTTTCCATATGGAAGTTTTCTTTTGCCACAATTCATATGGATTCTGGCCTGGGCAAGGACAGTTCTGTTTAACATACACACAGAGGCGTAGCCAGGTTTTGACATCAGGGGGAGCAAACTTTTGTAAATTAGGCGCTAGTCAGTGTCGGACAGGCAGCAGGGCCGGTATTGTCACTCAGGTGCAGTGACTGTGGCCGGCAATGATTAACACGGGCTGCCTGCTGCATCCCACCTACAAGGAAACTGGAAGTTACATTAGGAGGCGGGAGGTAGCAGAGGTCCTAGGACCAGCCAGAGCAGGCAACCTGTCTTCTTAATTGCAAGTAAAATTATTCAAATTGTGACCATCACCTCAGGAACACTCCTTCCACTAGTAGAAACTGTTTAAATCAGATGGGCTTTTGTTTGTGTGGTGACTCTACAGGATGTGGAGCCCATTAGCCCTGAGCATTTTTATTTTTGATGACAAGGGCCACCAAAGGCAGCCCTTGCTCCAGAGCCTACTTTCAAATAGAGCCAGACAGTTTATGAAATAACACAAATAACACAAAACCTTGCAAAAAGACACTAAAACCTATACAGAAAACTTACTAAACCATATCAATCCTAATTCACCTATGAAAAGCTAGTACTATAAATATTACACTGGGCCCTAGAGCACCAATATACCTACTACTGGTAAAACAGAACAAGTGAGACTGCTAAACAGTTCTATGCAGAAACAACCTGCCCACAGAATACCACAACTTGGTCACACACCAAATACAGAACAAGGGATCACAAATTAGAAATATAAAGATAAAAATTGAACTTGGAACCCCAAGAATTCAAACTATGCATGTTCCACAACATAGGTGAAATGAAAACACAAATGTATTTTCTCTTGTACTGAAAAAAAAAATTACAAAAGACATCTGTGATGCACATTTCCCAAAGCTAAAATATTCCACCAAATAACTTCAAAATAAAGCACTTTTTTTTTACCTTTGTTGTCTGGGTATTTTATTTTTTCAAGCATGTTGGTCCCAGTTTCTTCTTTTCTGTTTTCCTGTCTGTCTTCTGCTCTCTTTCCAGTGGGTGCAGCCCATTTGTCCTTATTTCCCTCTTATCTTCTTCTATTTCCTCACTTTATCTGTCTCTGGCACATTTCCTTTCACTGTTTTCTGTCTCTCCCCTCAGATTTTATCTTCTCAGTCTTCAGTCCTTCACCTGTATTTAATTTACCAGTACCTATCAACTTTCCATCTTCTCTCACCCCTACCTCTCCTGTCTCACTCATTCCCTGGCCTCTTATTACCTTCTTTTTCACCCACTCCACATTATACAATTCTACCCTCTGTACTTACCACCCTCCTTTCACTCATCTCTCCTTGAGAACCTCCATGGTCTCTCCCCACATTGTTCCACCATTCCAACATCTCCCCTCCCTCTCCGTTCTTATTCCCTTGTAGCCCAGCATCTCCTTGTCCCCCCAACCCTTCTCCACCACTATGGTCCAGTATTTCCCTATTCCCTCTCCCTGTCCCCTCCACCCCTACAAACCAACAATTCCCTGTCCCCTCTCTTCCCCTTTCCTTCTTATTGTGCTACACAAATCCTCAATGCCATGTGCCTTCCAGGTTGTATAGACAGCAAACTGCACACAAGAAGTGAAAGCCTGCTAAGTGTACACAATCCAGGAAGGAACCAAGCCATCAGGGTTTGTGTAGCTGCATCTCCTGTAGGTCCAGCATCATATGTCTCCCCTTCTCTTACTCACTCTCTCCCTCCTCCTCCTCCAATGGTCTGCCATCTTCCTCTTCTCTTTCCGCTTTCCATCTTTATAACACCAGGCTTCCCAAAGCAGATTACAATAGTTAACATAAAATTGAATCCATCAGAAAACAGGATATCCTCACTGAAATTTGGCCATCTGTATTATATAGAACAGTGTAGAAAAATGATCACAAAATAGAGTTTATTAGTGCTGTTTCTACCAGCTACAATAGTTTTTTAAGCTGTTTTAGTGATATTCAGTTGTTATTTCATGATATTTATGTCTACATATGGGAAGCTTTCAAATAAATTAAAAAGCTGTCAAATAAGTAAAAAAATTAAAAAATATATTTTGTTCTCCACCTTTTAAGGCACTGCCTATCCAACTAGAACAGCTTAAACGTTTTATAGATGGACCATGCATAGGCAGTCCCTTATTTCTTATAATCAGTTTTTGCTATTGTTTTGGGTCAAAAGTCTAGATAGCCTCACCCTGTGTCCTGTTTTATATAACCTTCAATACCCCTGCCAGTCCAGCACCCTGTTTCCCCTCTCTCTCTCCACTGCCATCAATCACCCTCCCCAAGACCAGCACTTTCTGTTTCCCCTCTCTCCACTGCCATCAATCATCCTCCCCGAGTCCAGCACACTCAATCAATTACCCACCGCGAGTCCAGTACCCTTTGTTTGTTTTTCCTCTCTCTCTCCCCGCCCGCCGCCACCCCCCCCCCCCCCCCCCGGACTGTCAAGCCTGCTCTGTTGAGCGGCCCCTGCCTGAGCCGGCATTGGATCCGCAGCAGCATGCCTCTGGCTTCACACAAGTACTTCCTGTTATGCGAGGGTGGGACACGCAGCAAGCAGAGGGAAGGATTGGACGCCGGCTCAAACAGGCAGCATGTTATTGCTGCAGGGGCTGCTAAACATAGTAGGCTTGCTTGATGATGAGACGGGGTGGGGTGGAAGAGGAAGAACAGAAAGTGGTGTTGGGAACATGGTGGGATGGGAAATGGAGGGGAGAAAGTAATGGCAATTTTTTTTTTTAATCCTGGCTGCAGTGTACCGGCCCCGCCAGTTGAGACCTGCATAGGTACCATTTTTTATGTTTAAATCTGTTTTTATTAGTTGGAACCAAACAGCCCATGGAATATACACATGTCACATCCAAACTTTATAACAAAGCATCTACATTTTCATACATTTCAACTAGGTATTTCTTTTGTTTTTCCCCTCCCTTCCCTCGCTTCTCGTATTGAATCCCTTATACTTAACAGACAGCCATAAAGGAATGATCTTGGTCCCCAACTTCTTTTATTTTGTCCCCTCCCCCCGGCCCTCCCCCTACCCTCCCAAACCTAATCTCTCTTTCCTTTCTCTTGTCACATCATACAAAGCAGTGGGTTTAGGAGTTTAACAAGTGGCTTCTTGCCGCAGTAGTCATAGAGGGGCATAATTGAACGAAAACGTCTATCTCCATGGGCATTTATCTCCGAGAACGGGTCCGTGAAGGGGCAGAACGAACCGTATTTTCGAAAAAAATAGACGTCCATGTTTTATTCGACAATTTGTGAGCTGGACGTTTTTGTTTTTCAGCGATAATGGAAAATGAAAGCGCCCAGCTCAAAAACGAATAAATCCAAGGCATTTGTTCATGGGAGGGGCCAGGATTCGTACTGCACTGGTCCCCCTCACATGCCAGGACACCAACCGGGCACCCTAAGGGGCACTTTTACAAAAACAAAAAAAAAGGTAAAAGAGCTCCCAGGTGCATAGCACCCTTCCCTTGTGTGTTGAGCTCCCCAAATCCCCCTCAAAACCCACTGCCCACAAGTCTACACCATTACTATAGCCTTAAGGGGTGAAGGGGGCACCTACATGTGGGTACAGTGGGTTTGGGGGGGTTGGACGACTAAGCATTAAGCAGCACAATTGTAACAGGTAGGGGGGGGATGGGCCTGGGTCCACCTGCCTGAAGTCCACTGCACCCCCTAACAACTGCTCCAGGGACCTGCATACTGCTGCCAGGGAGGTGGGTATGACATTTGCGGGTGAAAATAAAAAGTTGTGAAACATCATTTTTTGTGGTGGGAGGGGGTTAGTGACCACTGGGGGAGTCAGGGGAGGTCATCCCCGATTCCCTCGGGTGGTAATCTGGTCATTTAGGGCACTTTTTGGGGCCTTATTCGTGAAAAAACAGGGTCCAGGAAAAGTGCCCTAAATTCTAGCTACAAACGCGTACTTTTTTTCCATTATCGGCGAAAGGCGCCCATCTCTTCTCGGCTGATAACCACGCCCCAGCTCCATCTTTGCCACGCCTCCGACATGCCCCCGTCAACTTTGTACGCTTCCGCGATGGAGTGCAGTTGAAAACGTCCAAAATCGCCTTTCCATTATATCGATTTATTCGTTTTTGTGAGATAAATGTCTATCTCCCGATTTGTGTCGAAATCTAGGCGTTTTTCTCTTTCAATAGTGGATAGTGTCCCAAAATGGTGACCATCTCTGCTGGAATCTCTCGCCATCTTAGAGTCAAAGTCTTTTATAGCCATGCGTTCCAAGCGCAACAGAGACACCATACGAGAACGCCATTGCTGCCATGTGGGGTATTGGTATGACAACCATTCAGTCAGGATTACCTGCTTGCCAACAATTATGGCTCTCAAAACAAATGCAGTATATCCCTTTCTGGGCGTCATCCCTAAATTGGGGCAACCAAAAAGTAAGGACGAGTTATATTGCCATGATTGTCCCCACAGTTTGGCAACATAGGCTATAATCAGTTTCCAAAACTTCTGAATACCCACACATGACCAAAACATATGTCCCAATGTTGCTCCTGCACTGCCACATTTTGCACATTCTCCCCATGGTGAGAGTCCCATATGAAATGCTCTCTTTGGAGGTATATGCAATTGCAAAACCATTTTGTACTGTAACTCCCAGTGTGTGGCCCAGGTCGTAACTCTTCTTATCTGTAAAATGTGGGTCTTCAATTGCTGTGTTGTGACTGGCACTTGCAAATCTGCCTCCCATAGTTGTGCCAATTTATGGTATTCCACCTCTGGAGCTGTGTCTCGTATGTGTCTATGATGGTATGTCATGGGTACTTTCTGTTGTGATTCCAGCGAAAAGGCTGATGAAAGTTCTTCCTGTACATCCTCAGTTAGCGATGTCCAAGGTAGAGAGGCAACATAGTGACTCAGTTGCCTATAGTAGAAAATATCACTATCTAGTAGTCCAAATTCTTTTTTCAATTCTGAAAACTCTCGAATGCGGCCCTCTCTGGTTAATACATGTAATAAGTATACAATGCCTTTGCTTTTCCAGTTCCTAAATACAGAATTTAGCTGACCCAGAGGAAAAGCATGATTGTCACTAATGTGCAGGAATGGGGTTACCTTTGCAGAAAATTGGTGTAAACGGCATACCCAGCCCCACACTGCCTTTGCTGTTACCATGATCCCCGAATGTTTCAGGGAGTATGGCACAAGTGCACCAGTGCTATGTAAATAATTACTGAAGTGTGTCCCCTGTGAGAGACCCAACTCTAGGGTTGTGTTGGTGTAATCATTGGTATTCCTATACCAATCATTTATATGCCTCATTCCACTAGCTATGTTAAGGAACCTTAGATTTAAAAGACCCAAGCCTCCATATTCCACTGGTATACTTAAAGAAGGGACAGAGAGGCGGGCCTTTTTCCCTCTCCAGAGAAATTTCTGCAGATGTTGATTCAAAATTCGTTCATCCCTTCTTCTCAAATACAGTGGGATGGTTTGAAATATATCTATCTATCTGGGGGCTATAATCATATTAAATAAGGCTATTCGCCCCAGTAGTGACACCGGAAGCGCACTCCAAGCCTGCAAACTCAATTTTGTATCAATTAGCAGTTTTTGTATGTTAAGTTCATATAACTTCGACATGTCTGCCGATATACGGACTCCTAAGTATCTAATAAAATGCATTTCCCAAGTTAGGAGGAATTTAGATTTCCAATCATGTTGGGCTCCTTGGACTATCTCCAGAGCGGACGATTTAGACAAATTTAGTTTAAAACCAGAAATTTGTCCGTACCTATCTGTTTCTTGTAATAGTATGTCCATAGACCTTGGTGGATCTGTCACAGTTAACAGCAAATCATCGGCAAAGGCCAGTACTTTTACTTGGTGACCAGCCACCGGGATACCTGTAATATCCTTGTGATTCATAAGTGTGCGTAGAAATGGCTCCAGTGAAATTACAAATAGAGCTGGGGACAATGGGCAGCCCTGCCGAATCCCCCTTTTAATCTGGAACTCATTCCCCCACACACCGTTAACCAAAACCTGTGCTGCCGGATCACAATAAAGAGCCTGGACCGCCTGCAAAAACCATCCTGAGATCCCCATGGCCTTCATCGTTGGAAATAGGTATCCCCAATTTACCCTATCAAACGCCTTTTCGGTGTCTAAACTCACCACTATAGAGGGGTCCTCTTTTTCTTGGCAATACGCCATTGCAAGCAGGAGGCGCCTGACGTTGTGTGTAGCTTGTCGATTACGAACAAATCCTACCTGCTCAGCGCTTATCAATTTAGGTAAGTATTGCGAGAGCCTCTCGGCCAGTATCCCCGCCAATAGCTTAATGTCAACGTTCAACAGTGATATTGGCCGGAAGTCCTCTGCTCTATTTAACTGCTTTCCAGGCTTTGGCAACAATGTAATAAGCGCGGTATTAGCATAAAGGGGGAAACTACCTTTACTGACCACCTCATCAAAATGTTCCAAAAGCGCTACTTGTGCCTCTAAAGGTAACATCTTGTAATATTCCCCGGAATACCCATCTGGTCCCGGGGCAGTACGTAGCTTTAATCGTTTAATTGCCTGTTGTAGTTCACCCATATTCAGGGGCGCAATAAGTATTGCCAACTCGTCACATGACAACTTGGTAAGCCTTGCCTTATCTAAGTAATCCTGAATCAAGGGCACATTGGGCACCCCACCAGAGGAATAGAGTGAGGCAAAATATTTAGTAAAAATGCTTCCAATTTCTTGTTGCGAGGAAGTGGTCTTATTTCGCTCATCTTGCAATGTGGCCACCACCCTGGGCCCTCCCCAGTTCTTAATTACTCTAGCTAGTAACTGTCCCGTTTTATTACTAAATTGCTGTAATTTAAATTTATAATAAATCGCCGATCTGGTTTCGTTTTCGTGTATTAAGGTGTTTAGGGTAATTTGTATTGTTTTCAGCGCTTCTAAGGTCTTAGGTGAAGGTCTTTGTGCATGCACGCGCTTAGCTCTGAGGAACTGTTTTTCTAATTGTAAAATATTCACTGCTCTGCGCTTTTTCCTTGCAGTACAATAGGCTATAATATCTCCTCTTAAAACTGCCTTTGAGGTCGCCCAAAACAAAATGGGATCCACCTGTGCATGTTCCTTATTATGAAATGCATAGTCTCCCCATTTACTCATCAGATATTTTTGAAAAGAGGGCTCCGTATACAAGTATGCTGGGAATCTCCATCCTGCCCCCCCCAACTCTATCCCCGGGTGCCTCAAGATCCAACCACACCATAGCGTGATCTGATATTTCTTCCGGTCCAATATGAGTTGCCTGTACTTGGGGAAACATGGACCTCTCTACCAAAATATAATCTAACCGTGCTAGGGTACCATGGGCGCGTGATCTGTGCGTGTAATCTTTTTCTCCTGGGTGCAGTGCCCTCCACGCGTCTACTAAATTTAGTGTTTTTGCAAGCATTTTCAGTTCTCCTGCCGTCTGTCCAGCATAATGTGCCGAAGTCGGATTTGAAGAGTCCTCCTTTGGGTCAAAAACTAAATTAAAGTCACCCATAACTAGTAACTTATCCATTCCATGTTGAAGACAGCGGCTTCCCAAGGACTGGTAAAATTCCTTATCGCAGTCATTGGGACCATATACTCCAACCAACAAGAAACTAAAGCCTTGTACCCACACCCGCAATGTAATGGTTCTACCATGCCCTCCTTTCTCCACCACCGTTACTTTACAGGCTAACCCTTTACGAAAAAGGACCGCTATACCGCCCCTGCGCCCCTTAGAGTCCACGGCGTAACACTCCCCCACCCAAGATCTCTGCAACTTAGCATGTTCTGCTGCACTAAGGCGTGTTTCCTGTAAGCAAGCTATATCGGCCTTATGCCTTTTAAGAGCAGTCAATATTTTATTCCTCTTTATTGAGGATGTTATACCCCCCACATTCCAAGATATTATTCTAATAGGCATATCTCTTTATTGTTATGGGTAGTCCAACTGCCCCGGCTCTCTATACAAGTCAGACGTATGATTCTACAAGTGCCTAGTCCCAGCAAGACCTTCACCTTCCACATGTTTGTATGTTCCACCTGCAGAAACACCCGCGCGCTCCTAATGCTAAGAGTTAGGAAAGAGTCTCCCCTCCCTCCCCCCACCCCCCTCCCTTTCCTTAACCTCCCCTACCATACAGCTACCCTGCTTCATTCACCTGATCTAGTCAGACGTTGAAGCTAAGACCCCAGTGCACACTAGAGACCCCGAACTCCATATTACAATGAAACATATATCATACATACATTTTACTCATATAACTTTGAAGGGGATGTGGTCCCCACTGAACGCTCCTCCACTTTGTCGTTAAATTCAATGTCAGACATCATCAAGAATTTTACTTTCTATTAAGCATTGTTTTGCAGACGCCGGTGTGGTAAAGGTCTGCCATGTATTATGTACATGAACTCTCAGCTGAGCAGGATATTGTAGCGCAAAACGAACGTTCTTTTGTACCAGCTTTGAACACAGCTTTCTCTTTTCCTGTACCAGTGTAGAAAAATCTTGGAAGATCAAAATGTTCCTATTATTGTATTTCAGCGAGTCGCGCTTGAGTTTAAATCCTTGGAGAATTTCAACTTTATGGCGATAATTTAAGATTTTTGCGATGACCACACGTGGGCGAGTATGATCTTCTGGTCGGCGGCCCAGACGGTGCGCCCGTTCAATCACTAGGGGGCCCATCGTGTCTGTAAGTGCCAGTTCTTTAGACAACCAATTTTCTAGCCAGGTTTCTAGATTCCTCTCAGGCAGCGCTTCATCCAGACCCACAATCCGTATGTTATTCCTACGCGCTCTGTTTTCATAATCATCAAGTAGATTCCTATGTTCTTTTAGTTGGCAGCGCATAGTGGCAATATCTGGTCCGAATCCGCGCGAGTCATCCTCCACCGCCGAGACTCGCGTCTCCAGGTCTCCTACGCGGATTCCCATCCCATCCAACGCTGTCTGGTAAGACTCTAATTTGCTGGTGAGCACTACCCACCTGGGTTCCCATGCTTTCTCAACCGCCGAAGTCAGTTGTGCTAGCCGGGTTTCTGTAAACGCGGGTTCGGTAGCCCCGGCCTCTTCCGCCATTTTAACTTCTCCGCTACTCGCTTTACTCCTGTCTTTCTTCACCGACTTTTGAGCCATATCTGCCGGTAGTACTGTTAAGTATTTTTCCATATAATGGAGCGATTCCGTCAGTTCCACCACGATATTTATCACTTTAGTGGAGATTGGGGTCTCGGAGCTTCGGTAGCACGCTGCTCCCTAGCTCATGACGTCACCGGAAGTGCAGGTACCATTTTTTAAAAACTCCGTTTGGGGGAGCATTCGCTCCCCCTGCGCCCCCCTAGCTACGCCACTGCATACACATACTGACTGAAGCTTGAAGAAAGAGTCAGTTCTCCTTTAAATGTGATACACTACATCCAGGCTCAGAATCTGGCACTTCTCCTCTACAGCACACTGAAGCTGACACTTCTTCCACTAGGCTCTTCAGCACTGTGAGGAATCATTACTGATTTTAACAATGGTATCTTTTAATAATAGTAACCTTTCTGAAGATCTATTGTTATTGGCATTCCTGGATAAAATTATTGCTATTTGGAACTCTTTCCTGCATCTCTCCCCCACTATTAATCCACCTCTGACCAAACATCAAGACATGAAGGAATCCCAGATCTTATAGATGTGCCTTTGGTACCATGGGCAAGCGTTTGAGCCCAGGGACTGTATATAAGCAACCAAACCACAGCTCAGAAGCAACAAGAAAGTGTTTCCATATAAGATCTTTAATAGGCCAACAAGCTCAGTCACAAAAACGACCTCAAAGGAGTCTCTGGGGCAATATCTCCAAGTGGGTTAGTTTTGCGCATACCATGATAGGAATGAACCTCATTCTTAAGCCAGAGCATGTAGAGCATGATCTCCAGGGCCGGCCCTGGGCCCCTCCCCCCCGAGGTCACTGCCGCTCCACCCGCTCCCCTCCATCCGCCACCGGGATGGGCCCCTGCACTATATGTAGATCCTTCAAGAGATAGTGTGTCATGATTTAGGCTCTACACCTTTTCTGATGTTTTGGTGCCACCTCAGTAAGGCCAAAACACAATCTCTCCACTGCAAAGCACTATACACAAACTTGTGCAAAAACCCACTCATAACCTTACCAAACCATAACAGCACTAATTCCAAGGACAGGACGAGCTACAACCTTATGCGTGGAAAGGCAGCACTATAATTACACTGGGCTCTAAAACACCAGTACACAACCTAATGAAAAACAAAACAAAAAGGGCTGCAAATACTACACACTAGCATAATACTTGATCACACATGAAAAACACATGGCAACAGATATGACACAAGGAACTAGAAATAAAAAAAATATGAAGGCAAAATACTGAACTAGAAAGCTACCTCAAGAAGTCAGACTCAACCTGCAGCAATACTAGCAAAATTGAAACTTGCATGAAAAATATCACAGATACACATTTCCAAAAGCTGACATATTCCAATTAATAAATTCTGAATAAAATATTTTTTCTACCTTTGTTGTCTGATCATAGTTTTTCTATTCGCTTTGGTCCCGTCTTCTGTTTTATGCAGTGTCTTCTTTCCATTTGCTATTTTTTCTCTCACCATGTCCACCATCCTCCTGTGTCCTTATGCATCCTGTCTACCATCTGTAGCCCTGTCCCTATCCTTCCTCAAGTTTCGGCATCTGTCCTGAAAGTGTTCCAATCTAGCCCTTAAATTCAGCAATTTTCCCTCCATCCATATCCAGCATTTCTCCTCACTCCCTTCCCCTCCATCCATGTGTATGTACTTCCTGTCTTCCCTCCCCTCCAGCCATGTCCAGCATTTCTCCTCTCTCCCTTCCCCTCCATCCGTGTGCATCTCCTTCCTTTGACTTTCCTTCCCTTCCCTTCATCCTTGTCCAACATTTCTTCTCTCTTCCCTGCCCTCCACTCCATCCATCCATGTCCAGCATTTCTCCTCTCTTCCCTCCCCTCCATCCATGTGCATCTCCTTCCTGACTTCCCTTTCCTCCATCCATCCATGTCCAGCAACTCTCCATTCTCCCCTGGCCTCTCCTCCATCCACCCATATCCAGTAAATTTCCTCTCTCCCCTGCCCCCTCCAATCATCCATCTATGTTCAGCAATTCTCCTCTCCCCCCTGCCCTGCCCTCCCCTCTTGTCCAGCGATCTCTTCTCTCTCCCCCCTGCCCTCCCCTCTTGTTCAGCGATCTCTTCTCTCTCCCCCGCCCTCCCCTCCTGTCCAGCGACCTCTTCTTTCTCCCCCCCTGCCCTCCCCTCCCTCCAAGATCCAAGGCCTCCCTCCCTCCGAGATCCAAGGCCCCCCTCCGTCCATCCGTCTGAATTTCAAAAGCGATCTTCTTACTTCGTCGGGGTTACGGCAACAGCAACACACAGTGAAAAGCGTGCAGGCTCGCGCTTCAGCCTTCCCTTGTCTGTCTCTCAGCTCTGGTCCCACCCTCATTTCCTGTTTCCACAAGGGTGGGACCAGAGCTGAGAGACAGACAAGGGAAGGCTGAAGCGTGAGCCTGCACGCTTTTCACTGCGTGCTGCTCTTGCCGTAACCCCGACGAGGTAAGAAGATCGCTTTTGAAATTTGGAGGGAGGGACGGAGGGCGGGCCCTGGAACTCGGAGGGAGGGAGGGACGGAGGGCGGGCCCTAGAACTCGGATGGAGGGAGGGAGGGAGGGGCGAGCACCTACGGACTCGGCGCCCAGGGAATTTTGTCCCCCCTGTCCCCCCCTCTTGGCGGCCCCGATGATCTCAGTCTCTCATATTTATTGCTAACACTCGCCAGGGAACTTGCATTGTGTCAAAGAAAGCTTCTTTCTGGAGTTCATAAGATGTACTATATATAGACAACTTATCTTTTAGATCAAGTCTGTGGCACTCAAATCGATGGGAAATATTTCTGTATCTTTCTGCCACATTTTCTTAGCCTCAGAATCCTGTTTAGAAGGAATGGATCCAAAGAACTTAGCAGTGATTAGGTGGCACAACACCAGTAATTGGGAAGCAAAGCCAGTGCTGGGCAGACTTCTACAGTCTGTGCCTGGACAGATTTGGATGGACTGGAGTGGGGCTTCGATGACAACTTCAGAAGTTGGAGAACAAGGACAGTGCAGGGAAGACTTCTATGGTTTATGCCCTGAAAATGGCAAGGACAAATCAAGATCAGGTATACATATGAAGTATCACATCGTACCTTATGCTTATTGTGCAGACTGGATGGACTGTACAGGTCTTTATCTGCCATCATCTACTATGTATGTTATTATGTATGACTGCATTTCTTGGTACTTGAGGATCTTTCCTGTCTCCACGTGATTCACCAAGTAATCGCTTGGGACTGACACCTCCATCATCAATACCACTTGGGGTTTTTCTCTTTTACCACTATATCTAGTTTTATGGCATCTAAGGTTTTATCAGTCAGGATGTGGATGTCCTAGGTGATCATAACCTCTTCATTTTCTATAACTCATGATCCCAGCGCTTTTCTGATACAGTAATGTTGTACTGCTCACAGAGTTTCCAATGAATGAGACATGCACCTTGATGTACCTTTCTATATAAAAAGTTTCTGCTATCAGTACTTTGCAGTCTGCCACGAGATGAGTAGCTCTTTCTTACAGAATCTACAGATGTCTGTTGCACCAGCTTTTTCAGTGCTTGCTGTAAACCATCTCGTTCATATTTCACTGTCCTGGGCTGCAACTATCTATCACTTCTCCTTAACCATTCAAGTATCAGATGTTGATCCACAAATGGTTCCTGGAGTAACATTTTGTTTTTATGGCTTATGGTTTATTCAGACTTTCTATACCACCCATACTGACATGCAGAACTGGGCGGTGCACAATATTTCCGTTGTACTTATGCATTTGCCACTTGTTGTTTCTCTCCTGCTGATCCAATTCCTTGAAGAGCTTTTTCTCTTCACAAATTCTGTTGCTTCCTTTCCTTTTGGTACTGATGAATTATCAATCGTTCCTTCTACTTGTCCAGGTTTAATGATGGAACTGGATTTTGGAAGTCTTCTTTCATATTTCAACACATTTTATGCATTGGGATCTGATGATGCCACTAGATAAGCCTGGAGGCCTATGATCGTAGCTCTGTATGTATAATCTATTTCTATGAGTCCCATCCCTCCTTCAGATCTAGGAATGCACAGTCTAGGCATACACTGATTCTTATAGACAACATTGTTGTTTCTTTTCATAAGAACATCAGATTGGAGTCTTTGGCATTTCATCTGGCTGAATCTCCTCTCCTACTACTACTACTACTACTATTTAGCATTTCTATAGCGCTACAAGGCTTACACAGCGCTGCACAAACATAGAAGAAAGACAGTCCCTGCTCAAAGAGCTTACAATCTAATAGACAAAAAATAAATAAAGTAAGCAAATCAAATCAATTAATGTGAACGGGAAGGAAGAGAGGAGGGTAGGTGGAGGCGAGTGGTTACGAGTCAAAAGCAATGTTAAAGAGGTGGGCTTTCAGTCTAGATTTAAAGGTAGCCAAGGATGGGGCAAGACGTAGGGGCTCAGGAAGTTTATTCCAGGCGTAGGGTGCAGCGAGACAGAAGGCGCGAAGTCTGGAGTTGGCAGTAGTGGAGAAGGGAACAGATAAGAAGGATTTATCCATGGAGCGGAGTGCACGGGAAGGGGTGTAGGGAAGGACGAGTGTGGAGAGATACTGGGGAGCAGCAAAGTGCGTACATTTATACGTTAGTAGAAGAACTTTGAACAGGATGTGAAAACGGATAGGGAGCCAGTGAAGGGTCTTGAGGAGAGGGGTAGTATGAGTAAAGCGACCCTGGTGGAAGACGAGACGGGCAGCAGAATTTTGAACCGACTGGAGGGGGGAGAGGTGATTAAGTGGGAGGCCAGCAAGAAGCAGATTGCAGTAGTCTAAACGAGAGGTGACAAGGGTGTGGATGAGGGTTTTGGTAGAGTGCTCAGAAAGAAAGGGGCGGATTTTACGGATGTTGTAAAGAAAGAAACGACAGGTCTTGGCAATCTGCTGGATATGAGCAGAGAAGGAAAGAGAAGAGATTTACATCTAGAAACTTCTTATAAATGTTTCAAGGTCAGTCTTATGATTTGGCTATTTAGAGAGGCTTTCAAGATGAACCTCACCTCAAGATGATCTGATTAGCTTGATGTATCATACCTTGTGGGGGGATGGGAGGGAGGGAGGTGGTGTATTGGAGTGCAAACCTTCATTTCTTTCCTCCATTGACTGTGCCTTGTTCTGCAATTCCTTTTATATATTTATGTGTTCTGTGTTTACTTTGTGCTTTTGCTTTGTACATCACTAAGATATATTGTTTTATTGGCATTATGTCAAGTATAATAGACTATCCATTCTTGTTTAGATTTTCTATACCCCTTTGTCTGGAGAAGAGGTCTAGGGAGTTTACAATCTAAAAATAATATAACAGGAAGGCAGTGATGTCAGCCGGAGATAATGGCTGCTTGCTGAAACAGCTCTGGAGGAGCCTAGAGCTAAACCCCCTACCAACGGGTATACCCGGTCTCCTTTTTATGTAATCCGTGCTGAATTTACAAGCTACCCGCGGAATACAACCATTGTATTAGATTATGAAATGCCCCCTTCCCGGCGCTTCCTCAGGTCCGGGGTCCAAGTGGGCAGGACCCTCCTTGACCGGCAGACTTTTCGGACCCTTGTAGTTTACAGTTGACATGGGAAAAAGAAGTGGTTAGTGGGTTCAAAGTAGAGAGTTGCACGGGGATAGAAATCTAACCCATCCCTGCTAGAATCTAACCTGTCTGCATTCATTCCTACTGGATTATTACCTATCCCCACCCATCCCCACTGGAACTTACCCATCCCCAGCTGTCCCTGCAAGAAATTAACCCGTCCCCACAAGAATTTAGTAGTACCTAAAGAAACATTCTGGTTAGATTTCTGTCTCTTTCTGGGTTTGAGCCGCAGTACTGTAGGCAAGGAAGGAATGGAAGTTGGAGCTTGGAACACTCTGGTGTGCACATGGAAGACTCATCTCTGATTCGCTTGGTCCCTGGGGGACAAGACCAAATACACTGGAATCAGCTCCCTCAATCACGGAGAAGTATTTGAATCTTCAGGTCTTTAAAACAGAATCAAAAACATTCCTTTATCGCGATGCTTATGGTTAGAGCTGTAGCTCATATGTTAACTCTTCACCTCTCAGATGTGAGTCTGGAATGCAGTGCACCCTACCTTTGTACCTTCCCCTACTGTTCTATTGACATTGTAGTTCTTCCCTTATCCCTTTTGTGTCTGCTGTCTGCTTATTCCCTCCTTGACCTTCAATTTTTAGAATGTTAGCTGCCCAGATGTACTTGGCAATGGGAGGGGTAGTAAACCCATAATAAACTTGGAGTAGCCATTGAGGAAGGGGCTGGCCCAAGTTTGAGGTTAAATATTTACCTTGGGCCTCAGGGGGAAGATAGAAGTGAGTAACCGAGGTGGGCAACTGGTGTACTCAACATTCATTAAACACTGGAGTGAGGTTCTGAAACTTAACAAGATTAAAGGGGAGTTTTTGCTTTAATTAGAAAGGATAAAACTTTTATGGAGGGGCAGGATTCTAGGGTGTTTGAGAAATGGGCATGAAGGGGCTTACATACTTTCCTAAAAATGGTAGGGGAAGAGGGTTTCAAATCTCCCCAGGAGTTGCAGGACCTTTATGGATTAGACCATGGGGATTTTTTGGCAGCTCTTTACATATAAAACTTCATGAGAGTAAAGGGGGTAGGAGCTGAGGAGATAGAGATAGAGGGGAGATAAGGATAGAGATATGTGAAAGCTTACAGGAATCATTGAATCAGATGAAGGGTTCAATTATTTGTTTTTTCACTTTCTTGAGAGAGAGGGATTTTAAAAAGTTTAAGTTTATGAGTGCCTGGGTGACAAATCTGGGGGAGGAAATTTCCATGAGAGGGGTGGAAGTGGATATTTACAACTGCAGGCAAATGGCCAGTTAGCGCTGCATGAAAAGAAAATGCCTAAAAAGATCTTTAGAGATGGTATTTTACCCCCTTGAGGTTGAAAAAATGTTCCCAAATGCATCCAATAGTTGTTGGAAGTAATGATTCCAAGAGGGGACATTCTGGAACATTTGATGGACATGTGACAAGGTGGCAGATTTTTGGCAGGGGGTGCGCATGGAAATCTACAAGTTATCTGCATATTCTATTTTATACCTATGAACCACATGGCACTTAACGCACACATGCCCATTAGCGCATGCTAAGCTTTAGCCTCTAAATTAGCAATCAAATAGTCAAAAAGAATAAAAAGTACAATTTTAAAAATGCAACTAAAAATTCAAATTTAAAATAAAATTAAAATTCAGAGTGTTGTAAGTTTGGGGTTCATAACTTCAGCTCTGCTCATCCAAATGCAGCATGAAAACGATGAGTTTTAGTGTTGCCTTAAATTTCTCAAATCAGACTTTCACTCAGGGGTCCTTTTACCATGCTGTGGTAAAAAGGGCCCTGTGGTAGTGGAGAGGGCCATTTATCCCAAACGCCAGGACCCTTTTTACCGCAGCGGGTAAAAAGCCCCTAAAAATTAAATGGCCATGCAGTAAGTTTACTCTTACCACGTGGCCATGTTGTGGGGAGCACACCACCCATTGAGGTGGCAGTAAGGGCTCCCGTGGTAACCGGGTATTGATTACCGCTGGGTTAGCACCGCAGTAAAGATAAAAATATTTCCCTGCATGCACACTCGTGGCAGAACTACTGCCAGGTGGCTGCTTTGGGCTGGCAGTAGTTCCGTTTTGCCACGAGGCAAGCCCGTTGCCACGCAGCAACCCTTTCATAAAAGGGCCCCTCAAAGTGAAAGTGGCAGGTCATTCCACAAAGCTGATGCTAAGGG
Organism: Microcaecilia unicolor; assembly: GCF_901765095.1. NCBI lineage: Eukaryota > Metazoa > Chordata > Amphibia > Gymnophiona > Siphonopidae > Microcaecilia > Microcaecilia unicolor. The sequence continues at coordinate 289,925,622 of NC_044033.1, forward strand.
AATCAAAGACTGACCCCCTAATTCTATATAAGACAGTAAAAACTGGACGCGCAAATTTGGGCGTCTGCATAGTTTGCACATGCAATTTAATTGCATAATGAGCCAATTAGAACTGATAATTGGGTACTAACTATCAATTATTGGTGCTAATTGGCAAGAATTAACATTTACTTGTGCAACTTGTAGTCACTATTCTATACAGATGCACGCATAAATTTTTATGTGCAGATCCAAAAAGGAGCGTGGCCATGGGAGGGGCATGGGCAAGTCAGGAGCATTCCTGGAATTTTCATGCAGTGTTACAGAATTAAGCAGATCCGCGCGTAATTTAGGTGTGAGGATTTACACCAGATTTCAGTTGATGTAAATCCTCACACCGATCCCAGTGCCAAATGCTGTTCTTTAAATGGTGCCCAACTCGGAGCACCATTTGTTGTGTTTAGCGCTCAGTTTTTTCAGCACTGATTTTTGGTGCCAAATCCAGAATTCATTCCTGAATGTCTAGTAGATTCTAATTTAGCCTTACAGAAGACCAGCCGATGATCATTTAAAGATCAAAGGAACCAAGTTGGAACATGTGGTGGGGCATAATCAAAAGGGGCGCCCGTTTTCCTGAGGACATCCTCGCTGGTCGTCCCAGCAAAGGGGCGGGGAAATCCGTATTATCGAAACAAGATGGGCGTCCATCTTTCGTTTCGATAATACAGTCGGGGACGCCCAAATCGCAAAATTTGGGTCGATCTTAGAGATGGTCGTCCTTAGAGATGGTCGTCCCTGATTTTCGGTGATAATGGAAACCGAGGACGCCCATATCAGAAACGACCAAATGCAAGCCCTTTGGTCATGGGAGGAGCCGGTATTTGTAGTGCACTGGTCCCCCTGACATGACAGGACACCAACCGGACACCCTAGGGGGCACTGCAGTGGACTTCAGAAATTGCTCCCAGGTGCATAGCTCCCTTACCTTGTGTGCTGGGCCCCCCAACCCCCCAACCTCCCCCAACCCCACTCCCCACAACTGTACACCACTACCATAACCCTTACGGGTGAAGGGGGGCACCTACATGTGGGTACAGTGGGTTTGTGGTGGGTTTTGAAGGGCTCACATTTACCACCACAAGTGTAACAGGTATGGGGGGATGGGCCTGGGTCCACCTGCCTGAAGTGCACTGCACCCACTAAAACTGCTCCAGGGACCTGCATACTGCTGTCATGGAGCTAATATTTGAGGCTGGCATAGAGGCTGGAAAAATATTTTTTAAATTTATTTTTGAGGGTGGGAGGGGGTTAGTGACCACTGGGGGAGTAAGGGGAGGTCATCCCCGATTCCCTCCGGTGGTCATCTGGTCAATTGGGGCACTCTTTTGTGGCTTGGTTGTAAGAAAAAAAGGACCAGGTAAAGTCGTCCAAGTGTTCATCAGGGACGCCCTTCTTTTTTCCATTATTGGTCAAGGACGCCCATGTGTTAGGCACGCCCCAGTCCCGCCTTCGCTATGCCTCCAACACGCCCCTGTGAACTTTGGTCGTCCCCGCGACGGAAAGCAGTTGAGGACGTCCAAAATCAGCTTTCAATTATGCCGATTTGGGCGCCCCTGTGAAAAGGACGCCCATCTTGCGATTTGTGTCAAAAGATGGGCACTCTTCTCTTTCGAAAATAAGCCTGATAGTATAGTTAAGGATGCCAAATAACATTGAAAGCCTTCATGAAGTGCTATAAAAGCCAGTGTAAGAACCTTAAACTTAATTCTTTATTGAGCAGAAAGCCAATAATAATAATAACAATAATATGTATTTATATCCCGCATTATCTTCAAATTCTAAATGGAGAACAAATCACATCTCTATATACTACTACTACTTAACATTTCTAGAGCGCTATTAGGGTTACGCAGCGCTGTACAGTTTAACAAAGAAGGACAGTCCCTGCTCGAAGGAGCTTACAATCTATATATAAAAGGCACCTCCAACGTTCTAATTGAAGCCTCCAGCCAGAAACTTGAGGTGGCATAGATATCCAGTTTAGCAAGTACACAAAGGAAAACAGAGTAGTAAATCAAGCACACAGAAATAGCTGAGGGAGATAATTGTTTTCTCAAGCACCTGGAGTGGTTGCCCTGGGTGATTAACAAGGTCAGCTGGGGTGCACAGCTCCTTGCAATTAAAACAATTAACTCCTCCCAGAGTCTTAGGAGCTTGCCTTTACTCACCCAGGCTGCCCTCATTGCCATACACTCTAAACCAAACAAACCTAGCAGCTGCTGCTCCACATTGTCATTTTTAAATTGTTGATCCATCAGAAACAAGTCTATAGCTGTTTCAACTGGGAGGGAAGGTGGGAGGGTGGGGACTCTGAAACTCTGAGGGACGGAGGGTGGGGGGACCCTGAAACTCAGACGGACCCTGGGACTGGGAGGGGGGACGACCCTGGAACTGGGAGGGAGGGAGGGGATGACCCTGGAACTGGGAGGGAGGAGGGAGTGATGGGCCCCTGGCACACACTCTGATTCTCATTCCCTCTCTCTCACACAATCAGTCTCACACACACTCTCTCAAACATACACACTCTGAGGAAAATCTTGCTAGCGCCCGTTTCATTTGTCAGAAATGGGCCTTTTTTACTAGTACACAATAAAATAAAAACTGACAAAAACAGACAAAATATAATACAAAATCATATCATCAAAACTAACAACAGCAGCATCTTTGAAACTTCATACAATGGAATAAAATAATATCTTCATTGCTCCACTGACGCATATACTTTCTTTTACAATGATAAGGATACAACAGTAGGGTTATATGATTTGTTTTTCAGGCCTATGGGTAATATGCATGTAGATGATTCTTTGAGTTTGTGTGGCTGTCCGGATCTATTATTTGCTTCGACTGCAGCTGCTCTTTATGGTCCCCAAGAAACTGTTGCCTTAGGTAACTACCTAGTCTGCTTAATGGTTCAGCTAGCCTTGGGGGCTCTTCTGTAACTCCTCTGCCATCAGCTGTTTGGGTGGGAAGTGTCAGCGGCAGGGAAAAGATTCATGGGTGACACGAATAAGCTTGCCAGGCTGTGTTTGTCCCTCAAGTCTCATATTTTACTTCCTTCTGGAGTCTGCCTCCCTGTGCATAAAATTGTTTTGTTTCTTTTACAGTTAAAAACTGTGGGCCTTAGAACAATTGGAGGATCCAGGAACAGAAATACCATTTGATACCTTGGATTTGAACTTAACACAAGTTATAGAAGATGATAATTTAGGCTTAATACCATCAATCTTAATAGTCTCCTTTGTATTACAACTGGACAGAGATTGGATTCTTAAGCAATATTTCCTACATCGAGAACAACTTTTTTTGACCTATAAAATAAGAATATATCCGGACATCTCTAAAGCAACCCAAAAACGCCGTAAAGAATTTCTTAAATTACGCCCAAAGATACAACAGTTGGGCGCTCTTTTCTGGTTAAATTTCCTGTGCAAATGTGTTGTAAAATTAAACTCTGTAAAATATGTGTTTTTTGACCCTAAGCAATTTAATGTTTTTTTGGACTCTAAAATAGCCTTTGTTACCTTCACTACAATCAGGACAAATTATTACATTTACTCCGTGAAATATTTAGGAATTCCTGCAACTTCCTCTCAGCCTTTATTTTCCTAATGAAATAATTCCTCAGATATATTGATATGCCTCCTAAATAGTGGACTATAGATTAATATTATAATGGAAGTTTGATATAGATTTTTCATCTTATATTGTAAACCTATTTACCTTGATTAGTTTATTTTCTTTTTCTTTTCTTTCATGTTACCTAAACATGGAAATTATATAAGATTATATTTTTAATCCCTTTTCTTTGTTAATCATCTTTTCTAGCCAAGAAATTATTGTAAAATTGTTTAAAAAATAAAAATTAAAAAAAAAACTGTGGGCCTTATATTAAATGAAATTAACCAGCCAGAAATGGCTCCTGGCTGGTTAAATCATTTGTTTGGGGCTAACTGCTAATTTTCAGTGACAGTGAAAGGGATCAAGAAAGGGATCTGGGTGTCGTCGTCGATGATACGCTGAAACCTTCTGCTCAGTGTGCTGCTGCGGCTAGGAAAGCGAATAGAATGTTGGGTGTTATTAAGAAGGGTATGGAGTCCAGGTGTGCGGATGTTATAATGCCGTTGTATCGCTCCATGGTGCGACCGCACCTGGAGTATTGTGTTCAGTACTGGTCTCCGTATCTCAAAAAAGATATAGTAGAATTGGAAAAGGTACAGCGAAGGGCGACGAAAATGATAGTGGGGATGGGACGACTTTCCTATGAAGAGAGGCTGAGAAGGCTAGGGCTTTTCAGCTTGGAGAAGAGACGGCTGAGGGGAGATATGATAGAAGTGTATAAAATAATGAGTGGAATGGATCGGGTGGATGTGAAGCGACTGTTCACGCTATCCAAAAATACTAGGACTAGAGGGCATGAGTTGAAGCTACAGTGTGGTAAATTTAAAACGAATCGGAGAAAATTTTTCTTCACCCAACGTGTAATTAGACTCTGGAATTCATTGCCGGAGAACGTGGTACGGGCGGTTAGCTTGACGGAGTTTAAAAAGGGGTTAGATAGATTCCTAAAGGACAAGTCCATAGACCGCTATTAAATGGACTGGAAAAATTCCTCATTTTTAGGTATAACTTGTCTGGAATGTTTTTACGTTTGGGGAGCGTGCCAGGTGCCCTTGACCTGGATTGGCCACTGTCGGTGACAGGATGCTGGGCTAGATGGACCTTTGGTCTTTCCCAGTATGGCACTACTTATGTACTTATGTACTTATGAATATGCACTGTCTCCAATGTATGCAAATCTCTCATACATTTTTATTGTGGATATCCTGAAACCCTGACTGCCTGGGTGTGCCCTAAGGACTGGGTTGAGAACCTCTGGTTTGGACAGAGGAACATTCTAAAGTCCCTGCTCAAGTTCTAACCTTGCCTTGCAGTGTGAGGTAATGGAAGATAGTCATTGAGTGTCTCCACCTGTGTTTTTGGAGGGAAGTATAATAGTCCCTGTCTCTAGTAGAAAGGAAAGTTGCTAGTGGGACCCAAAGGGCCTCAGAAGGCAACCTGGGAGCACTCTTCCTGATAGCTGACAAAGCCATACCTCACAGAGAGATCCACTACCCTAAGCCAGCTAGGATTTACACGGGAGGGGAAAGGAAGACATGGAAGAAACCCAGGAAGGGTCTAATCTGGAAAAGCTAGGTGAGAGGAAATCCCAGGAGCAGAAAGTGTCAGTGGGTCCATGTGCTCTAGGACGAGTCTTTCATCAGTAAAGTGAGTGGAGCTGAAAAGCTGCATCCCATCTCTACTAATGAGAGACTCAGAATTGAGATGCAAGGGACCAGTCATCCTGGTGATCCCAAACACCCAAACTATGGGTGCAGGAAAAGAATTTCTAAATTTGTTCTCCTGGGGAGAAGAGTGAATTTCCCCATTTTTTAATGTAATGCCTGCGCTTATCACCTGCTAGAAATTATTTTTCTAAAGGAGTTTGTGGCATATGTATGCTATGACCGTCCAAATGCACAAGGTATTGAACATGCTGGTCTAAGGTACTAAATGTTTTGAGAGTTTGGATTTTATGTAAGTATTTTTCATGTACACTGAGAGGATTGAAGAAAAAAGGAAGTACTATCTGAGGCCCTGGAAGAGGAGTTGGCAGAGGAGCCAGTTCCAGTGAAAGGAATTGGAGAAAGGGCCTTTTGTGGAACTTTGTCGTGATTTTTGCTTTTACCCTGACCGTTGACCTGTACATATCTTTTTTTTGGGGGGGGGGGGAATCACCAAGAAATGTGTTTTATTCAAGATACCTCTGACATCTGTAACCCTGAGTATGGGTTACACAAATATGTTTTTGTATGGACTGGTTGAAGATCAGGGCTGGAACTAGTAAAACTAGGAAGCTGGCTGGCATCTGATCCATTCACTCCTCATACCTCCATCAGTCAACAAATCAGTCTAGGACAGCATATATGTTCCAAACCAACTGGGTTAACTAGCACTTGGAGATTTCAGGCAAAACATTGACTGAACCACGAATTCTGTTTTTACATCAGAAAATTCATTTGCTCATGAGCTGAAGCCAAGCCATAAGAAGGTACAGAAGCAAGACAAAGATACTAAACATTCAGAATGATTTATGAAGAAGAGGTTTTGGAGGTCATTGCAAAAGCATCTCTCCATAAAAGGAGAGCATCACCCTGGTGCAGTAGGAAGTACTGCTGTAGCCAGGATCTGCCCACCAGATGATGCACAATCTCTTGTACTGAGATATGTCTCCAAGAACTTCTGCCCAGACAGGAAGAGTTAAGACAGCTACTGTAGTTGGTGATTTGATCATTAGGTGAGGATCGCCTGGTCACTTGCCTGCCTGGTGCAAAGGTGGCAAACTTCACGCGTTACCTAGATAGGATTTTAGATAGTGCTGGGGAGCAGCCAGCTGTCTTGGTACATTTGGGTACCAATGACATAGGTAGAAAGCTGAAGTCCAGCTCCTCCAGGGTAGCATTTTCAGAAATGTTCTCCATTCCACACACAAGACCCAAGAGGTAGGTAGAGCTCTGAAGTCTCAATGCCTGGTTGCGATGATGGTGCAGGGGTGAGGGATTTACATTTGTTAGGAACTGGAAAACATTCTGGGAAAGGGAGAACCTGTTCCAAGTGGATGGACTCCACCCTAACCAGGATGGAACCAGGCTATTGTCGCTAACTTTTAAAAAGGAGGACAGCTTTTAAACTAAAATGATGTGTGTGTGTAGGGGGGGAGGGGGGAGGGGGAGCTGACAGTATCCCAGACAGCATGGTTTGGTATGGAGTATCCTTGAAGAATACTATTGAAAGAGGACATTTAGGGAATTCCAATAGAGAGGTTTCAACAATGGTGAAAGAAAGCCAGGAGTGTTTAAGGGGAGAGCAGAGTAAATGATGAACATTATCCCTCTCAACTTCTAAGCAGCTTGTAAATGCAAGAAAAAAACACAATTCGAAGTACATGTATACAAATGCTAGAAGCCTAAAAAATAAGATGGGAAACATGGAGGGGCATTTTTGAAAGGTTGTCCAAGTCTGAATATGGACGTCCTCACAAAGATGTCCAAAATCAGATAGGTATAATCGAAAAATAGTATGGACGTCCTTAGACATTCCAAAATCGCAGCGCGAAACATCCAAATCAGTGTAGTAAAAAGAATGTATTTCTCGCAGAACTGCCGAAGGACGTCCATCTTACAGAACTGCCAAAGGGCGTTGCCAAGACAAATCTACATTCACTGTACTTGCTAACATTTGCCATATGAACATCCTTCGGCGGACGTCCTTGACATCCTTCGGCAGTTCTGCGAGAAACACATCCTTTTTACTGTACTTTGCACTATGAATGTTCCTTATATTTCCCGTACCTGGATGTTCTGTAACTACATGCACTGTACTTGCAGAACCTCCAGATATGGGAAATATAAGAAACATTCATATTTTATTGTATATATGAAGAGGTTCGTACACTTGATAATCATCCATATAAGACCCCGCGCGTGTGAAGACGGTCCATGCGTGTGATGGACGTCCATGCGTGATGGTCGTCCACGTGTTGACCGACCCTATATGGGCCAGGATGTCCACGTGCTGACCTGGACATCCACGTGCTGACCCGTCCATATATGGGATGGACGGCCATATATGGAACTGTGCATGTAACGACGTCCATCACGCATGGATGTCCATATGGCGATGCACGTTTTACAACGGTTATTGATTGAGAAATATGGCTCTCAGATGTGAACCAAATTTTAACATCGCTGAAAGCCTGGTTCTGGTGCAGCTGTGCCTGAGGCATCTACAGTGCATATTCATGTACCACCACCACCTGCCCCCGAGGACTGTCTGCATTACTCTAATAAGGGACAGGTTGGAAAGGTAACTGTTTGGGAATGCGCCCCCCCCCCCCCCCCCCCGCACTGGGCCTAGGCTATCAGGTCCCCCTCCTGTAGTGACACATATAAGAGCTCCCTCAGCAATGTAAGCACCAACTGTAGTCTGTATTCTAGGGTAATCAGTGATATGTGCACATGCATATTCATTAATAGAATCAATGTACTAAAAAGGAAAACCATTCCCATATCCCTACAATACTGCACACAAACAGGATAACCTTGCTCGAGGGTTCATTCGCCCGTCTCAGTCCCCAGCGGGGGCTGGATTCTTTTTTGTTGAGAAGGATAGGGGCTTGCGCCCGTGTATAGACTACCGGGGTCTCAACTCTATGACTCGGAAGGATAAATTCCCCTTACCCTGATCTCAGAAATGTTTGTTCGGCTGCAAGGAGCCCAGATATTTACCAAACTGGACCTCAGAGGGGCTTACAATCTTGTGCGGATCCGAGCAGGGGACGAATGGAAAACCGCCTTTAATACCCTTGATGGGCACTATGAATATCTGGTGATGCCCTTCGGCCTTGCTAATGGCCCAGCGGTTTTTCAGTCGTTCATGAATGACATCTTTAGAGACCTCCTGTATAAGTTCGTGATGGTATATCTGGATGACATCCTCATATTCTCCAGGTCGGTGGAAGATAATCATGAACATGTCAAGATTGTTTTACAATGCTTGAGAGAAAATCAGCTCTATGTAAAGTTGGAAAAGTGTGAGTTCCATCAGTCTGAACTACCCTTCCTGGGGTATATCATCTCCAACCAAGGATTGCAGATGGATCCCAGTAAAGTAACCGCAATCTTGCGGTGGCAGCAGCCTTCAGGGCGCAAGGCGCTGCAACGGTTTTTGGGATTTGCGAATTATTATAGGCAGTTCATTCTCAATTATTCTTCCCTGACTGCCTCTCTTACTGCCTTGACTAAGAAAAGTGCGGATGCTCGCAACTGGCCAGCAGAAGCGTGTAGAGAGTTCGAGAATCTGAAGCAGGCCTTCGTTAGGGCACCGGTGTTACGACACCCCAATCTGACTGCGAAATTTTTTGTGGAGGTGGGCATTGAGGCGGTGCTGTCAGAAGCCCACTCTGGAGGTAAACTCCTTCCCTGCGCCTTCTTCTCTAAGAAGTACAATCCAGCTGAGAAGAATTATGCTATAGGAGACCAGGAGTTGTTGGCCATTAAACTTGCTTTGGAGGAGTGGCGGCATCTCTTGGAAGGGGCGCAGGAACTCTTCACAGTTTTTACGGACCATAAAAATCTGGTTTACTTGCACTTCAATAAAATGATTGAAACATTAAAAAATGCTTGTTTCAGCCATTGCTTTCCTCAAGACATTAAGGGGGTCTTTTACAAAGGCGTGCTAGCATTTTTAGCACGTGCTAATGATTACGTGCTAAACACTAGCGATGTCCATAGGAATACATGGGCGTCTCTAGCATTTAGCTTGCGCTAAAACGCTAGTGTGCCTTTGTAATAGGACCACCTAAAGGAGTAATTCTCCTTAATCTCCATTTTTTATTTCCACCTCCAAATTAAAAAAAAATGCAGCTTCACAAGTTAATTGGTGGCCATTATATATATGCGTTTGTAAAAGGACCCCACCATACATATAAGTACATAAGTAATGTCACAGTGGGAAAAGGCCAAGGGTCCATTGAGCCCAGCATCCTGTCCACGACAGCGGCCAATCCAGGCCAAGGGCACCTGACAAACTTCCCAAATGTACAAACATTCTATACATGTTATTCCTGGAATTGTGGATTTTTCTCAAGTCCATTTAGTAGTGGTTTATGGACTTGTCCTTTAGGAAACTGTCTAACCCTTTTTTAAACTCTGCTAAGCTAACCGCCTTCACCACGTTCTCCGGCAACAAATTCCAGAGTTTAATTATGCGTTGGGTGAAGAAATATTTTCTCCGATTTGTTTTAAATTTACTACACTGTAGTTTCATCGCATACCCCCTAGTCCTAGTATTTTTGGAAAACGTGAACATATGCTTCACATCCACCTGTTCCACTCAACTCATTATTTTATATACCTCTATCATGTCTCCCCTCAGCCGTCTCTTCTCCAAGCTGAAAAGCCCTAGCCTCCTTAGTCTTTCTTCATAGGGAAGTCGTTGCAATCCGTTGGGTTGGTCGTGAGCCCTTGAGCCCCGGCCGAGGCCTGCAGATCGCAGACCAAGGCCAGGGGTAGACCGACCCCCCACTGCACGCCCCAACTACCCAAACCCCTAGCCTGCCCCTTCTCCCAGCACCTCAAGAAGAAAGGGAAATAGGCATACAAACGGACCTCGCGTCCGAACCGGAACCCAGACACTCAGAGCCACTCGTACGGGCCTCACGGCCGAACTGGAACCCAGACACACCCAGGGAGGGGAGAAAGGAACATAGGAGTCCCCCCAGGACCCCGAGGTGCCAGCCACGTGCTGTACATCAGCCACAGGGCAGGGGAAGACAAAGAACCAGAGCGGGGCCACACCTTCCCAGGGGACCGGCGCAGGGCAGGGAAACTAATACAGGAAGGCCCCTGTAACCACAGGCGGATGTGGAGACAACAGCTCAAAAGACCCCCCCTGACCTGGGGACCCCGTAGCCCGGGACCCCCACCCCAGGGCAGAGGGGAGAATGAACACACCAACCCCACAAGCCAGAGACAGGAGCAGCAAACAAAAGGGTAACCTAAGCCCCAACCAAATACCAGGGAAAAGACACAGTAAATATCACGCTTCACATGAAACACTGTATAGTGAGCCCTTGGGCTACTGCCGAGGATGGCAGCGGCAGGAGGAACACCTACTGGAACAGAAGCCACAGCAGAGAACAGGAAGATAGGCCACAAACCTAGCAGAACCGGGGCCAGGCAAATAAAGTCAAGGTCCAGCTCCAGTCATAGGTTCCAAGGCAGGCGGCAAGCAAAGTCCGAGTCCAGGTCCAGGCAAAGGTTCAAAGGCAAGCGGCAAGTAAAGTCCGAGTCCAGGTCCAGGCAAAGGTTCAAAGGCAGGTGGCAAGCAAAGTCCGAGTCCAGGTCCAGGCAAAGGTTCAAAGGCAAGCGGCAAGTAAAGTCAGAGTCCAGGTCCAGGCAAAGGTTCAAAGGCAGGCGGCAAGCAAAGTCAAAGTCCAGGTCCAGGCACTAGGTTCAAAGGCAGAAACTGAAAGTAGCAAAAGCACTGCAACAAACAACCACAGAAGACACACCTCTGAGGACCTCTGTTGCAAGGCAAACTAGAAACACTTCCAGGTGGTTAATAAAGGCCAACAGCCAGGGAGTTCACCAGGTACGGAAACAGCTTAGTTCCAAAAAGTCTCGAGACCAACTGGCAGGCTAGAAAATCCGGACCGGACCGGCATGACTTCTGGAACCAGGAAAACCATCAACAGACAGTCCATTGCGACCACCAGGGGGCGAGATGAATTAGAGCATGATACCGGGGCAGAGTCATAACAGTAAAAGAGAAAGGAAACCTCTGACAGAATACCCAGAAGACAGAGGCAGAGCCACAGTACACAGGGGGTTAAATTTACTGTGCCGGCAAGCAGGAACACGAGGGAGAGAGATCCTTAAGTAAACAAACAACCAGGGAGAAAGCTGCTGACCAGCAGCCTGCAGAGTCCGCTGCTGAACAGGAGCACAACCCCCCCCCCCCCCCCCCCACTGAACAAACAAGCAGCTGGCTTCCCACAGAGAACTGCAAGCACTGAGGGAAAGCCCAGCTGGAGTCAAGAACTGATTACACACACACATGCACGCTGTAACCAGCTAACGCAAACAAAGGGGAAGGAAAATAATCCCTGAACAGGAAAACACAGATCAAAGCCAGCGCACAGCACAACGTACTGGCAGAGACCTGCACAGGCTTTTAGTCACAAGGAAATGTAACGCCAAAGCAGGGAAAGCAGAGACATGCAGGCTAAAGTACTACCCCCTGACGTCAGTACAAACCCTGACAGCCAATCAGGAATGAAGTCCACCCCCTTCCCCTGCCAAACCGGAAGAATCATAACAGTCGTCCCATCCCCGCTATCATTTTAGTCGCCCTTCGCTGCACCTTTTCCAATTCTACTATATCTTTCTTGAGATGCGGCGACCAGAATTGAACACAATACTCAAGGTGCGGTCGCACCATGGAGCGATACAACGGCATTATAACATCCTCACACCTGTTTTCCATACCTTTCCTAATAATACCCAACATTCTATTCGCTTTCCTAGCCGCATCAGTACACTGAGCAGAAGGTTTCAGTGTATTATTGACGACGACACCCAGATCTCTTTCTTGGTCCGTAACTCCTAACGTAGAACCTTGCATGACGTAGCTATAATTCGGATTCTTTTGTCATGTTTTCAAGGCAGGAACTAGGTTTGTGAGCCCTTGGGCCACTGCCTAGGAGTGGCAGCGGCAGGCAAAACCACCCCACACAGGGATAAGACAGAGACCGCTAGACTTCACCTGCACTTGACCACCGTTCCTCAGGAGTTGAGCCCCTGGGTGCAGGTGGCCGGCAGGACTTACCGGACAGGGCAGGAACTGGATACCCACTGGGCAGGGACAGTCCAAAAGGGTCAGGAACTGAAAGCTGCAGAGCAGCCACTAAAACAGGGTACAAATACTGACAGACGAGACAAGACTGAAAGCTGCAGAGGAGCCACTAAAACAGGGAACAAATACTGACAGACAAGAGATAGAACTGAAAGCTGCCAGGCATCCACTGAACAAGAAACACAGACAACCTAAGAACTACACACTGAACTACAAACAAGAAACAAGACTGGGAAACAAGCAATACAGTAAACAAGCAATACAGAACACAAAGCTACACAAAGACTAAACTAGAATCAGGCAAGAATTACAGACTATAAACTGGACTGAGCAGAAGTGCAACAAGCACCAACAAACCAGGGCCTTAGGCAATGCAAAGGCAAACACAGAAGTTTCCAAATGGCTAATAAGCCCAGCAGCAGCTGAGACTCAGCTGCAGCAATCACAAGGCAGCTACGGGTGCTGTGCAGGCACAAACAAGAAAGGCAAGTCTGGCAGCCTGGAAGATCCAGACCGGACTGAGCTGAAGTCTGGAACGGTGTTTTTTATTTATCCCTCTCTAGACCCCCACAGGACCCTTCCCCACGGAGGTGTACAGAGGGTTTGCTCTTCTAAGATCTTGTTAATCACCCCCTCCCTGAATTCCAGTGACACCCCATTCCATGGTGTTATGTCACGGGGTTCTAAGGAGCGCCTCCGGTCATGGAGGCGCAGGGGGGGTGACAGAAGGTGCAGCTCGAATCTAATTCCCATGACCACAGCTTTCTGTCTATCTGGATCTAAGTGAATCTTTGGCCATTTATGTTCCCACATGAAATCTATGTGAGTGAGAAAGAAAGAATCTTACTTGTGTGTGTAGTATTCTGTGAAACAGGTGGAGGAGAGAGAATAGATTGAAACAGAGACTGAAACAGTTTAGTGGAAGAAATAGTCTTTTATTCTCACCCAAATCAGGACTTCAATTTGGTACAAACATCAGACAGATTCTGGGTTCAACCGGCCAGAGCTTTGCCTTTCGGAGATTCGTTGGGGAAAATGTTCCAACGATAGCTCTGGTGCCCACTTCTTATATAGCATTTTCAGTACATACAAGTCAATTGGAGAGGGACTTTTTTCTCTAATCTTGCTTCATCTCTGAATCACACTTAACCGCAGATCAGGTGCCCACCTGCCCCTCCTCTCAAAGATTTCTTCATAGTGCCAATTTCAACACTTTTAAAACCTCTTTCCTAATACTGAGAAAGATCTGTGTCTTTATATCTTGTGATACTGGAAGCCATGTTGTAAAGACAGACACCATTTTATGAACCAAGCTTTTTACCATTTTTGTCATTAATTTCTACATCTTAAGTGTTACAGTCAATTTGAAAGTTGTACCAGGTTTCAATAAGACTCACCAAGCAGTCCTGCTCTTGGGCTCTCTGCTATAAGGCCATCAGCTGATTATCAGGCCTAGTCAGTGCTTTTCAGCTGGTTTAAGCTGTGTAGCTTGGCCCACCACCATTCCAGTGGATAGGTCTCAAGCTAGAACACATATTAACATTCCCCTCTTCACCCTATCTCATAGGGTGACACCAGGGTTAACGTACCATGGTACCATCCATTCCAGAAGGTATCCTATAAAACTATCGAATTGGAGAGTCTAATCGAAAACCGGTATGATCAGAATTTTGGAATTCAGGTCACAACATAGGCACTACTTCGGTTATTTCAATCCTTCTTGGGGCTTACCCATATCTGCGATTAAGTAACATACTATGATTACAACAATAATATCTTTCAACCTATTAATATGCAGGTTTAATCTTACTCTTACATATGTATGTATATATATCGCTAACAATCATTAATTCTTTGGTTATATAAGTACATAAGTACATAAGTACATAAGTAGTGCCATACTGGGAAAGACCAAAGGTCCATCCAGCCCAGCATCCTGTCACCGACAGTGGCCAATCCAGGTCAAGGGCACCTGGCACGCTCCCCAAACGTAAAAACATTCCAGACCAGTTATACCTAAAAATGCGGAATTTTTCCAAGTCCATTTAATAGCGGTCTATGGACTTGTCCTTTAGGAATCTATCTAACCCCTTTTTAAACTCCGTCAAGCTAACCACCCGTACCACGTTCTCCGGCAATGAATTCCAGAGTCTAATTACACGTTGGGTGAAGAAAAATTTTCTCCGATTCGTTTTAAATTTACCACACTGTAGCTTCAACTCATGCCCTCTAGTCCTAGTATTTTTGGATAGCGTGAACAGTCGCTTCACATCCACCCGATCCATTCCACTCATTATTTTATACACTTCTATCATATCTCCCCTCAGCCGTCTCTTCTCCAAGCTGAAAAGCCCTAGCCTTCTCAGCCTCTCTTCATAGGAAAGTCGTCCCATCCCCACTATCATTTTCGTCGCCCTTCGCTGTACCTTTTCCAATTCTACTATATCTTTTTTGAGATACGGAGACCAGTACTGAACACAATACTCCAGGTGCGGTCGCACCATGGAGCGATACAACGGCATTATAACATCCGCACACCTGGACTCCATACCCTTCCTAATAACACCCAACATTCTATTCGCTTTCCTAGCCGCAGCAGCACACTGAGCAGAAGGTTTCAGCGTATCATCGACGACGACACCCAGATCCCTTTCTTGATCCGTAACTCCTAACGCGGAACCTTGCAAGACGTAGCTATAATTCGGGTTCCTCTTACCCACATGCATCACTTTGCACTTGTCAACATTGAACTTCATCTGCCACTTGCACGCCCATTCTCCCAGTCTCGCAAGGTCCTCCTGTAATCGTTCACATTCCTCCTGCGACTTGACGACCCTGAATAATTTTGTGTCATCGGCGAATTTAATTACCTCACTAGTTATTCCCATCTCTAGGTCATTTATAAATACATTAAAAAGCAACGGACCCAGCACAGACCCCTGCGGGACCCCACTAACTACCCTCCTCCACTGAGAATACTGGCCACGCAATCCTACTCTCTACTTCCTATCTTTCAACCAGTTCTTAATCCATAATAATACCCTATATACTGATTATATTTTGAGTATACATTTGCATGGATTACATAGTCATATTGATTATTGATCACATCATTTTATGAAGCTTTACGTTATTATATTGCATCCCTGTGTGCTATTACCTGATTATACAGTTGCAGACATTTCTACATTGTCTCTAGCATTTGCATAGCGATTGGTCCATCTCATAGGGAGATAGTCCAATGTGTTATCTCCTGTGGTGTTGGGAAGGAGATTTTCGTACAGGACATATTGTCCTGTGGTTGTCTTCTTTGTTATGGCAGTTTCAATTAAGCGTTCTACTAAGCCTCTAGCACAAGGGATTATGCAGCATCCTACTAATACAAAAATTGCAACCACTATGATTATGGTGGTGGCTGCAGAAATGATAAATGTCTTCCATTTACCAAAGGCTTTATCCATCCAACCAGTCCAAGATGTATCAACACCAGAGTTCTCAGCCAATTCCTTCGACAGTGAGGTAAGGCCTTTCAAAGCTCTGGTAATTGATCCATCTGGAGCAGTATTGTTGGGGATAAAGGTGCAACACTGTGTACCTATTTTGTGGCACACCCCGCCATCGGCCGCTAGCATCTGGTCAAGCACTAATCGATTTTCTAACGTCATTCTGCTAGTGGCGTCTAACTGTGCTGCAATTCCTTGAACCGCATCTCTGGTATCATTTATAAATCTCTGCTGGTTGTAATATATATAGTTGATCCAATCTACATTCTTGTTAATAGTAGACCACCAAAAGAAGGCAGATTCGAACCCTGCGGCAATCTGGTTTCTGGCTTTGAACTCATCAGGGACCCCTCTTGGAACTCCAATTGCATCTATATAGACCCGATCATCAAAAGATCCAGGCATTGCATGTCTCTTCACTCGTGAGGAAGAGCTGCTATGAGGAGGAATCAAAGATGCTATAATGATTGGAATTACCAATTTGACTAGGGCACATCTGCCTGTCCAGCTTCTGTGAAGTGTATGGTGGATGGTGTGGGTTCCACAATACCACCATACATCTGCTCTAGCCTGTGAAAAGTCTGTGAGGTTCAGACCTCGCAGAGACCCTCTTTCTAGGGTGGTATTGCAATTGGTCAAATTTCCCAGAAAACGTGTATTTCTAACTCCATATCGTTCCAGACATGTATGATATCTTGTAGCAGGGTCTGGAATCCTGAATGCAGGTGGTACCCTCATCCGAGTAAGGACAGCAAGACAGTCTATGGCAGCCACCGGTTCTGGCCACCAGAGGGCGAGGGGAGCACAAACCAAGACACAGGCAGAAAGCATACTGAAGCACAGAGAGGCTTAACAGACACAGGTGCAGTGTAGTGGAGAAATCAGAGCCATGCTGGAAGCAGCCAGCACACAAAGACAGAGACAGAACTAACTCAGAAAGACCAGACAGAAGCCAGCTCAGAAGCTGACCGCCAGAAATAAGATAAGCCTGAGAGGGGTCACGACCACAGACGTGACATCTTTTTTCCCACATGCATCACCTTGCACTTGCTCACATTAAACGTCATCTGCCATTTAGCCGCCCAGTCTCCCAGTCTTGTAAGGTCCTTCTGTAATTTTTCACAATCCTGTCACGAGTTAACGACTTTGAATAACTTTGTGTCATCAGCAAATTTAATTACTGCGCTATTTACTCCAATCTCTAAATCATTTATAAATATATTAAAAAGCAGCGGTCCTAGCACAGACCCCTGAGGAACCCCACTAACTACCCTTCTCCATTGTGAATACTGCCCATTTAACCCCACTCTCTGTTTCCTATCCTTCAACCAGTTTTTAATCCACAATAGGACATTTCCTCCTATCCCATGACCCTCCAATTTCCTCTGTAGCCTTTCATGAGGTACCTTGTCAAACGCCTTTTGAAAATCCAGATACACAATATTAACTGGCTCCGCTTTGTCCATATGTTTGTTTACTCCTTCAAAGAATTGAAGTAAATTGGTCAGGCAAGATTTCCCCACACAAAAGCCATGCTGACTTGGTCTCAGTAATCCACTTGCCAGAATTTGTGTGTGGAAGTTGCAAAATTGCCATTTCCATGTAAAAGTGCCGGTACTTCAATGTGGAAGCCAGAAAGTGTTGTCACTCTTTTGCGCATGTGTAAATTTCCAAGAGGGTGTTCAAACTGTACATGCCAGCAAATACATATGCATTCTGCATGTCCTTATACATATTTTATAAAAGGTGTTGTGTTTGGCTGAGCCTTTCTAAAATTCAGGTGCAACTGAGCACAGCCTGATCTGGACGTATCAATTCTAGTTTCGACAACCTATTTAAAATAGGCCGTTTTGTGTGAGTCCTGACCTAAACCATATTGAAATGTTGTGGCAAGACCTGAAGTGAGCTATTCATGCAAAAAAGTCCTCAAATGTCACTGACTTGAAACAGTTCTGTACAGAAGAAAGGGCAAGAATTCCTCATGGACGATGTAAGGGACTGATCAAAGAGTTACAGGAAACATTTAGTTGAAGTTGTTGCTGCTCAAGGAGGTGCAGTTAGTAAATAAGGGTTCATATATTTTTTTTTTTTACAAAACGACATTTATTTTTAAGTCTTTGAATAAATGAAATGTTCAATGGGGTTACCTTCCTTTCTTATTACATTTAGATTAGGATCTAATCAAGTTTAGTGTATATATCATGCTAAAATATAGATTATCCTGGGGGGGGGGGGGGGGGGGGGTCAGAAATTTTCTCAGCACTGTACATACTGCTGATAGGAGTTTTTAAAAATTATTTTTATTTATTTATTTGTCTTAAACTGCCCATCCCAAGTGATAAAGACTTGAAGCCATGTCCCAGGTCTTCTCCTGCTTTGGGCTGTAATCTTTGTTTTCATGGTTAATAGATTGGCATTCAACTGCCTAAGAAGAACTGGTATGTACATTCAGAGATTCTGTGGAGAGATCAGTGAGAGACTGGAATATCAATTCAGAAATGAAATCCGATAATGGAAGAGCAATTAAATCAAGCAGATGAGTGTATAACGGATAACAGATCTGTGAGACACCCCTGGAGATGTGTATACTGACCGTATTTTCATTCAGTCATGGGGTGGTGGCTAGCAGCAGTGTTATTGTGAATCCCTGCAGTGAAGAGAATTTGAATATAGCACTTATTATTCACTTATATCCCAAAAAAGGTTCTAGCCAGAGTACATTCAATTATATAAAATTATACAATATAGAGATATTTAAAAACAATTATGGTTTATTGACATTTAATACACCGCTTTTCCTCAAAATATAGCAAAGCAGTGTACAAGTATAATATAATACATATTAAGGGTAAAAACAATACCGTGTCCAAAAGGAGAGAAGAAAGTAGAAGAGAGAAAAACAATAAAATCTGAGCAATATCGCTTCAGAAGCTAATGTGTCCCTGAACTGCTCTCAGGAGCTAGTTGCACGTTGAAGGCTTTTTCAAAGAAGTATGTCTTCAGGAGGGTTCTACATTTTGGATAAGAGACTTCAAGTTGAATAATGGAAGGAAGGGAATTCCAAAGACAGGAAGCAAGCCAAAAAAAGCTTGATTTTTTTTGTTGATTCATAGTGAACTTGATTGAATGGAGGGATCTGAAGACGGTTGCCATTGAATGATCAAAGAGCTCTAGAAGGGGTAGAGGGAAATAAGTAGGGAGGAGTAGAACACTTTGTGGGTTTAGATAAGTATTTTGTGTTGATTTTGGAAGGCAATCAGGAGCCAATGGTGGTTGATTGAATCTAGTGGCAAGGGCAAATATTCTAACAGCAGTATTTTGCATAGTTTAGAGTTGGCATATGAGATATTAGGGAAGACCAGACTAGATGATGTTGCAATAGTCTAAATGTGATAAGAGAAGTGCATAGAGGATAGTCATTTGGGAAGCTTTGTTTAGATAAGATCTCACGGCACTGAACTGACAAGAGGCAGAGGAAAAAGGTCTTAGCCAGGGAAAAAATCTGTTGTGAGAAGGAGAGATCCTGATCAAGAATGATCCCAAGATATTTAAAGTGATACAAACTGACAAAGGTAAAAACATATAAAAATACCAATTAATTCAAAATATGGACCAGAAAAACTACGGGGCATGTTTACTAAAGTGCGTTATGTTTTTGCACTTACTGTGCTTTAATGGCCAAAACTGGCATGTGGTGAGTGCAAAAGCTGTGTGATAACTGTTGGGGGTATCTCCAGCATATCCCTTGCTGTTACTGCCCAGAAAAGTTAGCTAACTTCACATGTGATAGTGTGTGCAAATGATCGTGCATTAATAGCAGTTTGCAGTCCACACCCAGTCATTACCCATACCCCACCCCACCGGCCCATCTTATGTTAAGCAGTTAGTGTGAGATTTTTAGTGCACTGGTAGCCATTAGCACGGGCTGGTGCTAATAACATGTGCTAATCCCGTGCTAACTGCTTAGCACACTTTATAAAATGTGCCCCTAATGAGGGACAGACCAAGGCAAGATGCCGCCTGAGGCAGAGCTTGCATGCCGCTCCCTCCCCCCTTATTCGAAAGCAAGAATAAGAATTAACGCACCAAAGATCTTTAGGTAACGAATTCCAGCACGGAACCACTTGAAAACTGTAAGAACTTTTAAAGATCCTTAAGAAATGCACATCTTTGGATGTAGGAAAGTAAACAGTGCGCAATGCATAAGATCTTAAGGATATAACATTATTAGGAAAAGAAAATAAGTGTATCAATTATTATGGGCCATATCCTTCAAAGATCTTATAAACTGTACAGGCTAATTTGAAAATAACTCTTGCCTGTGTAATTGAATCAACAGAGGGGTAAAACTCTCCCACCTTTATGAGATCTAAAGATCATTGTACAGCAGTGTTCTGTAGTGTCTGAAGTCTTGTAATCAATTTAGTTGAAATCTTAGAGTATAGACTGTTGCAATAATCTAAATGTGAACGTATCAGGACTTGAACTAATAGTGAAAAATGTTCTTCCAAAAATAGAGATCTGATGGTACGAAGCTTCCTATCTATTCATTTTAGTTAGACGTCTTGAGTTGTAGTTCTTTTTAAAGCTCAGGGCACCTTGGTTACTTCTGCCCACTTGTATCTCTATGTAATAATTTTGGTTTAAAGTTGTTCTGTTCAACACCTCCCCTTTTGTGTCTATGCACAGTGTTGTTTGATTATGTTTTTGAATGGACAGTGTTCAGATTTATGTGAACTTGCTTCAGAAACAGTATTATTGTAAATCACAATGATGTCAATTAAAAGTGTTTGAATGACAGTATACCAAGAACTCAAACAAATAAACAATTAACACAATATGCTATGACAAAAAGCTCTCCTGTTATGATTCTGCTAAGACAGACAGGGGAATGACTGGGACTCGCTGCTGATTGGCCTGTTAGGGATTGAGCTGACGTCTTAGGCAGCAGACGTCAGAGGTCAGATTTATTTAAGCCTACCTCTCCCTTCAGTCTATGCTTTAGCGTTTGATCCCGGTCAGCTGAAGCCTGTTTCCCTCTCTCTGTCTGTGCTAGTAGCACACTGTGCATTCTTGGGAATTGTTTACTCTTCTCATTGCTTGTAGTTTCTCTGTGTGCTGGTTGTTCCCAGCGTATGCTTGTTTGTTTCCCTAGCTAAGCTGCTTTCCCTGATTACCTTGCTTCCCTGCACCTGTGGGTGCTCTCTTAGCTCTGTCTCTGTGTGCTGGTTGTTCCCAGCATATGCTTGTTTCCCTAGCTAAGCTGCTTTCCCTGATTACCTAGCTTCCCTGCACCTGTGGGTGATCTGTCTGCTCTGTCTCTGTGTGCTGCTGAGTTCTGGTAGGAACATTGTTTGTGTTTTTCCTTTGTTAGCTTTAAACCTTTGATTAGAGTGTAAGCCCTGCTTCTTCCTGACGTGAGTGTTTAGTAGACCTTCCCTTTAGACTGCTTTAACTCTTTGTCTGCTATGGTTGTCTCCTGAGTCCTGTAAGCATTGCTCCTTATCTGTCGGGTGTATGTAAAGGCAGCTTTTCCTGTTTGCTTGCTTTTTCCCTTTGTCTCTAGTGTCTGTTATTTGACTCTGTGGCACAGCCTTGTGTATTCCTTGACCTTGAGTGCTGTGTGGCACAGTCCTGTGTATTCCTATAGTGGTTTCCCTTAATCCTTGAGTGCTGTGTAGCACAGCCTTGTGTATTCCTATAGGTGGCTTCCCTTTCCCCCTGGGTGTTGTGTGGCATAGCCTAGTGTATTTGTGTGCTGTATGGTACAGCCTAGAGTGTTCCTGTGGAGCTTCACTCTTATACAGTCTGTGTCCCATTCTGTCCTTGCCTTTCTCTTCCCCTGGTCGTAGCCTGTAGCTGCCAGTTTCTTGTCTGTCGCCCTTCCCTTGTGTATAGCTAGCGCTGTGTGTATTGCATGTGCTCCAGTCCCTCCTGGGACCCCTCGTTGTTCTTTTTCCCTTCCCTAGTGTGTGACTGAGTTCCAGATCGGCCATGAGGCCCGTATGCTTGGACTCTGTATGAGTGGGTTTCCGTTTGGCTGTTCGGCCTGCCTGAGTGGTCTATCTCCCTTTTCTGCTGGTGCTGGTTGAATGTCCTGAGTGTGCAGGGCTTTGTGGCTGTGGGTTTACATAGCGCCTGTTTGGTCCACCCTAGGCCTTGGCCAAGATCCTTCCTAAGACTCGGCCTAGGCTCAAGGGCTGACGAATGGATTAACATCTCCATATGTTATTGTGTCTTCAAACGCCTTTGTAACGGACTTCTTGACAGTTAGAGTTGAGGATCACCCCTGAAATAGGTATGCAATCAAATAGTCATGTATATGGCCACATTTGCTCCTTTACCTTCTTAATGTTAACTCATGACACACAAAGTGTTAAGGGTGCCCCTCTAAGTGATGAGCTTACTATAGTGGATGGCAAAAGAGTTAGAAACAGAAAAATAATATTAGGTAAAAAGCATCACTGAAGACTATGCTGACTTTCAGATTAAAAAAAAATCCCTTCAATGGTCCCTCCACTATTTAACAAGTATGTATAGTATAAGAATAATGAAAAGTAAAAAGAAAATTGTCCAATGAATTAAGGTAAATTGTTTGCTACATTGTTCATAACCCTTTATCAGAGAAACATTGCAAGGTCTGTTTGGTATAACTTCACTCACTTCCAATTCCAGCATATTTGATGTGTTTAGCACAGCAGAGATGATATATTACAACTCCTCACTCCTTATGATGGTGTATCAAAGTCTTATGGCTACAGGTAAGGGATGGTGGAGCCTCTGTTCTCTCTCTCTCTCTCTCTCTCTCTCTCTCTCTCTCTCTTTCTCTCTCTCTCTTAATTGGGTGGTGACAGGGTTACTGTGCTTATATCCCAATGATGTTTGTAGCTCTCCTTTAGATGTTATTTGTGTTCCATGAGAGCTATAAGCTTGCCTTGTGAACCAATTAAGCATAAACTACTGGGTGGGTGAAGAAATTTGCACTTACTGATTCCACTACTTTCAGTCTTCAATTCCAATCCTGGACTGGGATTTACAGTTGTCATCAGCTCTACCCTGTTTTTCTTCTCTAAGGTTTAGGATCCAGTCTACCCGTGACCAGACCTTCTGCCTTAGGGTACTCTATGCCTCGGAGGGACAGTTGTGGATCAGACTGACCTCCCTGAGCAGTTTAATGCTGGTGAAAACACTTGTCCCGGTTCCTTATAGCTCCAAGGAACAGCTTATTAACAGACTGGCAGCCCCTGTATTCTTCTTCTTCTCCTCCCTTAGTCCTTTAAGCAGGGACCTAAGATGCTGGTAGGCCACATTTACTGCTCCTCCTCCCTTCTTAGCAGGATGCTCTCTAGAAGAGGAAAGACATGATTTTTCCCTGTTCTGAGGGATCAGACTATCTCAGTGTACCTCCTGCTGTTACACTTTGATTGGCATTTGATTTCTGGAGCAGGGGCCAGAATGTTCTACCTGCAAACAGAATGATAAAGCATTTTGACAGATTGCTACACCTTAAAGTGCTAGACCCTCACATGACAATAGCACAATTTACTTTCCTTAATTTGCAAACTCCAGCACATCTACTCAATTCAGCAATCTGTGTGTGGGTGGTGGGGAGGGGTATATGTGGGGTGTATTGTTCTAGGCAAAGTATAGAGTATCTTCAACAGCCAGCTTAAACCATCCCCAAGTAGAAGCTTTGCTAGTAGACTCTCAATTATTACGTAAATCTTCCTTTATTGTAGTGCTCAGAATAAACAAAAAACATCCAATTTATAGTTCAGTTGCTTAGACAGAATTGTTGCCTTCTGCGGAGTCTGCATCTATCCACTCCAGAGGCAAGGAATTGTCCAGAACCTCAGCCCAGCTGAGAGGAAAAGCTGTAACTCTCAAAGGAAATAAAGGGGAGAAATTCAAGGTAAATAAAAGGGGAAAGACTTAATTAAATATCTTGATGGAATTACAGTAAATTAAGGAGGGATCAGCCTTAGAACAGCTGCTGATCACAAAGCAAACAAAGAAAACTGGTCTCTCTCACACAACCCGCAGGGGAAGGGCTGATCCTAGCTCACAGCTAACAGCCAATAGGGAAATCTCACAAAGAGTCAATAATAGGATACTGCAAACTATAGGAAAAACAGTCCTAATACACAGTTCTATGTATTACACAGACAATGTAACTGAATACAAAGAACTCTCATATTAAATATACATCACAATATACCCTGCCTCCATGAATATGGGAGGCAGAAGACTCCCCGCCTGGTATAGGTAGATACCACTATTGAACTCTTCAAACTATAAACATTATAAGCATGCAAAAGCCCATTTATATCTGGATCTTAAACTTGGCAACGTCTTGCTTGTCTCCGGTTTACTGTTGCCCTGGTGACTTCTCTATCACTGTCTCACAGGAGCTGAAATGAGAGACAGACAACACAATTAACAAACAAAACAAAATAGAGAAAATAGTCTGAGTCTCTGGAGTGGACAATGGTCCACGGTGTCCTCATGTCTTCTTACGAGGTAAGAGAAGTACCACTTCAGTGACTGGTTGGATGGAAGTTTTCATTGTCCCTTGATTTGCAGTCTTGACTTCCAATTTGGGGACTTTCCCATCCTCTCTTAGAAAGATTTTAGTAATGAGATCCAAAGGCCAATTACTACGCTGTACTTGGCTGTCTACAAGGTTGCCTTCTTGTAAGTTAGGCCACTTATATCAATATTGCAGAGTGGGAAGGTATTTTCCCTTCCAACGTTTCCAAAAGATATCTGAGAAGTATTGGACCTGCTTCCATTGATGCTTGTAGATGTTGCTACATTTGAACTCTCCAAGTAGAATACGAATGGCATTCATTTTTTTATGTTAGAAGCATAGCTAGAGTTGAAATTGCTGGCGACTCTGGTTCTGAAGATACTGGTACTAAGGGTCTGCCTTTTTGATGGCAGTGACTCTGCAAGAAAGGTTGTCAGAGCTTCATGTGTTAGTCGAAGGTGATCAGTTTCCATGACATGAAGGATACGACGAGCTACTCCAATCATTCGCTCCCATACTCCTCCCATATCTGAAGAGTTAGGAGGATTGAATATTCAGGTGCACTTTTGGTCACATAGGTATCTCTCAATGGCATTTCTGGTGGAAGTAGGACATCCACACTCAGTACTTTGGGAAAACTCCCTCAGTAGGAATCTTCCTTGAATGGGGACTGCAGCCACAAACCCCAGTGGGTCGTACAGACTATTGACTGTAGACAAGACACCTCTGCATGTACTGTATATGGTCTCTCTTGTGTGGAAACTTGAAAGGTGAAAATGTCTCTCTTTAGATCCCAATGTAATTCAAGGCTTCTGTAAAGCAGATGGGGTGTCTACTCTTAGATTTAGATCCTTTAAATCTTTGGCATGATCCTCTGCAGGAAATGCTCTCATCATTCCTGGACTGTTCGAGCAGATCTTATGAAGTCTTAGATTGGCCTCTGCCAGCATTTCATGTGTTCTCTTTAGCAAGGACTTCAAACCATCATCTACATCAGTGTTTCCCAAGTCCAGTCCTGGAGTATCCCTTGCCAGTCAGCTTTTCTGAATATCCAATTTTTAGACATTTTTCTATGAAGTCCATCAGAAATGCATTCAAATCACAAGGGGGCGTGTCTGCGATGTGTTAAGGGTGGGATCTGGGCGTTC
Source organism: Microcaecilia unicolor (assembly GCF_901765095.1). Lineage (NCBI taxonomy): Eukaryota > Metazoa > Chordata > Amphibia > Gymnophiona > Siphonopidae > Microcaecilia > Microcaecilia unicolor. Next base: position 289,951,298 of record NC_044033.1, read on the forward strand.
CTAACACTTGGATGTTTTTCTGCCATAATGGAACAAAACAAAACATCCAGGGCTATAAGTTGAACATTTTGGTCTAGACCTGTTATATTAACGAATAAGCTACAAAAAAAAGTGCCCTAAATTACCAGATGACCACTGGAGGGAATCAGGGATAATCTTCCCTGACTCCCCCAGTGGTCACCCCTCCCACCTCCCAAAAATGTGATTACAAATATTACTTACCAGCTTCTACGTCAGCCTCAAAAAACAACTTGCAAGTCTCAGTCAAATAGCAAAAGTGGCTTATGTCAGCCAGGTCATGATCACCGCACATCAACAAGGGAACCCTTACATTACAGGGCAGCTTCTCTCCTCATAGGGCCTCTGTATCAGGGCTGCCTGACCTATTCAGGTCAGGGCTTTTAGCTCCATCCTGATCTGAGCCCCACCCCTCTGACTCAGCAACAGCCTCAGCCATAGGCGCCGACTCCGTGGGTGCTGTGGGTTCTCGAGCACCCCCAATATTTCACCCACAGGAAGTTCTTCCCTCCCTCCCTCCGAGTTCCAGGGTCATCCCCCTCCGAGTTCCAGGGTCGTCGTCCCTCCCTTCCTCCCTCCCTTCGAGTTCCAGACCCCTCCCTCCGAATTTTAAAAGTCATTTTGACTTACCTCATCGGGGTTACGGCGGCTGGCAGCAGCAGTAAAAAGCATGCAGGCTCGGCCCTTAGTTCAGTTTTCCCTTCTCTCTCTCTCAGGGGGGGACCTGTGGAACTCGGAGGGAGGGAGGGGACCACCTTGTGGAACTCAGAGGGAGGGGGGACCCTAGAACTGGGGGGGACCCTGGAATTGGGAGGGAGGGAGGGAGGGGGGACCCTGGAACTGGGGGGACCCTGGAACTAGGGGGGAGGGGGGAGGGAAAGGAGAAAGAGAGGGGAGGGAGGGGGGCCTGGAACTGGGAGGGACTGGAACTGGGAGGGAGGTGGACGGGGGACAAGGGAGGAAGGACGGGAGAGAGGGGGAGGGAGGGGGGATGAGGGGGACGGGGAGGGGAGAATGCACCACCTGTAAAAAAAAAATTCAGCACCCCTAATCATTTTGAAAAGTTGGCTCCTATGGCCTCAGCATCTACCCCAGCAGAGTAGTGCCCCCTGCTGTAAGGAGGCTGAACTACATCATCCTTGAGAGAGTGCTCTTCATTATACTATCCACTCTCTCACATTATTTATTATTATTATTTATTGCATTTGTACCCCACATTATCCCACCTTTTTGCAGGCTCAATGTGGCTTACAGGGTGTTAATATGATAGAGTCATTACATAATCTTAGATACAGTCGATAATAAGCTGAGGGTAGATAAGGCTTTAGATGGAAAGGTGTTAGGTAAGGTCGTGTGAGAGGTGTTTTAAAGCACTGGGGTGATTTAAGGAGTGATTTGATTCATTAAGGATGTCTTTTGTAGGCCTTGTTGAAGAGATGTGTCTTCAAAGATTTGCGAAAACTAGTTAAGTTGTCCGTGGTTTTCAGGGACATCAGAATAAAAAAAGAAAATCCAATGTACAGTTCAGTTGCTTAGACAGAATTGTTGCCTTCTGCACAGAGTCTGCATTTAGCCAATCCAGAGGCAAGGAATTGGCTAGAACCTCAGCCCAGTTGAGAGGAAAAGCTGTATCTCTCAAAGGAAATAAGGGGAGATACTCAAGGTAAATAAAAAGAGAATGACTTGGGGAGATGGTGAAAAATCTTGATGGAATTACAGTAAATAAAGGAGACATTAGCCTTAGAACAGCAGCTGATCACAAAGCATGCAAGGAAAACTGGGCTCTCTCACACAGCCCACAGGGGCAGAGAGGAAGGACTGGCCCTAGCTCAGAGCTAACAGCCAACAGGGAAAGCTCACAAGGGGTCAATCACAGGATACTGCAAACTATAGGAAAAACAGTCCTAATACATAATGCTACCTATTACACAGATAATGTAATTGAATACAAATATTACTCATATTAAATATACATCACAATATACCCTGCCTCCATGAATATGGGGGCAGAACATAGGGTTACATATTATTAGGTGGGTGGTGTATATGGATTATGTATACCAAATGTGTGGGAGATGTGTAGTAGCCCAGGGCTGCCGAGGGGAGGGAGCAGGAGGACAAGATTCCTGGGCCAAGCCTCCAAGGGGGAGCCTGGTGCCGGCAAGGCTTCCGGAGGCAGGCAGAAGGTTCTTCTCCCTCGGTCTGTCTCTCTCTCCTGCTCCTGTGTGTCGGGATCCGGGTGATTATGTTAATGTGATTACCCAAGTCCCAGCACACAGGAGCAGGAGAGAGATAGACTGAGGGAGGAGCAGATTTAGGAAGGTAAGGGGGCGAGGGGCGGTGGCAGCTGCTGTAGCCCGAGTGAGGGGAGAGGCGGTGGTGGCCCTACCCCTGCCCCTGGTCCTGGTTAAATCCAGACTCTTTCCTTATTTTCCCCTTGTTCACCTTCTCCTTTTGCTGAGTTGCTGGCATGGCCAGAGGTCATCTTTGTGTGGTGGAGGTGGGGGGAATCCTACCACCTCTTGCTCGTGTCACACTGCTGCCACTTCTACAGAGGTGGCAGCGCCTGGCTACCCACTGCTCCCTCCTATAGCTGCTGTTCCTCTTTTTTGAGTAGTGGTTCCTGGCTTCCACACCACCCTAATGTGCCCAGCTCCCTGGATTTCCATCCACACATGTGTAAACAGTCTTGTACATATAGACATATAGATCAAGCGTTGAAAACAGGCGCTCACACTATTGGAAAAGATGCCTAAAAATACTCCATACTCTGCAACAGTGACAAAAGAAATCCTTCCTGACTCTCTCAGAATCTAACAAAATCATCATTAATAAATCTGCTGACCACCCCATTACTTCAGGCTCTAATCACATCATCAGTGTCAGCTATATTTTTTCTTCCCAAAATGTGTATTCTTACCAAAGTTTGTGGCAATTCACCTGCTTTTGAGTAAAGTATGCTTTCCTTTACAAATGTGGAATTCTTTCCCCCTTAACCTTATAGGATGAGTGTTTGATGAGGATACCCATTGCTCTCATGCTGTGTGGTTCATTTCTCTGTTGTATTTTGTACTAGAACAGAGTGAAACAGACCATACTATGATGTGTGCTGCTATGCCTGGCCAATCCACCCTGTGCTCTTCTATGCAGTGATGTGCTGTGTTGTGTTCAGTAATGTACTGCTGGGGTAGATCTGAAGTGGAAGGGAGTGGTGAGGTTCAGGGCTCCATTTCTCCAGAGATGCTTCAAGTTTGCCCTTGTAAGTGAGAATTTTGGCAATCGACATGGGATGCTAAATACAGGCTCTTTCCATAGAAGGGAGTGTGTTTCGTGCCTGATTCTACAGCAGAGGAAGAGTTATGTCTCCAAGGCACGCCTGCTAAAAATAATCTCTCTCTAGGTCATTAGCCCCATAAAGATCAAGTTTAGTTTATATTCCAGTTTGAATTGGAGCACCATGTTGTCGCTAAAACTCATATGTCTATCCCATCACATGCTAGAAAAATTAATGTCATTTCAGCCCATAATCAGCAATGCCAGAACGTAGTTCCTCACAGAGAGATGGGAAATGACTTATCAGAGGAATCTTACCTACACTGTAATTCTCCTTCCTCAGTTATTCTTGGTGTATGGTCCACCCGTCCCTTGTTCAGTTATTCATGTTAACCCCACCTCCGAGTCTCCAATTGACTGACATTGTCCATCTGCGACCTATTCTGTCCCTCCCGTACCTCACACCACGATTGCTTTCAATAGTACACTGCAAAAAGATTATTTTCAAGCATTTTTTAAACTCAGGGTTCCCAGAGAGTGCCCTAATCAATTAATTTAAATTTGATATTCTACTTATCATAATATAGCAATGAACCATTCCGCATACATCATAAAGGAGGTCTTTTGAAAACACGCGTTATCTGCAGCAAGATCCGCTGCATAAAGTTTACACTTTATTTATTACACATGCTATACCGCTGGGATTGACATAAGAACAAGGCAGTTTACAATCTTAAAAACGAAAGAAAACCAAGAAAGGAACTCCAAATTCAGATGGTAAAGCACACTCACACAAGACCACGTCATATCAGAAAATTTACCCCCCTCACCAGAAACACAGTTACTACTAACCCCTCACCAAAAACCACAGTAAAATAATGCGCATTCAGCAATCGCTTCCAAGATCCTTCAGTCCTAAGTGCTTAAAGACAGTGCATTCCACAAAGTTGATGCCAAATTTTTTTAAAAAGTCCTTGCCCTTGTAGCTGCCCAATGTTCCAGATAATGGACATTAATTTAACACACGTAAACTTCTTACTGAAAGTAAAGGTAAAATACAGCGTAGAACTATATAAATTATACAATTTTGTCTTAATATACATATGGCATTTTTTTTCAAAATTATGTGTATTGAAAATTATGTTTATTCCAACAATATAAACAAAGGTGGTAATTAACAGTCAAAACTTTCCAATACAATCCAATTCCCCCATTCTGTAAACCCATTACCCACCCACTCCCCCCCCCTCCAATCAAACCAATGAGCAAGTATTATAACCCAATATCCTTATCAGGTCATTACTTGGGAGTCACAATAGATATGAAAATTTAACAATTGACAGATTTTCCAGGGTATAACTTTGCAGCATAAAAATAATATCCAAGATCTTGTCACTGAGACAAGCAGGGCCGCCAAGAGGGGGGCAGGGGGGGGCAAAATTCCCCAGGGCCTGGCATCCAAGGGGGGCCCACTTGGTGCTAGCATTACTCTCACGTTCCTGTGTGTGGCAGCGCCACAGAGCAGAGTACTTCCTTCCTGCTGCGTCCAAACAGCCTAGAGATAAAGGCGGACTGACAGTGACCTAGGCCCCCAGGCAGTGAGGGTCATTAGGCTCCCCTTGCTGCTGCCAACCACTGTGCTGCCGCCAATGCCCCCTCCCACATAGTAGAGCCTGCCTACTGCCACTGCTTCCACCCCCTCTCCTGCACACTATAGTCCCCCGAGCATCAGCAGGTCTTTTCCGGTCCTACCTTGAAGTGCCCTGGTGGTCTAGTGGCTTCTTCGGGGAGCAGGAAAGAACTATTTCCTGCCTACTACCGCTATTCTGCCCGGTGCTGCCGTGTTTTCAAAATGGGTGCCAAGACTTCCTGCGGTAGTCTTGCGGGTCTCAACAGTCTTGCGAGACTGCCACAGAGAGGGCAGCCATTTTTAAGACATGGCAGCGCCGGGCAGAATAGCAGGAGTAGGCAGGAAAGAGTGCGGTTCTTTCCTGCCCCCGCAGAGGCCACTAGACCACCATGGCTCTTCAAGGTGGGACAAGGGAGGGCCCACTCAAGCTAGGGGGCTGTAGTATGCGGTAGCAGTGGCAAGGGGGGGGAGGGGAGCCTCTGGGCCTCCTAGAGCCTCTGGGCCTTCGGGCACTGCCTGGTTGCCCAAATGGTCAATCCACCCCTGCACTGAGATGGGGTGTTTGTTCATAAGTTATATCCCAGGACACTGAGGTCCCAATGCTCAGAAGTAAACGCGGGTGCTAGAAGCCATTGGTGCCGTACTAGTGCCTGCATTTACCTGCACAGAATGTTCGAGGGGTCTAGCGTGGGAAACAATGAGCAGGCCAGGCATTAGTGTAGATAGCATGCAAATGTAGTCAAGCTCATGTACATAAGGTCATTTTATATTCCTCCCCAATGCTCAGAAAAGAGCGCCCAAAACAAAACTACCTTACTGCTGCAAAAAATAATGCGAGGTCGGAGCAGGTGTTAGGGTGTTGGAAGAGAGGATTTCTCATAATTCTTTCTGCAAAAATCTGCTGGATTTGATTGCTTTTGGAAGCAGAAGGAAGCCCGTATAAGCCCTTAAGCATTGGTCATGAGAAACAGCAGACCCAAGCGAATGCACACATTGTCATCTCTTTCCTGCATTTAAATTTAAAGCAGCCATGTGAAAAAAAATGAAAATGTCCAGTGAAAGCACACATTGGCGTCTGTTTCCTGCATCTAAATATAAGCGTCCAAGCTAAAAAAAATTTAAAACGTTTATATTTAGGCTGCAGAAAACAGATGCCAATGTGTGCTTCACGTTCGGGTTTTACCAGGCGTATGCACGCAGGAGCCAAGCTTACCACGGAACTCTTCTGCACATGGCCAAACACAATCCTCCTGCGCCAAAGCACAATCCTCCCTCCAAACTCCCTAATGCTCAGTGCTATGAGTATCTCATTAGCGCTGAGCATTAGGGCGTTGTTATTTTGAGCTGTTCTGGTGGTATTTTTATGGCGCTATTTGGAACAATATCAGAGTTTTGAGCATTGGGGCTTGAGAAAGCTCCCAGAGGTTCTGGCAAGTCCTCTGAAGGATGTTTGTAATAAATCCTTGCGCATGGGGGAGGTACCACAGAATTGGAAACAGGCTGATGTGATCCCTCTTCACAAAGATGGGAACAAAGATATGGGAATTGGGAAACTACAGGGTGGTAGTGGGTGGTGGTGAGAAAAGTACTGGAGACACTGCTGAAGGAAAGCATTGTGAATTTTCTACAATCCAATGGGTTGCAAAACCAAAGGCAACACAGTTTTACCAAAAGATCATGACAAACCAGTATGATTGATTTTTTCAACTGGGTGGTCAGAAGACTAGACTGAGGGCATGTGGTGGATATAATCTGTTTAGATTTCAGCAAAATCTTTGAAACAGTTCTTCACTAGAGACTCACCAATAAACTGGAAAGCATAGGTAATAAACTGTCAGAAATTGGTCAACAGATGACAGAGGGTAGAGTGGTAAATGGAATTTACTCAGAAGAAAGGTGAGTAGTAGAGTGCCTCAGGCATTAGTCCCGGAAACAACTCTGTTCAATGTTTTTGTGAGTGATATTACTGAAGGGTTAAAAGGAAAAGTTTGTGTTTTTTTGCAGATGACATAAAGATTTGAAACAGAGTGGACACCTCTGCGGGAGTAGACAACATAAGAAGTGATTTATAAAAGCTGGAAGCATGGGCTTGGCTGTAAAGAAATATATATTTTAGTGCATTTGGGCTGTAGAAATCCGAAAGAACTGTATGTGACAAGCAGAGAGAGTGGCTGACGTGCATGGACCAGGAGAAGGACATTGAGATAGGGTTATGTTAGTGTCCAAGGATCTCAAAACAATGTGACAAGGCAGTAGAAAAAAAACAGAAAGAAGCTTGGCTGCTTAGAGAGACATATCCAGCAGAAGGGAGGAGGTGTTAATGCCCCTGTACATGGTGAGGCCTTACTAGGAGTACTGTATTCAGTTTTGGAGGTTGTATAAAAAGCCTTGAAATGGCTCAGAGAAAGGTGACCAAAATGGTATGGAGTAGAGAATGATACGGGGACAAAGTTTGTCCCCATCCCCGCCCTGTCCCCGTGGGTTCTGTCTCCATCCCTGCCCTGTCCCCGCAGGTTCTGTCCCCGTCCCGTCCTCATGGGCTCTGTCCTCATCTGCAGAAGCCTCAAGCAATTATGATTTATATTTAAATCTTCTTATTAAAGTATAAAAAGGAACAATATGCTGTACAACTATTGTGTATAAATTACATATAGAAAACAATAGCGAGCAGCTATAATAATCCTCCTCACCACCACCCTCTATCTACCCTTCCAACCCCAACAATAACTGATTTCTACTACCCCAAGGAATCCTAATCCACTCTGTTAAAATGTCCAGGGGTACAAATTACAACCAGTTCTGTGTACCCTAGAGGGGAGAAATATGCCTATGAAGCACTGTTATTATTTTTTAAATCTGTGATTAAGTCATCGTCTCAGGATTCAGTCTAGCTCTCCTGTCTTCCATAGTCCCTCCTGCAATAGAAGATGTCTTCTTAGAAGATGTGCTGTTAGCAGGATGTACAGGATCCCCCATGCAAATTTTGGTAGTTGTGGCCAGCATGTTTTCTTGTTTTTCCAAAAAATCAAAATATCATTGTCTGCATTGGTAGACTATAAATAACAATAAATAAATAAATGTCCCTTGTTCTCCTTCATGGTGTGCTGTCGCTTCTGATCTCCTGCATCTCTCTGTCTCCTTTCTCCTGCAGATGGGTGTCACACCCCACACGAGGGTGTGAGCTGAGTGTCTATAAAGACTCCTTAATTAACTACGCCCCGGGAGTTCTCTGCCACTTATAGGAATAGGAGTTCTCTCTAGTGAAACAGTTAAGTTCTTAATTATATTCGGTAACCTTGGAGTCACGTGATGCACTGAGAGCGGTAGCAGCGCAGCAGCTGAGCTCCAGGGCCCCCATTTCTCTCCTCACCTGATAACCAGCCGAAAATCATCCCAAAGAAAGATTTTGGACTTGTAAGAGTGATCTCGAGTGTGTATGAAACAATTCCTGGTCTCCATGCCGGTCAGAACTTCGAAACGGAGCGTAAGGGTCGAGAAAGGGAAACTTTCACCAACGACCGCGGAACCCAAGATGGCGGATGGTGTGCCGGAGGGGCGCACCGAATTCTCAGACCAGCAACTTGCACAGATTTCAATGGCGGTCGGGGCTGCCCTAGAACCCAGATTTGAATCATTGGCAAGCCAATTGGGGAAATTAGATACCAGTATGGCAGAGATATCGAAGGCGCACCCTAGACCTGGAACAGCGTATGTCTGACATTGAAGACACGTGGAATTCTAATGCACCGAACGTAGCAGAGCTAGAGGCGAAGCTCAGAGCCCAAGCTGAGAAAATCAAGGATTTGGAAAATAGAGCTCGCCGTTCCAATATCAGGCTCGTTGGCATACCCGAGACTGTATCAGACAAATCCCTTGGGCCCCTGCTGGAAAAATGGCTACAGCAAGAGTTCGCGCTTTCAGACAGCAGTGGGGGTTTCTGTATTGAACGGGCGCACAGGCTCGGGAGATTACAAGCTGGGAAGTTGAAGCCAAGGGTTGTAATAATAAAATACACAACTATATCCATAAAGAAGAGATCATGCAAGGCTACAAGACCAAAAGAGACACTTTGAAGTATGATGGTAAATCGATCCTGATCGTCCCTGATTACTTGGCTGGACTACAAGAGAAGTGATGGCGTTTTCACCCCATATGCTCTACTTTGGTGGAAAAAAAGATCCGTTTTGCATTGACCTACCCAGCAGTCCTAAAAATACAAATGGACGGGAAGTGGAACTATGGGATCTTCACAGGACAAATATGCAGCCAACTTACATCAAGGGACACACACTAGACATTGTCACACACAAATTTGATCCCGACTCAAACCTTATACTAACAGACACAAAATGAACACCTGCACCGTGGTCCTACCACTATAGAGCAAACATCTCCCTCCAATGGCGTACGAAAGACTCACCGAATAAACAAGAACTGAAAACCAACACCACGAGAGGAAAAATAGACCCAGTAATATTCTGGCAACAGATCTACTATAACGACTGGACAATAAAAGCAGATACAATCCAATTCCTCTTAGAATGGGATGACAGATGCAGATCCATATTAGACAATATTGCTCCAATCCAAACCAGAACCTCACGTAGAAAGAATTCAATACCATGGTTCAATGAAGAGCTGAAAAAACTTAAAACACAAGTTAGAAGGTTAGAACGAGCATGGAATAAAAAGAAAGATGACCCCACACTCAACGCCTGGAAACAACTCCAAAGAAAATACAAATATACCATAAGACAAACTAAAAGATTACATTACAAAACTGTAATTGGACCAAACTACAAGGACACACATAAACTCTTCCAACTCGTGAATAAACTACTAGATATCACACCAGTCACAACCAATAGCAAAGACGCACCAGGAGCAGACAATCTTGCGAGATACTTCAACGAGAAAATCGTACAACTACGACTTAAGATACCTGTCAGCACAATCGACTATGCTTAACTCCTTGACTGTCTAGACCCAGAAATTATCAGAGGATATCATCTCCCAAACGCTTAAATGATTTGCCAAATCCCATTGCAAACTAGATATATGCCCAAACAACCTTATGACATCTGCCCCTCAACAATTCATAACAGACATAACGAAACACTTGAACTATATGCTACAAAATGGACTCTTCCCGAAGGAGAAAGGAAACATTCTACTCACCCCCATACCTAAAGACGCAAAGAAAAATGCCAGTGAACTAACCAACTACAGGCCAGTAGCATCCATTCCATTAATAACCAAATTAGTGGAAGGGTTGGTGACCAAACAACTCACAAATTATTTAAATAAATTCTCAATACTCCACGACTCTTAATCAGGATTTCAGTCTAACCACAGTACTGAAACAGTACTAGTCACTCTCATGACTAAATTCAAACAAATAATTGCAACTGGAAAGAACATACTACTCCTACAATTTGATATGTCAAGCACTTTCGACATGGTTGATCATGGAATACTACTACACATCCTTGAATACTTCGGAATTGGAGGTAACTTTCTCAATAGGTTCAAGGGATTCCTAACCAAACGATCATACCAAGTGACATCTAACTCGACTACCTAAGCCACATGGACACCCGATTGTGGAGTCCCACAGGGATCCCCCCTCTCACCGACTCTATTCAACTTATTGATGATACCCTTGGCCAAACTATTATCAAACCAAAACCTCAACCCATACATATACGCAGACGACGTAATGATCTATATCCCATTTAAACAAGATCTAAATGAAATTTCTAATGACATCAACAAAAGTCTCCACATCATGCATTCATGGGCAGATGCATTTCGGCTGAAACTTAATGCAGAAATGCCTAATACTCACCTCTCAATATAACAAGTACAAATTCACAGCCGTTAACACACCAAATCTGAACCTTCCAATTTTGGACACCCTAAAATTCTTGGAGTTACCATCAATCGACACCTAACACTCGAGAGCCATGCGAAAAACACAACCAAGAAGATGTTCCACTCAATGTGGAAATTAAAAAGAGTAAGACCTTTCTTCCCAAGAACTGTTTTCCGTAACCTGGTACAATCAATGCTGCTCAGTCATCTAGATTACTGCAACGCACTCTACGTCGGCTGTAAAGAGCAGGTAATCAAAAAACTTCAGAAAGCCCAGAACACAGCAGCTAGACTTATATTCGGCAAAACAAAATATGGAAGTGCTAAGCCCCTACGAGAAAAATTACACTGGCTCCCACTTGAAGAACGCATCACGTTCAAAATTTGCTCCCTAGTTCACAAAATCATTCACGGAGATGCAGCAGCCTACATGTCAGACCTGATAGACTTGCCACCCAGGAATGCCAAAACATCATCCCGCACATTCCTTGATCTGCACTTCCCTAACTGCAAAGGTCTAAAATACAAATTAATGCACGCGACAAACTTTAACTACTTGAGCACACAATTTTGGAATGCACTGCCGCGCAACTTAAAAACAATGTACGAACTAACGAACTTCCGCAAACTACCGAAGACCCATCTCTTTAACAAGGCATACCACAAAGATCAACCAATGTGAATATACACAGCTCCTCCACATACATACAGAACTGTCTTACAATATCTGCTTGCTATACTACTATCACGTTTTATCATTATCATGTTGCCTAAAATCCTTCTTGTTATACTACTAGTATGTTTTTTCATTATCATGTTGCCCAAGATACTTCTATAACACTATATGTCTACTTTCTAATATATTACCACCACTCATGATGTATTGTAAGCCACATTGAGCCTGCAAAGAGGTGGAAAAATGTGGGATACAAATGCAATAAATAAATAAATAAAATAAAAATGTGCTTCAGAGCAACTAGCCATGGACTTTGTAAATAGAGAATTGAGCAACCAGGCATCAACCCCGTGACGGCTATCACCTTGAGCATACCAGTTTGGATCTCATGGGGGTAACAGCTGTGGACTTTCTGGTTCAGAGATAGAGAGTGTGGGAGTTGAAAGGCTGGTTTGACTGTGTACTTTACTGTTTTCTGCTGTATTGCATGTTTTTTCATTCAGAGAGGAGCGGGGACCCTAGCAAAAGAGTGACTCCAGTGATGCCATAGTGGCGCCGCAATTAGTTGGTTATTTTGGGGGGGGGGGAGGGTGGAGGGAGGGAGGGGGAGTGGTCTGCGGGGGTGGGGAGAGGTGGTGGGGGTGGGGGGTTAATGGTCATGGGAGGGAATGTGAGCTGTATTTTCTTATTCCTGAAGGACAGGGTATCACACCTTTTCTGTTTACTGGCAAGGGGTGTAAGGAGGCGAAGAGAACGAGTGTGGGGGAAGGACTGGGCCTCTAGACTCAGTAATATGTTTATTCCGTTGGATGGGACTTCTAGACAGATGGGTCTTCTCCATATAAGTTAGTAACATGGAATGTGGGGGGAATTTCCTCCCCGATAAAACGGAAGAAAATCCTGACACACCTAAAAAGGCTTAAGGTGGACATTGCTTGTTTACAGGAGACCAGGCTCTCAGATGAAGAACACAAGAAGTTACAGAGAATGTGGGTGGGGCAGGTAGATTATCCTGCTTATAATTGAACGAGAAAAACGCCCAAGTTCCGACCTAAATCTGGAGATGGACGTTTATCTCACAAAAACGAATAACGCGGTATAATCGAAAGCCGAACTTGGACGTTTTCAACTGCACTCCATCGCGGAAGCGTACAAAGTTGACGGGGGCGTGTCGGAGGCGTGGTGAAGGCGGGATTGGGGCATGGTTATCACCCGAACAGAGATGGGCGCCTTTCGCCGATAATGGAAAAAAAGTATGCGTTTGTAGCTAGAATTTAGGGCACTTTTCCTTGACCCTGTTTTTTCACGAATAAGGCCCCAAAAAGTGCCCTAAATGACCAGATTACCCCCAGAGGGAATCGGGGATGACCTCCCCTGACTCCCCCAGTGGTCACTAACCCCCTCCCACCACAAAAAATGATGTTTCACAACTTTTTATTTTCACCCTCAAATGTCATACCCACCTCCCTGGCAGCAGTATGCAGGTCCCTGGAGCAGTTGTTAGGGGGTGCAATGGACTTCAGGCTAGTGGACCCAGGCCCATCCCCCTACCTGTTACAATTGTGCTGCTTAATGCTTAGTCGTCCAACCCCCCCCAAACCCACTGTACCCACATGTAGGTGCCCCCCTTCACCCCTTAGGGCTATAGTAATGGTGTAGACTTGTGGGCAGTGGGTTTTGAGGGGGATTTGGGGGGCTCAACACACAAGGGAAGGGTGCTATGCACCTGGGAGCTCTTTTACTTTTTTTTTGTTTTTGTAAAAGTGCCCCCTAGGGTGCCCGGTTGGTGTCCTGGCATGTGAGGGGGACCAGTGCACTACGAATCCTGGCCCCTCCCACGAACAAATGCCTTGGATTTATTCGTTTTTGAGCTGGGCACTTTCATTTTCCATTATCGCTGAAAAACAAAAACGCCCAGCTCACAAATTGTCGAATAAAACATGGACGTCTATTTTTTTCGAAAATACGGTTTGGTCCACCCCTTCACGGACCGGTTCTCGGAGATAAACGCCCATGGAGATAGACGTTTTCGTTCGATTATGCCCCTCTATGTCTCCTCCGGAACGAGAAGAGGGGGAGTGGCGATTCTTTACCGCAAGCATTTAGTTTACTCATCTGAAATTATCCTACAGGATGATACTGGGCGATATTTGATGGTTAAGTTGAATTTGCAGGGGAGGGAAATATATTTGCTGTCAATTTATGCACCTACCCCCTATGCCCCGGATTTCTTTCCGGACTTATTACGGGCCTTACTCCCCTATCAGGACAAAATGCTCATACTTACTGGGGACATGAACGCACTAATGGACACAGAGGTAGACTGTACTGGGCGAAGGAACACCGGGTCTGAGGGTGGGATGGGCTAGGGGATCCTATCTTCTTTTGCAACCTCTCTTGGGGTAGGGTTACACCTGGAGTAGGGTTACCATTTTTTGTCCTTAAAAAAGAGTACACTTGCCCCGCCCATGCCCTGCCCCATTTCACGCCCTCACCCCACCCCTTTCACACCCTCTCCCCGCCCCTTGTCACACCTCACCCCTCCCCTTGTCGCACCTCGCCCCACTCCCTGTCACATTTTCCCCTCCCCCTGGTCACCACCTCACCTCCCACTGGCCCCGTCACCACCTCTCCCCTTACTCACTATCTTCCCTGGTGGTCTAGTGACTTCTTCGGGGCAGGAAAGAGCCCCCTCTTTTCTGCCTGGAGCGCTGCACTGCATCCTGTAAGCTGCCTGTGACAGTCTCGGCGAGATTCAAAATGGCCGCCGAGTATTGAAGTGGCCTCGCAAGACTTCAATTCTCAGCGGCCATTTTGAATCTCGCCGAGACCGTCACAGGCAGCATACAGGATGCAGAGTAGTGTGCCGGGCAGGAAAGAGGGGGCTCTTTCATGCCCCGAAGTCACTAGACCACCAGGGAAGATCGTGAGTAAGGGGAGGGGAGGTCCGCCGGCCGCACGCACATCAGCGTCAGCCCGCCCATTTGTCCAGAAATCCGGACAAATGGGCAGGCTGGCCAAAACCCGTCCGGACGCCCGGACATGTCCTCAAAAAGAGGACATGTCTGGGTAAATCCGGACGTATGGTAACCCTAACCTGGAAGTCCCTACATCCTGAAGACAGGGACTTCACGCACAGGTCCCGCGCTCATGGGACGTGGGCCCGATTGGATTATGTGTTTGTGTCAGCCTCTTTGTTCCCGTATAGAACAGGAGGTGATCTCAGATCACTCCCCTTTGTGGATCAGCAAAGAAGTGAGGACGGGGCAACAGGTAGCTAGGAACTGGAGATTCCCTAGTTATTTAGTGAAAGACGCGGACTTTACTAATTTTTTGCAGCAGAAATGGGAAGAGTTCGCCCTACATAATCAACAGCACAGATCAGATCTGGGGTTGTTTTGGTGCACCGCTAAGGCAGTAATGAGGGGGGAGGTTATTTCATATGTAGCCGCAAGATGGAAAAAAGTAGCTGCAAGCATCCTTAACCTATCGGGCCAGCTAAGTAAGGCCAAGCGCACATTAATAAATTCCCCAACACAATCTCACAGAGACAACTATGAGGTCCTGCAGGTTTTCAATAAATTCCTTAATACATGAACAAACTCAAAGATGTTTAGTCTACCAAAAATATAGATTACTCAAAAATGGGAACCGACAGGGGGGTTTCTTAGCGAAGATGGTCAGGTCCTGGGCCCGGAATCGCACCATCACTGCCCTGAGAGATGCACGGGGGAAAACAGTGAATCAAACAGAAGATTTGTTGCGAATATTGCAGAATTATTTCAGAGATCTCTATGCCTCTGACGGTACCCCATCTCGAGATGAGGTGGGCAAATATTTGGCTGCAGCGGGGATGCCTAAGTTAGCCCCCGTGGCACGAGAATGTCTAGAGATACCCTTGCAACCGAAAGAGCTCCAAAAAGCTATTCAAGGCCTAAAGTTGGGCTCGGCACCCGGGATTGATGGATTTTCAGGGGAATTTTATAAAACACTGCAATTATGCCTGGTCTTGCCCCTATTAGAATATTATCAAGCAGTAATAGACGAAGGCAGTGGCGTTCCTAGGGTGGCTGACACCCCGGGTGCAGCGCCACCCCCCCCCAGTGCAGCGTGACCCCCCACCCACGGTGAAAGGCCCCCATGAAAGGACACACCTCCCCCCCCCCGGCGAAAGACACCCCCCGGGGTGCATTTTTACCTGCTGGGGGGGGGGGTGCCGCTGAGGGCAGAGGGAGCACGGAACAAGCAGAACAGACAGGCGCGCGGCACCCCCCCAGCGGCGTGCACCTGAGGTGGACCACACCCACCGCCCCCCCCCTAGGAATGCCACTGGACGAAGGGGAGTTTCCCAAACATGAAAACACAGCCTTGATTACTCTGCTGCTTAAGCAGGGAAAGCAGGCGGTAGACCCATATTCTTATCGACCAATATCCTTAATTAACGTAGATATTAAACTCCTGGCAAAGATTCTGGCTAACAGGCTGACAGAGTATATCCCAGATTTAATAAGTACAGCACAGGTGGGATTCATCCCCAAGTGACACTCAGTCCTACATGTACGACGTTTTCTTTTAGCCATGGCTCAATGCGCAAGCAATAAGGAACCCCTCCTGTTGGTCAGTCTAGATGCTGCCAAGGCTTTTGATCACGTAGACTGGAGACATCTGTTTCAAGTATTGGAGTGGTTGGAGTTCCCAAGGGGGTTTATTCGGATCATCCAGGTGTTGTACGAAGGTCTTGGGGCACAGATTGTGGCAAACGGTGGGAGATCAGATTGGTTCCCAGTCCAGAGAGGAACGAGGCAGGGGTGTCCCTTATCGCCGTTCCTCTTTGATCTTTCATTAGAACCCTTGATACAAATACTAAATGGTTCAGGGGAGATCAAGGGGGTGAATATTGGAACGGTGAAGACCTTAGCTTATGCGGATGACATCTTGCTGGTCCTGAAGGAACCCCAAGCCTCTTTACAACATGCTCTAAGAATATTGGGACAGTATGGAGTGTTATCCGAGTTCTCTTTAAATTTACAGAAGTCCTGTGCGCTCGCAATTGATGAAACAATGTGTCATGCATGGCAGAGGGACTTCCCGTTAAGATGGGCAGACAAAGATTTGAAGTATTTGGGCATTTCAATCCCGCAGGACCTGACTTCTCTATACAAAATTAATGTTGGCCCACTGTTGGAGAGCATGAGGCATAAGTTGGCGTTGTGGCGGGAACTGCCACTCTCCTTGTGGGGGCACATCGCGCTTTTCAACATGCTCATGGCCCCGAGGAGGCTTTATCTCTTCCAGCAGCTTCCATTGTTCCTGAGGGAGAGGGAAGAGAAGATCATGAATAGGCTTACCCAGAACTTCTTGTGGCAAGATTACGTCCCCCTCTAACATTTTGGAGAGTGCAGTTGATACAGCAAATGAAGCTTGACAGATGTAGTGTCCATTCCCTGGACAGTGCGGCGGGTGGGAAATTCCATGTACAATGGGAGCCTCTGTGGTTGACCTTACCTTCTAAGGGGAGAAGCCATATTCTGAACATTTGAACAGTTCACGAGGAGGGAGGGATGGGTAGGGGAGGGCTTGTTCTTTGGGGAATTGGGGAGGGGGGGGGTTATACAGTGTTGTATCTGTTTTAATCCAACATTGCTTTCACGGATTGTACTGTTTTCCTGAACTTATGCTGTATCAGTGATGTAATGTTGTTAATAAAAATGATTGAATATATTCGGTAACCACTTAATCTCTTAGAGGTCAGTCTCATGCTGGACTATATGGGGAAATAAGGGAAGACAAATAGGCAGGAATGGATGCAAAGAGAACTTTTTTTTATTATTATTTCTTTATTCATATATTTCAATATATCATCACAATACGTGAGTATGCAATCGGCATTTATACAAGAGGCAAAAAAGAAATAAAAGGAAATATCATTAAGAGCCTTTCTGTCCACAAGTTTAGGAAATTTGGAATCCAAGAATTTAGAATTTAAAAATAAAATATATAGCAATAATTACGAACTAATGGTTACAACCTCTGGTTCAGACCCCAGCCTGCATTTAGGGAGGGCACACAACATTCAATTCCACTCTAGCATCTAGAAATTCTTTTAACTGTTTTGGGTCTACAAATTGAAACTGTTTACCCTCAAGCATTACATTACAATAACAAGGAAAGCATAATATGAAAGTTGCTCCCAGTGCCACCACCCTAGGGCGGAGTTCCAAAAAGGCCCTCCGTCTCATTTGTGTAGGCCTTGAGAGACCAGGAAAAATAAAAATTTTTGAGCCCAGAAACAGATTTTCTAAGTGTCTCAAGGAAAGCCTTAATACAGCATTCCTATCAGGCTCCAGCACAAAAGCAACAAGCAGAGTCAACCTCTGAGTAATTATCTCCAATGAACTTTCAAGGAAAGAAGTAAGATCCATTCTTTCCCCTGCTATCGGGGGATTTTCTTCCACCACTCCACCACTCCTGATGTAATAAGCCCGAGTAAGGGGAGGCAGTGAGTCCTTATCCATTCCAAGAATATCAGACATATATTTTTTAACCATATCCAAAGGGGAAATTAAAGGCGATTTGGGAAAGTTAAGAAACCTGAGGTTAAGTCTTCTAGCCTGGTTTTCCAGGTACTCCAATCTTTTATGTAGGAAATTATTATCCTTAACCAAAGCCGTTTCTACAGATCCCATTTCTTGAATTTTAGTGTTCACAGTCTCCAAATCTAAGGTTTGCTGTGCAGTCTTTTGCGCCTGAAGCAGGGCAGCCTCAGAAAGAGTCTTTATATCAGAAGTATTCATTTTTAAAGTAGTTTGCATAGAAGTGTGACCAAATCAGCTTGGCTAGTGGTTTGAGGTAGATATTGAACAGAATAGGTGACAGTATCGATCCTTGTAGTACCCCACAGGTCAGTGCCAATGGTGGCGATGATGGGTGCAGATCCCGGTGCTATCCGCTATTCTATAAATGGCGTGCAACTCAAAGCACCATTTATAAAATAGCGCTCAACATGCATTTTTTTTCAGCACCCAAATTTGGGTGCCATTTACTGAATCTAGTCCTTTATGCATATATGCATCTAGATTAAGGTATTTCATAATATATGCATGTACTTGTGAAATTTACCCCTGTGCATATCCTCTGGAAAAGTACACACCATCATATCATGGGATATATTTTTACACCTAACAGTATGAGAGGCCATTTATGCATGTATGTGGACACATGTGTAAAGAGAATGACTTTATAAAATTACCTCATTAGGCAGTGCCGAATTGAGACTTGGTGAGGCCCTAAGCTACATAAAGCTTGGAGCCCCCTTGTTAAAAAGTTACACCAGAAGGTCTCACAAAGGTGCATACCAAAACAGAACCTTGGTTCGCCAAGAAAAAAATTGAAAACATATATATGCCTTTTAATTATTTAATAAGCGGGGTATTTAAAGTGAAGTTCGTGAATTTTGTTGTTTCAACTGTGGATGTTGGCTTGGTACATAAAAAGCCACATAAAATTCTAAAAGACAAAAAAATTCTGAAATTTTGTGAGGCCCTGTGGATTGTGAGACCCTAAGCTGTAGCTTGTTTAGTTTATGACTAAATCCGGCACTGTCATTAGGGGATGAGATATGCCCTCTCCTCCTTTCATGCATTTTGTCCTCTCATTCTGTGTAGACACTTTGGGTCCAGGCAACACTTTTGCTGTCCACTGCCAGTGTTAACCCTAGATATTCAATACCGGACTGTTTCTGGAGGATGGCATTAAGTATTCGGGGTTTTTTAACCACTAAAAAGTTAATCGTCCATGCTAATATTCAGCGCCAACTGGTTAACTTTTAAGCAGTTAAAGATAGGACAGCTATTTAGGTGGTCCTATTTGACCGCTAAACATATCTGGTTAGGCGCTGAATATCAGCGCCTAACCGGATATGTGACACGATATAGTCGGTTATGTGTTAGGCGCTAACCAGCTATATTCAGCAAAGATAATCAGTTATCTGCTGCTGAATATTAGCGATTAGGTGCTAGTATGCTATGTTTGGCTAGTTAAATAGCTTTGAATATCAGGGGATCTATATATAGGCAAGTCTTCTCTCCCCTTTTTGGGACTTTGTTCTTCTCTCTTCTTACCACCATGCTCTACCTCTTGGGACTAGACAAGCAGGAGGCACCTAGAACTTGGGTCCTCTTTCTTATCACACCAGCTTTCCAGCGTATGCTTGGTCCCTGCTTCTGGGTTCCCATCCTTCCGCACCTGTGTTGGGTGTGGAACTGGCTGCAGTTTTACTCTCATTTTACATCTCTTTTTGGACAGGATCATCAATGATGATGTCTCCTTTGTCCTCCTCTGGGCACACAATGACTGGGGGGGGGGGGGGGGGACTTCAAACACTTCTTTTTCTCCACACATCTGTCTCATCAGGGCATACCTAGATGGCCCCATACCCAGCATCTCTCCCTCCCTCCAGGTGATTGGGGAGGGGGTCACAACTCTACTCCATGGTACATTTAAATTCTTCAGATCTTTGCCGGCAGCGAGCAGCAAGTCATTCCCCTTGCTCATGTCAGATCTGAGCCTTCCCTCTGATGTAACTTTCTGGTCCCACAAATAGGAAGTTGCATGAGGGAAGACTCGAGCTGGCGTGAGCAGGGAATATGTTGCTACTTGATGCTGGTGAAGACCTAAAGGATTTAAAAGTACTAGGTTGGGGGGGGTCGGAGTGGTGTTACGTGAACCCCCCCCCCCCCCATCTTGCCATGAGTCTTCAGCTTGCAGGGCTGCTGTGCTGCTGCTGAGTGGGTATTTTCAAAGTGAGTGGGCCTGTGCCCTGTACCCACCTGGGCCCACCCATGTCTATGTCACTATTGAAAGTAGAGTCCATTCCTGACCCTTCTCTTTTCTTCTCCTCCCCTTAATCTCTGAGTTAGAGGGTTAAGGTCCTTACTGGCCCATAGGTGAGAAACTCAACACATATTCCTTATACATCTTTAAGATTACTCTATGTGTTGAAGTTATTGCACTGTCTCCACACAGTATCTTCAATGTTTTACACCTTGTACTGATTCATTCATACCCTTGAATCTCTGGTGTTGGCTTCCACAACATCAGTGACTCAACCATGCTGTAAGTTTGCCCTCCTGATGACCTTGGAGCTTGTCTTCTGGTCTGAGAAATGACCATATATTTCAACATTGATTGGTCATGGTTCCTATTGTGAGAATCAAATACTCTGGCTAAAGATCTGAAGCAAAACAAATTATAAATAGCACTTAGGGGTGGGGGGAAGAGAAGACAAACAAACTTTGAACTTCAACTGCTTTATCACTTTCTCTTTCTCTCTCAACTTTAAAGCCATCACTAAAATGTTTTCAGTCTTTCCAGTCACTAAGAGAGCTTTATACTTTTCAACTTTCTGACCTTGTGTGTGTGTGTACTTCACCCATTTTCTCATTAACCCTATGTGCTCCTCTCCCTCTCTAAACAAAACTCTGCACCGCCTTCTTTTATTAACAAGTTTGAAACTCTTGAGACATCTAAAACTACTTCATTGATCCCACTTGCTCAGTATTTTGATGGTCAAATGTACATCAAGGGTATTGGGGGGGGGGGGGGGGGTCTCAGGTGGACATAGCTGTTTATTACCTTTTCTTTTTCTTTCTCTTTAAACTTAAATTTTATTATGACATGTTATCTCCTTTTCTTGTTCAGGTGTCAGCAGCTTGTGAATTTACTTTGTAAATTTTCTAGAATGTCCATCAAGGGTATAGGGTATCACCTGGAAAGGCAGCAAGGGCTTGCTCATCTACTATCAGATCTGAAAATGGCACCATTGTTCTCAGCTTTACTCCTCGTGCTGTTCAAACGGACTGGGTTTTGCAGGGCAGCCAAATTATTTGCAAATTAACCTAATTCTTAGATCAGATGTCGTACAGAGAGCTCTTGTACTCATTATGATTATCCTGAAACTAAAACCCATTTGTGGTTCACGAGGACTGTACTTGAGAACTACAACAACAGAGAGATGCTCTCAAACATTCAGAATTTGAATTTTTTTTATTGGTCATTGTGAATAGTACTGTATTAAGAATCCCCACTCCTAACTTCAGAACAAACTCCTCACCTCTCTGACTACTTCTGAAGCTTAAATGTATGCAACAAATAGTGGGAAAAATTAATTTAATTTTACATTTCTATTCTGGAGAACTAGCAGTATTGATAAACAGCCACATTCGAAGCAGATGCAACCCCTATGGTCTGTGGTCCCTTATTTATTTATTTGTTACATTTGTATCCCACATTTTCCCACCTATTTGTAGGCTCAATGTGGCTTACATAGTAACGGAGAGGCATTTGCAGACTCTGGTGTGAACAAATACAATGTGATATTGTGGTAAGATAAAGTTCATGTGGCACAACCACATTAGGGCATCGTCTAACGGAAGATTTGTGTTATGTCCATTATGTTCTTTACTTATGTTGTGTTGCAGAGATCAGGCATTTATGTTGGATCAGCATGCCTTTTTAAACAGGTTGGTTTTTAGTGTTTTCCGGAAGTTTAGGTGGTCGTACGTAGATGTCAAGGTTCTTGGTAATGCGTTCCACAGTTGTGTGCTTATGTAGGAAAAACTGGATGCGTATTGAGCATGAATTACACTGTGGGTAGGCAGCACTGTTTATTCAGATTTACCATCAGGGATTTAGAGGGCTCTGGGATGAGGCCAGCTATGGCTGGGAGGCAATTGGCTCCTGGGATCACTTACTGTGCCATTTGCTTCCGCTTCCACTTCCACAAACTCATAGCCCAGTCCAGATTTTGTTCTGCACCATTAAAGTTTACTGAATGTCTAAGCAATCATAACAAAAAAGAAACTGATAAAGATGTAGAAGTTACAGGTCATCTCCTTTCCTCCAGTAGGCTGAGAATATTTCCTCCTCTTCTTTCCATAGACAGGGAATTCAGTCTTCTCCAGCTCCTTTCTATGGGGTGCTTTTACTAAGCTGCGATAAAAAGTGGCCTGCAGTAGTGTGGGTGCATGTTTTTAGCAGTGCTGGGCCATTTTCTTACCATGGAATTCCCCCCCTCCACGGTAGAAAATAGAAAAATACTTTCTACTGCAGGAAATAGTGCGCACCAACTTCAAAATTACCACCGAGTGCCCATGTTACCCCGGCGGTAGTGCCGATATGGTGCAAGCTACCCATGTGTTAGGCAGATGTCAGGTGCAGGTTACAGGCACTTCCTTCTTTGAATACTGGCCCTCTTGGAACAAACTTCTAGGATAGTCCTCTGAGTCAACTCCTTCTCTCCAGGATCAGTTGTACCTTTTTCTGTCTTTGAGAGGCCATCTTTTGCCCCTGACTCCTTGTTATATTAGCTAGCCAAAATCTATGCCCCCTGTAGTACAGTAACTTGACCAGCCTTTGAGTTAAATGTTTATACCATTCAGTTTACCTCCAATTTGAGGTCTTCTCCTACAATTGCTTTACTTATATTGAGAACTCTCCAAATTCTGGAAAGTACTGGGTGTCATAAAAAAGTAATGGTGTGCTAGAGCCAGCTCACACCGGCTCGCAAGAGCCGGTTGTTAATTTTTGTGACATGTTGCGAGCCGGTTGTTGAGGCAGAATAAGTGGGTTTGCTTCTCCTCCCCCCAAGCCGCAGGGTCTCAACATATACCTGAAGGCAGCCACCCTGGTAGTCTAGTGGATTCTTTGGGGCAGGAAAGATCCCCAGTCTTTCCTGCCCCCTGATGGCACTGACCTTCCCACTGCTGCATCGCTCTTTAAAAATGGCTCCTGAGACTTCCAGTAGCGGCCTTGTGAGACTTCTGCTGAAGTCTTGAGAGGCTGCCCTTGTAAGTCTCGGCAGCCATTTTAAAGAGAGATGCGGCACCGGGAGGGTCAGCGCTGGCAGCAGGCAGGAAAGACTGGGGATCTTTCCTGTCCCGAAGAATCCACTAGACCACCAGGGTGACTGCCTTTAGGTATGTGCTGGGACCTGCGGCTTGGGGGACTGAGGGAGCAAGGAGGAGGCCTGGAATAGTTTAGGTGAGGTGAGGTGAGGTGAGGTGTGGTGGGGACCGTGGAGAGGATACTGTAAAAAATATATATATTTTCAAACATGCCGCCTTGTGCATACGGATGTACACAGAGGAAGTATAATAAGGGAATAACTTTTCACCAGAGGAGCGGAGAGGAGGTCTGGAATAGGTGAGGTGGGGTGGGGTGGGGACTGTGGGGAGGATACTGTAAAAAAAAAAGTTGCATTTTCAAACTTGCCGGCTTGTGCATATGGATGTACACAGAGGAAGTATAATAAGGCAATAACTTTTCATAGGTAGAGTAGTAATTTCTTATAAATCGTAATCTGTGTGTCATTTGGAGGGGCCGGTTAAAGAGAAACCCTAACCCTGTTATATTGGTGCAGAGATTTTTTTTTTCTCTCCTGGTAAAAGGCTTCTAAAACAGACATCATGTTATGAGAATCAGGTGCTCAACATTCAGAGTTTCTATTTATTTACTTATTTATGGCATTTTATCCCATATTAAACATGAATTAGATTGGAACCTGGGAGCATTTAACATTTTCTTTTCCTGGAGAGAGTAATGCATTGCCCCCTCCCCCCAGGCTCTCTCCCTGGGTATAGCTAGCTATGCAATTTGTGGGGAAGGGGGCGCAGAGCCTCTGCCCCCCCCCCAAAAAAAAAAAAATTGCAGGGCTGGCTATACCCAGGGAGAGAGCCTGTTGTTAAAATTTTACCAGCACACCACTGTGAAAAAGTCACCTATTACAGTAAGTAGGACTAGAGGTCTCTATATCCCAAAGCTGGTATAGCCACAGAGGTCCCTTAGAGGAAGATAGAGCAAAATGAAAAAAAAAATCCCTCTGACTGATGCGTGAGAGATAAGGAAGGTTGAACAGGAAATTTGTATATAAAGATCTAGTAGAGGAGGAAGGAGCAACAATCACTGAGAGAAAAGATCAGGAAAGAATAAGAGACTAAAATTGATACTAAAGAGTGCATTAACATCATGGAATAAGATTTAACTAGCAATTCCCACACTCTGATACAGCTTTGGAATTGTAGACTGGCCTCTTAATGATCTTGAAAAACTGGATGTATAAACAAGAAAATTTCTTCATGCCCACAAGCTCATTTATAAGAATCAGTGTATGCCAAGATTAGACATTGAATATACCTATAGAGCTATTATCGTAGGTCTGCAGGTTTATTTAACAGTGTCATCAGATCCAAATATGCAGTAGGTGTTGAAATATGAAAATACAATGTTTAGAAGCACTATTTATTTTGTAGATGTCCATAAACTAGCATTTAGATTTTCATAGTTCATGAACATCCAAATCTTGATTTTAGAAAGATGGGATATGAATGTTTAAAACTGAAGGATGTCCATATGGCAAGGAGGATCTAGCATACCAAGTGCAGGGCAGTTTGCTCCTGGTGCAGGCAGCAAGGGGGTGTGACAAGCAGTCATGTGGCTGTCAGCTCTGCCGGTCCTCTGCCCAGGAACAGGAAGTTGATGTCAGAGGGGGTAGAGGACCAGCAGAGTCAACAGCCATGCAACTGCTCAGCGCACCCCCCTTCCTCAGAGGAGGGGGTGCTCCACTCAGGGAGGGGTGCTCCATCCTGGGTGGCAACTACAGCAGGTGCGTCACTGCAAGGAGGTGTGGTTTGGGTGAGACCAAGGCATGACTAGGTACAGACCAGAGCAGGACAAAATCAGAGACATTCATTCCCCATTTCAAAAGGGGGAGGGTATGTCTGTGACCCCTGAGATCAATGCAGAAGTTAGACCTACTCCCAGGGACGTTCAGAGTGCCAAACTGCTGTCTGGGCAGCTGTGACAGCTAGTGCATGAGGCTGATACTGTGCACTATCTGTCAGAACTGCTGATAGCACTGCTGCAGTCACCAAGATGTCAGTGAGAAGCTGCATACTGGTAGGCTGATAGTGTGGGAATGTCCCCACCACAGAGGACCACTAACTTCCCTGACCCCTCTCCCACTCCCCTAGCCATCATTCTCCGATTCCCCCCTCTTTGAGTCCCCCATGTTCCCAACCAAGCACTTCCATCTGATGCAAAGCCCCTCCGTAGTAGCCCAACCTGATCTCCCCTATCCCCAGGACCCTCCAGTCACTCCTAGGGCTCAACTGGGTCCTCTCGGGTGGTCCCCTCTGCTCCCACTCCATGTGGATCTGGGTGTTAAAATAATGGCGCTGTCATGTAGGTGTATTCTTGTAGTACGGGTCAATCTTCTAAATACCAATGAGAATATAGATAACACCACAATAATAAAAATTACACAATTGCTGTATATAACTATAGAAGGCCAAACACTAGCAACCTGTATTTATGTTCCACGGGACCAGTCCTCCATTCTTTTTAATAAAGGATTTCTCCCCCTTTTTATATAGGATCTCCCAGTTACATGTGGTAAACCATCATTAGATAAATATTGGTCTAGTCTTGACCAGAAAAAATCAGCCAAGGCTCTGGGCTCTTTTAAGCAAATTTATTTTATTTATTTTTTTGGATTTATAGTCCACCTATCTCTAAGTGGGTTACAATCATACATACATAACAGTCAAAAATATACAAATAAAAACTTTAAAAACCACATAACATAGTACATCTTCTTAGACTCTGAAGCTATGTGATCTTGTTAATCTGTTCGTGAGCCCTTGAGCCCAGGCTGAGGCCTAGGAAGGATATTGGCCAAGGCCTAGGGTAGATCAAACAGGCGCTATGCACAACCCAGCCACCAAGCCCCACACACACAGGACAAGCAACTAGCACCACCAGGAAAAGAGAGATAGACCACTCAGGTGGGCCTTATGACCGAACGGGAACCCACTCGTACAGAGTCCAAGTGTGCGGGCCTCATAGCTGAACAGGAACCGAGTCATACACTGGGAAGGGAGAAAGAGCAACAAGGGGTCCCCAAGGGACTGGAGCACAAGCAAGCACACAGCGCAAGATAGAGACACCAGGGGAAAGGTGACAGCCAGAAGCTACTATAGGAATACACAAGGCTGTGCCACACGGCAGACAAGGCTAAAGGAAGCCACTCAAAGGAATACTTTAGGCTGTACCATACAGCATTCAAAGGTAAGGGGAAGCCACCTATAGGAATACACAAGGCTGTGCCACACAGCGCACAAGGGTAAAGGGAATCCACACACAAGTATGCACAAGGCTGGCCCTACAGCACACAAGGGTAAAGGGAAGCTGCTTATAGGAATACACAAGGTTATGCCACACAGCGCACAGAGAAAGTTGCCTTAACATACACAGATCAGACAAGGAGCAAAGCTCACCAAAATCAGGAGACAGACTCAGCAAACAAAGGGAAAAAACAGGCTAAAGGGAAGGCTGCTTCTGGGACACCAAACAGCAAGAACCCGGGCAAACATGGCAGACAAATGTAAGGCAAACAAAGGAAAACTTAAACAAACAAACAGGAGTACATACAAGGACAGGAAGGCTGCTGACAGAGGCAGAACTACAGAAAGCAAATACTAAATTCAGCACATAAAGGGTTACACTGAGGAAAGGAAACTAAACAAATGAACTGGAACGATACAAAGGGACAAGCTTACCACAGACCACACTACAGCAGCAAGCAGGGAACAGACTCGTGTGCAGGGGAGTGAAACAATCAAGCTCAAACTGGGAATACCCAGCAAACACAGAAGCTACAAGCTACGAGGAGAGTAGACAAAGTCCAACAAACACAGTGTGCAACAGCATAGACTGAGAGAAACGGGAACAGGCTTCACCTGACAGGAATCAAATGCTAAAGCATGGCCTGTAGGGAGAGGTAAGCTTACATAGATCAGGCTTCTGACGTCTGCTGCTTCAGACATCAGCTCAACCCCTGGCAGGCCATTCAGAAGCGAGTGCCAAACATTCCCCTGCCTGTCTAGCAGAATCATAACAGATCTTCAATGCTGCCATATACTAAAATATTGAAAATGCCTGCAAAAAAACAGATGTGCCTCCAGGTAGTTCTTCAACTGGGATATATTACCTCACAGTCATAAATACCCAGGCAATTCATTCCACATTAATAGGCCAGCAACTGAAAATGCTGTCTTCCTAGTCTCAATGTGCTGTTCTAGGTTAGGTGAAGTCACAAAGCTTCAACAACCAACTAAACCATTCCCAAGCAATACTTTGCAATTAGACTCTCAATTCTTAATCCAATTCTTCTTTAATGTAGCAATCATAGCAATCAAAGAAAATCAACTTACAGTTCAGTTGCTTGGAAAGAATCATTTCCTTCTGCAAAACAGAGTCCATGTCCAGCCACCTCATAGGCAAGGAGATGGCCAGAACCTTAGCCCAGTAAGAGGAAAAGCTGTAATACTCAAAGGGGAATGTGGGACTATTGGGAATCAATTGGGAATAAATGGCTTGGGAAAAATGGTGAAGAATGTTGATACAATCACAATAGATTAAGGAGGGATCAGCTCCTAGAACAGCTGCTGATCACAAAGGTATGCAAGCAAGACTGGAACTCTCTCACACAGCCCCTAGGGGCAGAGAGGGAGGGCAGGCCTTAGCCCAACTAAGAGCCAATAGGGAAAGCTCACAAGGAGTCAATAACAGGAAACTACAAACTATAGGAATAGCAGTCCTAATACATAGTGCTGTCTACTACATAGCCAATGCAATTAAATACAAATAAGAGTCATACAAAATATTCATAACAATTCACCCTGCTACCATGAATAATGGGGGCAGAACACTCAACAGAGTGGATATTCTTCAATACTGTCATGGATACTCGCTTTGCATGCTCAGATCTTAACTGCCTACCCAGTTGATATAACTGCAGAACCTAAGATAGAACCAAGGAACAGTAGCATATACCATTTGATGAACAAGTGACAAAATCTTGTGCATCCAATGTAGCTGCATCAGTACTGGTGAAATATGCATATATTTAGAAAATCCCATAATCGATCTTGCCATCGCATTCTGAATAACTTGTAAAGCTTTATAATGTGTCACAGCAACACCCAAATAAATGGCATTGCAATACTCTATCTTTGAACAACGATCCTAAAATGAGAAGCAGGCAACATCAGTTTCAGCTTGCTCAAAAAGACGAAATTGGAAAAAAGAAACTCTTATTACCTGAGATATCTAGTCCTGCACAACATCTAGTACAACACCTAAACTCTTGATCTGATCTTTTACTGTAAACGATAGTTCTCAAAAAAGGGATGACAGTGGGCAACGATGAATCTAAACACAGTCCCACAAACATAATTGTCTGATTCAAAACAAACTTATTCTCTACCATTCAAAAGTAACCCTATATAAACATTCTTCAACCTCCCCAAGAAATTCGGACTAGACCCATAAATTCCTCTTTAAAAAAAATCTAACGCTCAAAATCTATACCACTTGATGTTCAGCGCTATTTAACCTGCTAGGGACAGCTCCTGGCTGTTTAAATATCGCTTAACCGGCTATCTGTGAATATTCAGTGGGAGATAGCTGGTTATCGCCTTCTGAATATTTGTGGTCAGACCTTAGCGGATAACCGGTTATATTGCACAATATAGCAGGCTATCTGCTAATATTCAGTGCATCAACAGCTAAGTTTGGCGGCCAAATTGGGTCACTGAAATAGCAAGCCTATCTTTGGCCAGTTTGGCTGAATATCAACTTGTCTGGTTATGTTGAAACCACCATAAATAAACCGAATATTCAATGTCGGTCACTGGAAGCAGCCCAACATTGAATATCTGGGTTCAGCGCCAACCACGGGAGGCAGCCTGGCTATCTCCCGCAGTCTGAATATTGGCCTCATAGTATGTACATGCACTTGGGAGGGGCATGGGTGTTTCAGAAATGTGCCAAACATTTATGTGCTAAGGGGAAAATTCTATAAATGGTGCTCAAAATTCAGCACCAAAAAAAAAAACAGCGCTGTATGGTATTCTATAACGGACGTTCCAGGGTTGGCGCAATTTATAGAATAGCGCGTAGCACCATGATCCTTCCTCAACTTTGGCCATGAGAAGTTACATCCACTGAAAGCAGGTGTAAATCCCAGTATGCAAGTTGGACACGGAGCCCCAAATTCTATAACCCTGTGCACATTTGAAGGGAACGCTCCCGACCTACCCATGGTCATGCCGCCTATGCAGATCCACGTGGAAGCACTTAGGCACACTTCTATAAATGGGCATGTGTTTTCATGTGGATCTGCCGTTTCTGCCCTGTTTCGACGTCTTGCATCCACAGGCTTCCATCGGCTGGGTCCCACCAGACAGGAGAGAAAAAGAAGAAAAAAAAATCACGAACAAAATTTGCTCTTAAATGCCTCTACTAGATTCAGTTAAGGGAGGGGATGCACAAACACATTAGGCATAGTTTAGGTCTGTAGCAGTCCAGCCCTCAATTCTTAGGCAATCTTGGGGAGTAGAGATATACATCTCTTTGATCCTGTCAGTGTCCTGCATGTCAAACATAAACTGTACTAAGCACAAGTTTTTAGCTGTGCTATTTTTACTAAAGTTCTACCTTCCCCTACACTTGACTTAGACCTGTTGAACAACAAAATGTCTCAAAATACATGTGGGCTGCACAAAGGTAAAAAGAACAAAGAGGAATCCTCTTACTGCTTCAGTTGAAAGGTGTAACCAATGTATTTAAACTTCACAAAACAAACTGTTTCCTGTAGTGCTTCTCCTAATATTTAAAAAAGGGGCACACATCATTCTCATACATAATGCCTGAGGTATTATACAAATCATTTAACCCAATATTCAAGGGGAGTTTACAGCCAATAAGTCATACATGTAGCCAAAGCGTCAATAACATATGCAATGACACAATAAACATTAACAGGCTACTACTGATAATTTGGGATACTAAAGGGTGCTCATGAATCATTTAGTAATGCCAGCAGGATCTGCCGGTCTCTCTACCAGTTCTGACTCATTACTTTCTTGTCCCTGATTACTACTCTGTTCCCCGTCCGTGTCCCCCTCCTCTTCTTCATCTTCCTCACTCTCATCATCTTCCTTCTTATTTATCTTCATAATTTTCCTGGCTTTCTTCTACAAACCTTCCTCTTTCACCCACTGTTCTATATACTCATCCATCACTAAGGTTCCCCGTAATCCTGTAAAATTCAGGAACCCACATGTCCTAGTCCACATACTATTTCCCTCATCTTTGTTGGGATAGTTAATAGGCATCTGCTTCGCTGCTCCCTCAGGGGGGTTAAGGTAATCTCCTTTTTGTAAGAGGGAATTGCCCCCGAGACCAGCTCTAGAGGTGCTTGCATGATTACAACAAAACAAATTCTATCTGAAAATCTTAAAGCAGAAAGAGGAAAGAACACAGAAGAAAATATAAAAAAATAAACTCCCCAAAATAAACCCCAAGTACTTACGATAGCCGTCTTCCTTTTTTCTCACCGTTCGCCGTATGTCCTAAGAACCGTACCCTTGGCCAGTTGCTAGTTGAGACCAATTCTCTGGACTTTGCCAATTGCGACATGTGCACCTGTCAGCAATCAGAGGTTCTGATCCAAATAGAACCGGGCAGAAACACCACTTTTGTTTGGGCCTGTTGGTGCTGGGTCTCAGAACCAAAAAAACCACCACCTCACCCACACAAATTCCCCAACTGATTTCTTAGTACCACTGGCTGGGCAAGTACCAAAAACAACCATGAACAAGAGAAGCTTCTCACATTACCAACATTTATTCTTACCCAAGAACATGAAAAATAAGACATAATAGAAAGTTAAGAGTAGCACATAAGAAGCAGGGTAGTGAGGGAACATAAAAAGGGGGAGTCATGGAAATGGTCGCATATTCCTTAATCTATTGAGATAGACTGAGGAAGATTTTCATTGACGACCTTTGTCTTCCAGACCAGGCAGTTATATAGGGTTTCTCAGCCCAAAATACAAAGAACTGTTTTTTTCAGGAACACATCATACAAGAATACGTCAGGCAGGATGTCATTTGTTTCTTACATTGCATTTCCTTAAAAGGTACATCCTCAATAAAAGCAATCTTTACTTCAAAGGATTCAGGATTCCTTTCCCACGACCCTACCCCTGCAATAAGCCATTCTCCTATCCTGTCCTGAATTGCAGGATTTCTGTCTCTCTCTTCTGCCAGCCCCGCCCCCTTGTCACCTGGAAATTAGTTATGCATCCTAAAAGTCTCCAGAGGCTTTTAAACACACTCATGTAAACAGTGAATGGCATGAATTGTCTCTCAATTACCTGCTCAGAGGAAGGTAGGGAGGGGTGGGGTACTTGCTTAACCTGGCCTGCTTAATATCATTGTAATCTACAGAAAAAGAGAAACCTTCACCTCTTACTGACTATAGACTACTTCTTAGATATTAGATATTTAGCAGTACTGAAACTGCTTGGTCTAGGCCTTCATAAGTATGCCTCCACCAACTGTTCCCTCTAAGCGGAGTGAGTGAGCAATTGCTCAGACATTTTAGGAGCATCGCTCACAGATTTTACATGGTCGCTCAAATAAATACCAACCCGACTTTCAAACAAAATTAAACTAGAAAAATTAATTAAACTAAAACAATTAGTGACCCAATTTAATTTTGTTTCAAACACAATTGCGCTATATAGAACAGTCTATACTGTTGCTTCTTTGTCACTTCCAGTCTCGTGAAATGCATTGTTAATACTGGCGCTCAAAAATTGTTGCTTCTTATGTTGCTCATACGAAAAAAAAATTGCACATACCAGGCCGGTGCTAGGGTGATGTGTGGGCAGAGCACCAAATCATCTGGAGAACAGCAATAGTCACATAACTATTGGAATAAAGGTAGGATAGAACAAAAAAAACTGTACTGACTTTATTCAGGGATCTTTTTACTAAGCTGCGGTAAACATGGCCCTGTGCTAGTGGTGGGGCTGTTTTTACCATGAGCTGCGGCCTTTTTTACCACAGTAGGTAAAAAAAGGCTGAAACTAGCTCTTACTTCGTGGCCATGCGAAGGGGAGTACTTTTCACCACCCAGTGAGATGGTAAGGGCTCCTGCGCTATCCAGGCGGTAACTGGGTAGCGCACAGTGCTAACTGATTACTGCCAGGTTAACGCTGTGCTAAAAAATACAGGCCTGTTTCCTCAGCGCAGGAAATAGGGTGCGCTGGGGCTGAAACTACCACGTATGTTTATGAGTTAATCATAATTTAGGAATGTTTTTCATGATAGCTACTGCCTCCCTTTTTATGCATATTAAACTATTACTTTGCTATATTGCTCCTTCTCAGTTTCACATAAAGGAGCGTCAGTGTACACAGGAGGAGCAAGAAGAAAGAAGAGCAGGGCAGCGAACGCAGACCCCCACCAGCAAAGGTATTTGTTTGTGAGGGGAAGCAAGGCGAGGTGGTGGGGGGAGGCAAGGCGGTGGGGGGGAGGCGAGGTGAGACGTGGCATGGCGTGGCGGTGGGGGGGGGGGGGGAGATGGGACGGCACTCAAAATGTGCCCCCCAACCTCAGGCTATAGCCCCCTCCTACTGTGAGGTCTTGCTACGCCCCTGTTTAGTATACCCTTACATAGGCCTTTCCCATGCGCTAAGGCCATTTTTACCACTGGGTTGAAATGGACAAATGTCCTATTTTTGTATTAATGGCCATACGCTAATTCTGCTGTTAATGCATGACCATTTAAACAGTTTAGTGCATGATCTCCTACCACCACCCATTATGTAGGTGGTAAGGGGTCAAGCGCTAAGCATACGCTAATCGGTTAGCGCACAACAATGTAGCTGTGCTAACTGATTAGATCCTGCAAGAATCCACCAAAGTGGAGAACTCTAAAATCCCACAGGAAAAAGTAGAAAAGGAGACAAAAGTGGGAAAATGACTACGGACTCCAAAGATGAGAGGGTTAACCTTGTACACATCCATTCTCCATCCCCAGACTTGCCCCCAGCACCCAAAAATAACTGTTATTTTTTAGCACATGGGTCGTATGCACACACATCCCGAAATTACCAGATCCCACTGCAGCTCCTTGTGATCTTGGGCAACTCACTTAACCCTCCATTGCCTCAGCTACAGACTTAGAGGCCCTTTTAGAAAGCATTAATGCATGCATACTGCGGCAAAAAAATGGCATATGTAACTTTGCCCAGAGAGAGATGAGACGGGCCACTGCTTCCGCTGCTGGATTAGCAAAGGCAGATTCGGAGAAAATAAACACCTTGACTACTGCAACCTACTCCTCACTGGCCTCCCACTTAACCATCTATCCCCCCTTCAATCCATTCAGAACTCTGCTGCACGTCTTATATCCCGCCTGGACCGATATGCTCATATCACCCCTCTCTTCAGGTCATTTCACTGGCTTCTGATCAGATACCACATACAGTTCAAGCTTCTCCTTCTTACCTACAAATGCACTCAGTCTGCAGCCCCTCATTACCTCTCTACCCTCATCTCCCCTTACGTTCCCATCCGAAACCTCCGCTCACAGGACAAATCCCTCCTCTCAGTACCCTTCTCCACCACCGCCAACTCCAAGCTCCGCCCTTTCTGCCTCGCCTCATCCTATACTTGGAATAAACTTCCTGAGCCCTTACGCCAAGCCCCCACCCTACCCATCTTCAAATCCTTGCTCAAAGCCCACCTCTTCAATGTTGCCTTCGGCACCTAACCTTTATACCTATTCAGGAAATCTAGACTGCCCCAATCTGACTGCCCCCTATTTGACTGACTGTACATTTGTCCTTTAGATTGTTAGCTCCTTTGAGCAGGGACTGTCCTATGTTAAACTGTACACCGCTGCGTAACCCTAGTAGCGCTTTAGAAATGTTAAGTAGTAGTAGTAGCTTTCCTGGTTCTCAGCCTGCAGCTAGCCTGCAAATACTGGACAGCCATAGTAGTGCTGATTTATACTGAAGAATGCATTTGTCTTTTAGTGGAATTATGATTTATTATTTTTGAGTTTTTCATTGTCATTTTGTTTTGTTCCCAATTTCTACCATTGTTTCAATTTTCTGAGGCTTCCCTTGAAACAGGTGATTTCACCAAAACGCTGGCTTCAGGATTCCTTGTCTTCAGACTCTGCTGGATGACTACTGCCGGGTTTGGATTTTTCAGACACAGATAACATTTTTTTAAATTATTTGTTGATATGAGAGGTAGATTATTACACGTGATTAAGTGGATACCTTATTGAGACTTGACATTATATGATACCTCTTATTTACAAGTAGTGAGTTGTTTGAATGATGCATCAAAATCTTTTGTTCACTGGAATTTATTTGATTTCTAGATTGGTTCAGTTTGCAGTGTTTTGTGCCTTTTTGAGTCACCTTGAATGTTCTGAAATAACAGCACATGTATGTAACAGAACATAATTGTTTATGTCAGTTATTTTAGGAACATGCCCATTTATTTTTCCCCAGACTGTCTCAAAGTCCAACATCCCTTGCCAGTTTCATATTCGGGCAGAACATCAACCACTGTGGAGCGTTGCTCAACACAAGCACTTTTCTGAAACCTAGACATCCCAGGTAGCCAGTGTAAATCCTGACACCGATCTGTTTTGGACATAGATGTGTGAGTACACATTTAATTTTTAGGCCCATCCTCATCCTACTGCAAATAAGCCCAGACCATGCCAATTTACTACATAAATTTGGGATTTAGACATTTATGCAATATAAACATTTAAATGCCAGTTTTTGCAATCCTGAAATGTGAATAGCCCTTGTAAAATAATCACCTTAGCCCAGAGATTGCTAGAGAATAACTCTTAAAGGGAAGGAGAATTATTTTTGTTATTATTCTACAATGCATGCAGCTTGCTGAACATTTACTCTGGAGCCCGTTGTTGAGGTTCTGAAGTGTCTTCATGGTTCTGTTCTAGAGCTTGACTGTTTGAATAGACTGAAAAGTTTGGAACCACCACTACCTGTGTCAGAGAGAACTCATTTCTCCAGGATTTAAGCAGGTGAAGATGCCAAGAGACCATGGGGGAGAATTCAATAGGGATATCCTAAAAGCCCCGACTGGCTGGGTGTGCCCTGAGGACTGGGTTGAAAACCTCTGTTCTAAGGTATCCAAAGCCAACCACTCAAAAGGAGACTATCAGGCTCATTTTCAAAAGAGATGGACGTCCAAAAAGTGACATAAATCAGCATTTGTACATAAGTACATAAGTATTGCCATACTGAGAAAAACCAAAGGTCCATCAAGCCCAGCATCCTGTTTCCAACAGTGGCCAATCCATGTCACAAATACCTGGCAAGATCCCAAAAAAGAACAAAACATTTTATACTACTTATCCCAGAAATAGTGGATTTTCCCCCAAGTCCATTTAATAATGATCCATGGACTTTTCCTTTAGGAAGCTGTCCAAACCTTTTTACAACTCGCCTAAGCTAACCGCCTTTACCACATTCTCTGTCAACGAATTCCAGAGTTTAATTACACATTGAGTGAAAAAAACGTTTCTCCGATTCATTTTAAATTTACTACATTGTAGCTTCATCATATGCCCCCTAGTCCTAGTATTTTTGGAAAGCGTAAACAGACGCTTCACTTCTACCCGTTCAACTCCACTCATTATTTTATAGACCTCTATCATATCTCCCCTTTTCTCCAAGCTGAAGAGCCCTAGCTGCTTTAGCCTTTCCTCATAGGGAAGTCGTCCCATCCCCTTTATCATTTTCGTCGCCCTTCTCTACAACTTTTCTAATTCCAGTATATCTTTTTTGAGATGCAGCGACCAGAATTGAACACAATATTCGAGGTGCGGTCTCACCATGGAGCGATACAAAGGCATTGTAACATCCTCATTTTTGTTTTCCATTCCTTTCCTAATAATACCTAACATTCTATTTGCTTTCTTGGCCGCAGCAGCACACTGAGCAGAAGGTTTCAACGTATCATCAACGACGACACCTAGATCCCTTTCTTGGTCCGTGACTCCTAATGTGGAACCTTGCATGACGTAGCTATAATTCAGGTTCCTCTTTCCCACATGCATCACTTTGCACTTGCTCACATTAAATGTCATCTGCCATTTAGACGCCCAGTCTCGTAAGGTCCTCTTGTAATTTTTCACAATCCTCCCACGATTTAACGACTTTGAATAACTTTGTATCATCAGCAATTTAATTACCTCACTAATTACTCCCATCTCTAGATAATTTATAAATATGTTAAAAAGCAACGGTCCCAGCACAGACCCCTGGGGAACCCCACTAACTACCCTTCTCCATTGAGAATACTGACCTTTTAATCCTACTCTGTTTTCTATCTTTTAACCAGTTTTTAATCCACAATAGAACACTACCTCCTATTCCATGACTCTCCAATTTCCTCTGGAGTCTTTCTTGAGGTACTTAGTCAAACGCCTTCTGAAAATCCAGATACACAATATCAACCGGCTCACCTTTATCCACATGTGTGTTCACCCCTTCAAAGAAATGTAGTAGATTGGTGAGGCAAGATTTCCCTTCACTAAATCCAAGTTGACAATGTCTCATTAATCCCGGATCTCCTCTGGAACCTTTTTTAAAAATCGGTGTTATATTGGCCACCCTGCAATCTTCTAGTACCACGCTCGATTTTAAGGATAAATTACATATTACTAACAATAGCTCCACATGCTCATTTTTCAGTGCTATCAGTACTCTGGGATGAATACCATCCGGTCCAGGAGATTTGCTACTCTTCAGTTTGTAGAAC
Source organism: Microcaecilia unicolor (assembly GCF_901765095.1). Classification (NCBI taxonomy): domain Eukaryota; kingdom Metazoa; phylum Chordata; class Amphibia; order Gymnophiona; family Siphonopidae; genus Microcaecilia; species Microcaecilia unicolor. Next base: position 289,988,499 of record NC_044033.1, read on the forward strand.
TGCCCCATTACATCCTCCAGGTTTACAGAGAATTCATTAAGTTTCTCTGACTCGTCAGCTTCAAATACCATTTCTGGCACTGGTATCCCACCCAAATCTTCCTCGGTGAAGACTGAAGCAAAGAATTCATTTAATCTCTCCACTACAGCTTTATCTTCCCTAATCGCCCCTTTTACTCCTCGGTCATCTAGCGGTCCAATCGATTCTTTTGCCGGCTTCCTGCTTATAATATACCTAAAAAAAGTTTTACTATGTGTTTGCCTCCAACGCAATCTTTTTTTCGAAGTCCCTCTTACCATTCCTTATCAGCGCTTTGCATTTGACTTGACATTCCTTATGCTGTTTCTTATTATTTTCAGTCGGTTCCTTCCATTTTCTGAAGGATTTTCTTTTGGCTGTAATAGCTTCCTTCACCTCACTTTTTAACCATGCCGGCTGTCGTTTGGTCTTCCATCCTCCTTTTTTAATTCGCGGAATATATTTGGCCTGGGCTTCCAGGTTGGTGTTTTTGAACAGCATCCACGCATGATATAAATTTTTGACCCTCGCATCCGCTCCTCTAAGTTTTTTTTCACTGTTCTTCTCAATTTATCATAGTCTGCTTTTTTAAAGTTAAACGCTAATGTATTTGATTTCCTATGTATACTTACTTCAAAGCTAATATCAAATCTGATCATATTATGATCACTGGACGTCCATCTCACAGAAACGTCCAAATCGGTATAATTGAAACCTCATTTTAGATGTCCTTCTCCGAAGTCTGTCAGAAGGACATCCAGATCTCAAGGGGGCGTATCAGGGGTGTGTTCAAGGCGGGACTTCGGCATTCCTAAGACTTGGGTGTCTTTCAGCCATAATGAAACAAAGTAAAAACGTCCAGCACTAAAACTTCAATGTTTTGAGCTAGAACTGTTTTTATTACAAATAAGGCACAAAAAGGTGCCCCAAATGACCAGATGACCACTAACCCCCACCCACCCCCACCCACCCCCAAAATGTGTGTTGAATAACATTACTTGCCAGCCTCTATGACAGCCTCAGATGTCATACTGAGGTCCATTACAGCAGCATGCAGGTCCCTGGAGTAGTCTAGTAGTGGGCAGACAGGTAGACCCAGCCTCCTACTTCTCCCTACCTGTTACAATTGTAGAGGAAACTGTGAGCCCTCCAAAACTCACCAGAAACCCACTGTACCCACATATAGGTGCCCCTTCACCCGTAAGGGCTATGGTAGTGGTGTACAGTCGGGGGTAGTGGGTTTTGGGGGGCTCAGCAGACAAAGTAAGGGAGCAATGGTCAGATGTGTACCTGGAAGCAATTTGTGAAGTCCACTGCAGTGCCCCCTAAGGTGCCCTATTGCTGTCCTGGGATGTCAGGGGGACCAGTCTACTAAAAATGCTGGTTCCTCCTACATCCCAATGGCTTGATTATGGGCCTGGACCGCTTTGTCAGGTAGCTGACCACATTTGGAACAAGGAATGGGATCTGAAGCCAACTCACCAGACCCTGGTTACATATTGAAGAGTTGAATTCCTCTTTCCTCAGAATCTAACATAAAAACTGTTTAATTTACTCAGTTATTTGATATTAACGCTTTTAATTTAAAAAAAAATATCGAAATGAAGTACATAAAATAACATAAAATAGATAAATTATTACACTATATCAAAAACCATCATAAAATATATACATTTATAGACATAATGCCTACAACTATTTCCTAAGTCCTCACACTAAAAAGTCACAACTTCAATTTTTTTCAAAATGTTTGTAATATTCGACTTTCACTGTATCCATATAATAATTCTTTATGCTCCCAACTCTAAAAAGAAAACCTTTCCTAGCTTCTATTCCCCACAAGATCTTTTTAACCCTTGAGAAAGATCCAAATGTTAACAAAAAAAACAGTATTTCTCTCAATGCATTGCACAGGCTGCCAATTCAACCAAGCAGCTTTTCAGTATATTAAACAGCCTACTGCAACCCCCACAACAAAACCAGCCTGCCCAGTCTAAATTGAACTGCAATGATTTTGCTGCATACTTTGCCAACAAAATTAAAAGTCTCTACCAGGATTTACAGGCAATCCCACCCAGTGCCCAACCAGTCAACCAGGGGTGCACAAACTTGCCCCCTCCTAACAGAGACAGATGGAACACTTTTAACCTAATGACAGAGAGCCTTGACAAAATCCTAAGAGACCTTCAACCAACTACCTGCTCCCTCGATCCCTGCCCATCAAAGACAGTGCAGCAGGCAAGTATGGACCTTATAGAAGGCGCCACAAAAATTGTGAACACCTCTCTTTCTAATGGGCAACTACCAACAGCATTAAAAAGGGCAGTGGTTTGTCCTCTGCTGAAGAAAAACAACCTTGACCAGGACAAACTTGAAAGTTACAGGCCAGTATCCAAATCCCATTTCTAAGGAAACTCATAGAACAAACAGTCTGTGTTCAACTTAATGAATGGCTAGAAAAGAGTAACTGGCTAGATCCATGTCAATCTGGATTCAGACCTGGTTATGGAACAGAAACGGTCCTCATATCCCTGCTAGATGATCTTCACAGAAACCGAGACAAGGGATTTGCCTCGATGTTAGTACTGCTAGATTTCTCAGCAGCTTTTGACACTGTGGATCATGATATCTTGCTAGCACGACTGACAGAAAGCAGCAACTCATCACTACCATGGACACTGACCTGCGGGTTACCACAAGGATCAATACTGTCACCTATTCTGTTCAATATCTACTTCAAGTCACTAGCTGAGCTGATTTGGTCAATGGACAGTCAGTTCTACATCTATGCATTGAACCTGACTTACCTACAGCCTTGAATAAACTGATCACTTGTCTAACATCAATTCAAGAATGGGCTAAGCACAACAAACTTTGCCTGAACCCAAGTAAAACCGAGCTTCTCTGGGTTGATAACACAAGTAGATACATACCTGACATCAAAATCCCTTTTGGGAAGTATGAACTCCCCCTCAAATCACAAGTCAGGAACCTTGGAATACAGTTAGATTCAACACTTACGCTGATTCCCCAAATCCAAGCAACCTTCAAGAGTTGCTTCTACTATTTGCGACAGCTACGCTGCCTCTCTCCTTACATCGAGAAGGTAAATCTTATCCCAGTTGTGCATGCCATGGTAACATCAAGATTGGATTACTGCAATGCACTATACAATGGTCTGACTACAAAGAGCCTGCACCAGCTCCAGTTGATCCAGAATGCAGCAGCAAGACTCATAGAAGGTTGCAAGCGACGTGACCACATTACACCATTTTTGGTAAAACTTCATTGGCTACCAGTACAATACAGGGCTAAATTTAAAACTCTATGTCTGATCTTCAAGGCCCTGAAAGGAAATGGCCCAGAGTATCTGAAGAATAGGATGATCCTCCACACACCGCCAAGGACACTAAGGTCCTCCCAAGGACTTTCACAAACTACACCCTCTCCAAAAGACATTACATGATGTGATACCCGCAAGCGAGCCTTCTCCGGAGTAGCCCCCACACTCTGGAATGCATTGCCTGAAAGGCTCCGCTTAACACAAGACTATCTCTACTTCAGGAAGCAGGTAAAAGCTCGGATCTTCAACCAAGCCTTTAATGAAAGAAGTAACTAACTTGTTAGTCTCACTCACACACACAAGGATTGACTCAGGCTGCACATACTGCAGCGGGACGTGTTTATCCACTCCTACCCTAGCTGAGATAATATTTAACCATCTCTTTGACCTCACGTGGAACTTTCTTCAAATCAATCACCTTACTTTCTAATTCTTCCTACTTTCTTACTCATCTATATGTTACAACTTTGCCTTACCCTTCACTCCATTCCAAGTAGTATACCATGCCATACTTTGTATTGTTGTTTGAATATTTTTACTGCTCTAATTGCCTACTGCTCATGTTTGATCTATTCTTACTGTACACTGCCTTGAGTGAATTCCTTCAAAAAGGTGGTAAATAAATCATAAGTACATAAGTAATGCCATATTGGGAAAAGACCAAAGGCCCATCGAGCCCAGCATCCTGTCCCCAACAGCGGCCAATCCAGGTCAAGGGCACCTGGCAAGCTTCCCAAATGTCCAACCCCTTTTTAAACTCTGCCAAGCTAACCGCCTTCACTACGTTCTCCGGCAATGAATTCCAGAGTTTAATTATGCGTTGGGTGAAGAAAACTTTTCTCCTATTAGCTTCATCGCATGCCCCCTAGTCCTAGTATTTTTGGAAAGCGTGAACAGACGCTTCACATCCACCTGTTCCACTCCACTCATTATTTTATATACCTCTATCATGTCTCCCCTCAGCCATCTCTTCTCCAAGCTGAAAAGCCTCCTTAGTTTTTCCTCATAGGGAAGTCGTCCCATCCCCACTATCATTTTTGTCGCCCTTTGCTGCACCTTTTCCAGTTCTACTATCCAGCTTATTTTCGAAAGAGAAAGATGCCCATATTTCGACCCAAATCGGGAGATGGGCATCCGTTTCCCGTGGGCGCCCAAATCGGTATAATCGAAACCCGATTTTTGGCATCCTCAACTGCAGTCCGTCACGGAGATGAACAAAGATCACTGGGCCGTGTCGGAGGCGTGGCGAAGGCAGGACTGGGGCGTGGTTATCGGCCGAGGAGAGATGGGCATCTTTAGCTGATAATCGAAACAAGAAGGGCGTTTTTGAAGAGAATTTGGTCCGCTTTATTTGGACCCTTTTTTTTTCAGGTCCAAGTCCCCAAAAAGTGCCCCAACTGACCAGATGACCACCGGAGGGAATCGGGGATCACCTCCCCTGATTCCCCCAGTTGTCACTAACCCCCTCCCACCAAAAAAACCCAGTTTACAAACTTTTTTCCCAGCCTGTATGCCAGCCTCAAATGCCGTACCCACCTCTAAGACAGCAGAATGTGTTCTATCCTCTGACAGCCTTTCTCTGGTTCTGATGTGGGTCTCGGGTGAGTGTGACACCTTTTCTGTTAAGGGCACTGCAGAGTCACATCAGCAATGCATTGTGGTGGGTGTAGGGTATTGGGCTCCGTGATTCCACTAGCTTGTGTTAAATGCTCACGATATTGGTAGTTAGTAGGCTCTACTCCCATGGTGCTTTTCCCTCTGCTTACTGGGTCAGAGTGTGCACTGTTTTGTTTCCGGTAGTCCATGAGGTAGTGGCCATTTGTGTAAGACACTTTACAGCACTTAGTTCTTACCTTGAATGTTGCTGAAAGAGGGCATTGTACACCATTCTGCCAGCTTGGACCTACTGCTAATCTCAGTACCAGCGAGACTCGTTGCCAATGGGGCACAACCTCTGATCTGCAGTTAACTGTGAGTAAAGGTGCTTATTCAAATAAAGGACATTTTCAGCGAGATTAGTCTTCAGGTGTCAACTGCTGTGCCAAGGTTATACACCAGCAACAAGTCCTGTCCCTGGAGCACTTTTAGTGGGTACTGCAGTGCATTTCAGGCATGCAGACCCAGGCCCATCCCCCCACCCACCCGTAACACTTGTGGTGGTAAATGGGAGGCCTCTAAAACCCACTGTACCCACATGTACCCTTCACCCCTAAGAGCTATGGTAGTGTTGTACATTTGTCCCTCCCACGACCAAATGGCTTGGATTGGGACGTTTCTGAGCTGGGCGTTTTTAGTTTCCATTATCGCAAAAAAAAAAAAACGCCCATCTCAGAAGGGACCAAATCCATGGCATTTGGTCCGTCCAAACCGTATTTTCGAAATGAAAGATGGATGCCCATCTTTTTCGATAATACGGTCTGTCCCACCTCTTCACATACCCGTTTTCAGACATAGACGCCCATGGAGATGGGCGTTCGCGTTCGATTATGCCCCTCCACATCTTTCTTGAGATGCAGCGACCAGAATTGAACACAATACTCAAGGTGTGGTCGCGCCATGGAGTGATACAATGGCATTATAACATTCTCACATCTGTTCTCCATACCTTTCCTAATAATACCCAACATTCTATTCGCTTTCCTAGCCGCAGCAGCACACTGAGCAGAAGGTTTCAGTGTATTATCAACGATGACACCCAGATCCCTTTCTTGGTCCGTAACTCAGTGTCTTGTAAAGAAGAGGTCAGCAGCATATATGTTGAAAGCAGAAAATAGGAAGAATGTCTTGTAGGAACGTAGATCACAATCTGGAATAAAATATTAATAATGTAAAGGAATTGCTCCCCAACAAGTTTGTGTGTAAATAAGCTGAAACATTTCTACAATTCTGGTACCTCTTTTTCTGATAAAGATCCAAGGATGCCATCCTCTGTCCAATATATCATAGGAAATTAGCCAAAACTGAACTATTTGGACGGGACAGTGGTATATCCCCTTCCTCCAGTTTAATCAGGGCTATCCCATAAACATCAAATGCATCAATGATATGGGTACCTGGACCCAGTGGTGTGCTGGAGCCGGCTCGCAAGAGCCGGTTGTTAAATTTTCTTCCGGCTTGCGAGCCGGTTGTTGAAAATAGCGAGCCGGCTCTGGCTCTCCTCCCTCCCTCCGGATCCGCCTCACCGCCTGCTTGTTTTTTTTAATTCTTCGGGGCAGGCAGTCTTGCCTGCCCGCTTCCAGCGCTGACTGTCCTCCCTTGCCGATTCGCGCTTTAAAAATGGCCGCCGAGACTTCCAGAGGCGGCCTCGCGAGACTTCGGCTGAAGTCTCGGCGGCCATTTTGAATAGCGAATTGGCAAGGGAGGACAGTCAGTGCTGGAAGCGGGCAGGCAAGAGTGCCTGCTCCGAAGAATTCAAAAAACAAGCGGGCGGTGAGGGACCGGATCGGGAGGGAGGAGAAGAATTCGCGATACAACTTGGGAGGGTGTGGCAGGGTGAAAAAGGGAGTCGCTGCTGGACATGGGTGCATGCAGGGCAGGGGAAAGGAGGGTCACTGCTGGACATGGGTGCATGCAGGGGAGAGGAGGGTCACTGCTGGACATGGGTGCATGCAGGGGAGAGGAGGGTCACTGCTGGACATCTGGGTGCATGCAGGGCAGGGCAGAGGAGGGTCGCTGGGTATGGGTGCATGCAGGGCAGGGGAGAGGAGGGTTACTGCTGGACATGGGTGCGTGCAGGGCACAGGAGAGGAGGGGAGAGAGAAGAAATGCTGGACATGGATGGAGGGGAGAGAAGAGTGAGGAAGGAGATGAGATGAGGGAAAAGGAAGAGAGGAGAAAAACTGCACATGGATGAAGAAGATAGGCAGAAGCTGAGGACCAGAAATGAAGAAGAAAGGAGGAAAGAAATAAATGGAAAGAAAGCCCTGGAAATGGAGTTAAGAGGACAGATAGCAGCAGAATCGGATACTGTGCCAGCATGATCAGAAAAACAGTCACCAGACAACAAAGGTAGAAAAAAAATCATTTTATTTTCATTATAGCGTTTGGAATATGTTCACTTTGAGAATCAGGTGCTCAACATTAAAAGTTTATATTTATTTACTTATTTATGGCATTTTATCCCACATTAAACATGAATTAGATTGGAACCTGGGATCATTTAATTTTTTTTCCTGGAGAGAGTAATGCATTGCCCCCCCCCCCCCACGGCTATAGCCAGCTCTGCAATTTTGGGGGGGGGGGGCGCAGTGGTGGACGGGGGGGCACCGAGGTGGACCGGAGAGAGAGCCTGTTGTTAAAAATTTACCAGCACACCACTGCCTGGACCTGTGGTCCAACTGTCAAGTAAAGGTTCACAAAGAGTGTGGTATCGAACAAAAGGGTTCCACATCTCATTATCATCGGGACCAGAGTCCCATTCCAAAATGAGGGAATCATGGGAGTCAGTGGATCCAGACGACCTACTCATAATGTAAGATTATGAGCTACAGGTACAGCACCAATATTAGTAAAAGGAGTTCTTCCTGGCAATCAAGAAAGCTCAAAAAATTCAACAGAACTAAATGTATCAGTACCCCATATTCTAAGGAAATATCGAGGTTCCCATGGTCCACCCAAAAGCTGAAAAGACATCAACCAGTATGTTACCAGTTCACCAAGATGGCGTCTGGGCAGGGAAAGTGTTGCACGTTCAATCTTATATTTCACATACCCCCGGAGATCACGTGATGTGCTGAAGAGAGCGGAGGTGGAATTGCTCTCCTCTCGGGCGGAACCCTCCCTGTCGCCATAAAAACGTCCGTTTCAACCTCAAAATTATAAACTTAAAGCGTACAGATAGTAGGAGTGCATGGACAGCTTTGTTACGCGCCTAGACACGAGGATGCCGCCGAAAAATGTAAAGAAAGAGGCTGAGAGGCCCCGCGCCGCGGAAAGCAAGATGGCGGCGAGCCCGCCGAAAGAGACGCCAGAGCCGATGTTCACAAATCAGCAACTGATACAAATAACAGAGGCGGTAAAATTGGCGCTGGATCCCCAGTTAAAACAGTTGGCCACTCAGTTAACGTCAGTAGAAAATCTACTCGCCGATACGACCAGGCGCACAGGCGAACTAGAACAAAGAGTGTCCGCCATAGAAGACGAAGGAGCCGGAACAACAACACAGCTTCAGGCATTGAGATCCCTGGTGCAAAAGCAATCTCAACAAATAGACGACCTTGAAAATCGCTCGCGACGAGCCAACTTGCGAATAGTAGGCATACCTGAGAATGTATCAGAGCGCCTACTACCTTCAGTGCTAGAAAAGTGGCTGCAAAATGAGTTTGCGTTGTCAGACGGAATGGGTGCCATTTGCCTCGAGCGAGCACACCGAGTGGGGCGGAAAATGGACAATAATCAGAAACCCAGGATGGTGATGGTAAAAGTACACAACTTCGTGCATAAGGTGGAAATTTTAAGAGGTGCCCGACTGAAACGAGAAACCTTGGCCTTCGAGGGCTCTCCGGTGAGGATCTACCAAGATTACTCCTACGCACTGCAAGAACGGAGGAGGGCCTACAGCCAGATTTGTACAACATTGGTGGAAGCGAACAAAAAATTCATGCTAATATACCCCGCTACGCTACGAGTCAATCACCAGGGCAAATGGCAAGTGTTCATGACCCCCAAAGAAGCTCAAGAATGGGCGGCAGAGACACTTCAGTCACAGCAAAGCAGAGATAAATAAATAAAGGACTAAAGAGAACAGACTCTGGATTTAAGCAGCAGGCAAAGCAGAGGCCCAGAGCCATCCAAGGAGGTATTGAAAAGGGGCCCACAGATAAAGTAAATGGCGGGGGAGGGGGAAGCCCCACATCATTGATCTCACTATTTCTCTCATATGTTAGGTGGGGGAAACAGAAGGGTTTGTACGGGGATGGGTAAGGAGTTAAGGGAGGGCGGGAGGGAAAGGGTGGGGCAGAAGGGTAGGAAGGGGGGAAGCAAGCAAGCATTGACCATGACACAACACATCTCCAAGAAGTCCCATAACACAACAAGAGAGACCTGGGTAAATAGAACAACTCACAGAGTCTCGGGTGAGGCTGGGCACCTGAGGCAGACATATAAATACTACTTGCCATATAGAGTCCCACAGACAAAAGCACATTAAAACCATCAGATTTGCCTCCTGGAATGTGGGAGGCATAACGACCCCAATAAAAAGGGCAAAAATCTTATCAAATCTAAAGAGACAGAAAGTAGATATCGGATGTCTCCAAGAGACAAGACTTACGCCAGAGGAGCATAACAAACTAAAAAGGCAGTGGGTGGGGGAGGTACACTCAGCATCCTCTGGGGATCGGAAAGGCGGAGTGGCAGTGCTGATAAGAAAAGGGATAGGTACAAAATCTGAATTAGTGAAAGCAGATCCAAAAGGGCGATATATTTTGGTACGGATATGGGTACAACAGAGAAACTTCCTAATTCTGGGAATATATGGACCAAATATTTATGAAGCACAATTTTATCCTAATCTTGTTCAGATGTGCCTCCCATACAAACCTGGGCAGCTCCTGGTAATGGGAGATCTCAACCTAGTAGCAGATCCAAATGCAGACTGTTCAAACCCGAGAGTTGCTTCGAGAGGAGGACCAAGAGCGCATGTACTTAATTCCTTTAAGCGTTCACTCAATTTGGTAGACACTTGGCGTAGTTTACACCCTGGGGAGAGAGACTTTACTCACCTTTCCAGAGCACATGGCACACTTTCCAGAATAGATTACATATTAATAGCCCAGACCGCGTTTCCGTGGGTGCGGGCCGCTGAGATAGGCCCAGAGGAGATATCGGATCACTCCATAATATGGATAGACGTGGAGGTACCAGGGTTCTATCAGCAGGGTAGGAGTTGGAGATTCCCAAACTATTTGTACCAGAATAGTGAATTCCAAGAGCATATCAAAAAGAAATGGGAGGACTATGTTCAGAATAATAGGGAACACATGGATCAGCCTGGTCTGTTCTGGAGTGCAGCTAAAGCCGTACTCAGAGGAGAGATAATAGCCTTTGTACACGCTCACAATAAAAAACAAACAATAGCAATAATGAGACTGGAACAATCCTTAAAAAAAGCAAAAGCCAGATATATCAAACAACAGACTCAAGAACATAAAGACCAGCTTCGAGCAATGCAAGTGATGCTAAATGCCTTACTTCATGACCGAAGCAAGAGATACCTAGCATACCAGAAATTTAAATTTCGCAGGTTTGGAAACAGACCAGGGACGATGTTAGCAAACTTAGTGTCGGCGTGGGGACCACGCAAACCGATAATAGCCCTCCAAGATGAGACGGGTCTCCTGCAGAATAAGAGCGAAAGGATAGCCGAGATATTGACAAAATTTTTTTCTAGACTGTATAGTTCGCCTGAAGACCCAGAGGAAGTAGAAATACAAAAAATTTTGGAACAGGCAGAGCTCCCGAAAATAACAGACAGTGAGCGAGCAGTCCTAGAAGAACCACTAGAGGCTAGGGAGATACAGGAGGTGGTGAAGTCACTACCACTTGGATCTGCGCCGGGCCCGGATGGGTATACTGGGGAATTTTATAAAATTTTACCACTCTCATTTTACCCTGTCATTAGTGACTACTATGAACAAGTAGTTGGGGAGGGGCAGTTCCCACATCATGCAAACACAGCCTTGATCTCCCTGATCTTAAAACCTGGGAGGCCAGAGGGCCAGGCTGACTCATATAGGCCCATCTCATTACTCAATGTTGACCTAAAAATACTGGCCAGGATACTAGCAAATCGCCTGGCCGGGATTTTGCCCAGGTTGGTGGGGGAGGAGCAGGTGGGATTTGTTAAAACCAGACAGGCAGCCAAAAACGTGCGCAGACTACTATTAGCCATGGCGACTGGTCAGCTGACAAAAACCCCAACATCCGTAATTTCACTTGACGCTGAAAAAGCATTTGATCAGGTGGGGTGGACATATTTGTTCCAAGTACTGAGGCATATGGGATTTGGGGGCTGGTATTACAGAGCTATAGAATCCTTGTATGCAAATCCGACTGCTTCGGTGATAGTAAATGGAGTTAAAGCAGAATCATTTGGAATATCCAGAGGCACTAGACAGGGATGTCCCCTATCCCCTACATTGTTTATCCTATCATTAGAACCCCTATTGAGACTTATAAAGAGAGCAGAGGGAATCCCCGGGGTGAAAGTTGGGGGGGATACTATAAAGGCCCTAGCGTTTGCAGACGACCTGATGATAATATCAACCTGCCCGATGAGCTCATTGGACCAACTGCTGAGCCTAACAAAGGAATTTGGGCAAGTCTCTGGTTTCAAGCTAAATAAAAAAAAGTCTCAAATAATGGATGTATATCCGAGAGGAACTCAGCAGGAGAAGGAAAGCTGCCCCATAGCCAGAGTGGAAGAGAAAATTAAATATCTTGGAACCAACATACCACAAGACCTATCTAAATTATACCAAGAAAATGTCGAGCCCTTGCTTGAGACCACTCGCATAAAACTCCAGTTGTGGGAGAAATATCCGCTGTCCCTTATGGGACGAATTGCTATTTATAACATGATGATAGTGCCAAAGTGGCTCTATAAATTTCAAACCCTTCCACTTTTTCTTAAGAAAGAAGATGAAAAACGCTTGCACCGGTATATACAGCGCTTTCTGTGGAAGGGAAGGAAAGCACGCCTCCCAGTACGGACGTTGCAAATACCAAGAGAATATGGAGGATTGGGATTGCTCAGCATCAGGTATCTTACAATAGCAAGTGGCATGCGACATATTTCTGATTGGTACAGATCAACCTCAGACTTTTCAGCAACAAATCTGGAAACAACATTAACTCAGGGAATACATTTCAGTAGCCTGTTGCATGTGGGAGGCGGTCAAGCTCCTAAAGTCCTACAACAATCGCATATAATGCCCACGGCAAGGGCGGTCTGGAAGTGGGTTTGCCGTCACCATCAATTCTCTGGACGAATTACGCCTTTTCAAGCAATTTGCAATAACCCACAATTCCTACCAGGAACTCTACACCGTAGATTTAACCAATGGCAGCAGAGAGGACTGGTATACTTACATCAGGTCTTGACATCAGAGGGGAGAATCAGGCCTTTCGTGGAGCTTCAGGCCCAGTTTAAATTTGATGAAAGAGATAGATTCTACTATTGGCAATTGAGACATTATATAAACAGCTTGCCCTGGGAATGCCTCACGGAAGATGTGCAGGAGGAGATATCCTCAGCCTTTTCATTTAAGGCACAGGGCAGAGTGTCATTGACAATGCATCACAGACATTTAAGAGACATGACAGAGGAAATAGATTATGTAGCTCTGGCCCAGGCGTGGACGGAGGAACTACAAATGACCTTAACGCCTCAAATACTACAGGAATACATTTATTCGACGCAAAAATCATCAAAGATGGTCCAATATTGTGAAATGGAATACAAATTTGCATTAAGAACTTACATTCCACCAAGGAGAGCCTTCCATATGGGCATATCTCCAGATGGAGCATGCCCAAAGTGCGGGACGCAGGGCGCGACACTAGGGCACATGTTCTGGACTTGCTCGAAAATACAAAGATTTTGGACCAGAGTAATACAAATGACATCCAGTATGTGGGGCGCCACATGGAAGAAAGGGCCGCTGTTGCTGTTCGGAAGGCCAAGGATAGTTCAACCAACTACAGCAGGCTTCAAGGGATTTACTTGTAGAGCTGTACTGGCAGCAAAAAAACTTATTCTCACAGAGTGGATTACAAACAAAGAACCGACTCTGCAGAAGTGGCGTGAGTTGTTAATGGATTACATGAAATTCGAAAAGAGATTAGCAGATTATAGAGGAGAACGGAGATTCACAGACAAAGACTTTTATAGACTATGGACCCCATTTTGGCAATCAATACCCCCAGGGGGTAGAGGACATATTTTAAATATGTGAGAAATGGTCAATGTTACAATCAAGCAGAATAGTCTTTATCTAAAAGGGACGAGGGTGGGAGATGGGAGGAGGGGAGGGGGGATGGAGATGGGGATAGAGAGGGTGGAAGGGGGGGGTAAGATTCAAAGAGTTAAATTTAAAGTTTGTGACTACACAGAATATTGTACTAAGGCTGGGAAGGGGTAAATTTCACTAACCAGACCTGTGTATAACTTAGAGAATAGATTTGCATTGGAGAGAGAGAAGATTTTTGTTAAATGTTTTATTGTAACCATATGCAAAATAATAAACAAATTTTGAAATAAAAAAAAAAAAATATTTCACATACCCACTAAACAGGTCTTCTTCTTCAATTATAACAGTACCAGTACCTATTTCATTAGCATGAATCAAAGGAGCACACAAAGTCTGATATCTCTGGATTCCAAGTAGGATTTTTCCCAAGTCCATTTAGTAGCGGTCTATGGACTTGTCCTTTAGGAAACTGTCCAAACCCTTTTAAAACTCTGCCAAGCTAACTGCCTTCACCACGCTGTCCGGCAACAAATTCCAGAGTTTAATTACGCGTTGGGTGAAGAAACATTTTCTCCTATTTGTCTTAAATGTACTACACTGTAGCTTCATCGCATGCCCCCTAGTCCTACTATTTTTGGAAAGCGTGAACAGACGCTTCACATGCACCTGTTCCACTCCACTCATTATTTTATATACCTCTTATCATGTCTCCCCTCAGCCGTCTCTTCTCCAAGCTGAAAAGCCCTAGCCTCCTTAGTCTTTCTTCATAGGGAAGTCGTCCCATCCCCGCTATCATTTTCGTCGCCCTTCGCTGCACCTTTTCCAATTCCACTATATCTTTCTTGAGATGCGGCGACCAGAATTGGACACAATACTCAAGGTGCAGTTGCACCATGGAGCGATACAATGGCATTATTACATCCTCACACCTGTTTTATTTATTTATTTATTACATTTATATCCCACAGTATTCCCACCCAAGGGCAGGCTCAATGTGGCGTACAATAGTTAAAAAGCAAACAATAGTACAAAATACAAGGTCACAAGAGGGAGAAAGAAGTAACTGAGGAGGAAAAGGAAGAGAGGAGAGTAAGTTATAGAGAGAGAGAGCCGCGGGTTAAAATGGTATGGCTCCAGAAGGGCTCACAGCATATGCTCTGCTAAAAAGGAAGGTCTTGAGTAGCTTCTTAAGGGTGGGGTGATCAGGAGTGAATTTGACCTCTCGCGGCAGCCCGTTTCACAGTTGAGTGCTGAGATAAGGGAAGGAGGAACCATAAATTGTCTTATATTTGAGGCCACGAGGAGCCGGGTAGTGGAGATTGAGGTACGAGCGGGCCGACCTTCAGGAATTCCTAGGCGGCAGGTTAATGAGAGTGTCCATATAGGAAGGGGCTTCTCCATAGATGATTTTGTGCACCAATGCACAGATCTTGAACGCGATGCGGTCCTTCATAGGAAGCCAACGCAGCTGCTCACGTAGTGGTCTCGAACTTTCAAATCTCGATTTGCCGAAGATGAGTCAAGCTGCTGTATTCTGGGCAGTTTGCATTTTTTTTAGGAGCAGGTTCGTGCATCCCCAGTAGATACTGTTGCAGTAATCAAGACGGCTAATTACCAGGGACTGGACTAGATTGCGGAATACGTCTCTAGGGAAGTAAGGCTTGACACGCTTAAGCCTCCAAAGAGAGTAGAACATTTGCTTGACTGTAGAGTTCACATGCTGCCCCAAGATTTTTAGGGATGCCAATATAGGCAAGACGAGCTCAGGAGTAATTAATGTAGGAGGCCTGAATTTGTTATAGGGAGAGGAGAGGATCAAACAGTGCGTTTTCTCAGCGTTGAGTTTAAATCGAAAAGAATTAGCCCAATCGAGCATGGTGTTAAAGCCTCGCCGGATCCTACAGGTGATTTCAGTTAGGCCTTTCTCAAAAGGGATGCAGATGATATCACTATCTTCATCCCTTTTGAGAAAGGCCTAACTGAAATCACCTGTAGGATCTGGCGAGGCTTTAACACCATGCTCGATTGGGCTAATTCTTTTCGATTTAAACTCAACGCTGAGAAAACGCACTGTTTGATCCTCTCCTCTCCCTATAACAAACTCAGGCCTCCTACATTAATTACTCCTGAGCTCGTCCTGCCTATCTTGGCATCCCTAAAAATATTGGGGCAGCATGTGAACTCTACAGTCAAGCAAATGTTCTACTCTCTTTGGAGGCTTAAGCAGGTCAAGCCTTACTTCAATATCAAATTGAAGAGGGTAGGTGATAGAGGGGAGCCCTGTGGCACCCTGCAGTCTGCTTTCCAACGAGATGATAGATTAGAGTTGGCACGGACTTGGTAGGATCTGGATGTAAGAAAACCTCTCAGCCAGGCTAGTACGTTACCACTTGCACCAAAATAGTCAAGGAGCCACAAAAGTATACCGTGGTGCACCATATCAAAGGCACTGGACATGTCTATACCTTTCCTAATAATACCCAACATTCTATTCGCTTTCCTAGCCGCAGCAGCACACTGAGCAGAAGGCTATTTATTGGATTCCACCAGTAATCACTGATAAAGACCCCATTTTCCTGTGTACCAGGAAACTGGCACTTTGTCTTTCCCATGCTGTCAACACTTGGTTCTGTACTGGCGAGAAGTAACTCATCTATCTATATAATTCACAATCCCAATGTTCTAAATGAAGCAACCACCGGAAGTTGAAGCGTCGAGATCAGCTTTCCTCAGTTGAGGCGTCGAGATAGCCGCTTTCCCCATCAGTGTGTGCCCCGCCCTCGCATCACTACGTGATGATGACGACGGCGGAGCACTGACACTGCATGAAACGGAGCGCCAGCAGCAATCTCCTACATAAATGATGAGTGACCGACGTGCCCCGCATGCGCTACATGCTGACATGTCCATTTAGGAGGACCCGGCACGGAAGAAGGAGGGAGCGTGACAAAAGACAGTTCCAGGACATCGGGGGAGGGCAAGGGAGATAGGAAAGCTCCTGCATAGCGATGAGGCAAAGACACTCAAACGTTCACTCGTGCACACACACACTGCTCTCCGTATATGAGTCACCCCCCCCCCCCCCCCAAAAAAAAACAAGCTAGCGCCCATTTCATTGCTCTGAGAAATGGGCCTTCTTTACTAGTAAGTACAAAAGTATTGCCATACTGGGAAAGACCAAAGGTCCATCGAGCCCAGCATCCTGTTTCCAACAGTGGCCAATCCAGGTCACAGATTCCCGGCAAGATCCCAAAAATGTACAAAACATTTTATACTGCTTATTCCAGAAATAGTGGATTTTCCCCAAGTCCATTTAATAACTCATGCTGCATGTCTTGTCAAGGCATGGCAAAGCTCTGTGCCAGAACACATGAGACTGATTTTCTGGTTATTAACCCTAGGCCACGCTATTGTTTTGGTTTGTCTAAAGCTATATATAGCAACCCACACATAGCAAAGAGGGG